>NC_086448.1:605911161-606229286 GCF_028390025.1 Pseudophryne corroboree | reverse complement strand
AATAAAATATTTCTGAATGCATTTTTCTGGTGTATCTCTATAACCATATAACAGAAGTGAAGCAGATATATTTTTTGTATTTCCACACATATATTTTTTTCTTCAGAAAACAGTTTATCGAGCCAAAATTGGCTTAATATTGGCTCAATAAAGTTCATATTTTCTATAGAATATATTTTCTGTTTTATATATATATATATATATATATATATAAATATATATATATAAATCAATATAGGTAATTTTAAATAGTTAAAAAAATTATCATAATAAGCATCATTTTATTGTTTACCATTAACAAAAGATTATATTTTCTGTTTCCAAAGATAATACCATAAGAACCCAACATGGGGTATCTTATAACTTTTAAACCAATTTTACAAATGTTAAATTAAAAACATGCAAATAAACCTGAATTGTAGATAACAATAGATTTAATAAAACTGGTAGATTTGTATATTATACATTATACATAACTACCATAGAATCACATTAACAATACAGTAAATAATATCAAATACAATTCCTGATCATTTGCATCAAACAAAATTCATGAATATTGTCTTCCTTGATGAATATTGCGTTTTTACAGGAGATTGTTTTATGCTGGGTTGAATTCAGGTCAATATGTATAGTCTGATTACATGTGTATAACTATGCCACAAAAGAGACTTTCATTGCACTTAATATTTGCACTGAATAAAGATTATTTGCAGAATATTACATCTTGATACATTAGAAGATTTTGCTGTACTTACACACAATTATAAAGTTGTCAGGGTTAGGGATTTTAGGAAATCCAAAGTTCTGTAATGAGTTAGATCATGTAGTATACTGTACATATTTACAATCACAGAAATTAGAAAAAAAAATAAAAAGGAAAAGATAAATAAAAAAATACAGCTTTACCAAAAATAATGCGTTTTCCATATAGGAATGTTATACCTTTAGTTCATTCTATTACAGTAAAGAAGATATATACTGTACATGTACAGCACTTGCAACCAGATGCTTAAATGAGGGGTATCATATACAGTAACTCATAGAGGTGGAGATTTATAAAAACTTGGAGAGATAAAATGGAGAGAGATAAAGCACTTTTTTCAAACCTAGAATGATTGGCTGGTGCGTTATCATCTTCCTTTATCGCTTATCCAAACTTAATACATCTGCCCCACAGTCTCTCTCCACTTTATTTCCAAGCTTTGATAAATCTCTTCTTTAGCTGTCAAATTTTGTTAGGTTTACTTACAGTATTATTACTATAGCTATATACAGTTTCTAGTGATGAGCGGGTTCGGTTCCTCGGAAACCGAACCCCCCCAAACTTCACCCATTTTACACGGGTCCGGGGCATACTCGGATTCTCCCGTATGGCTCGGTTAACCCGTGCGCACCCGAACGTCATCATCCCGCTGTCGGATTCTCGCGAGATTCGGATTCTATATAAGCAGCCGCGCGTCGCCGCCATTTTCACTCGTGCATTGGAAATGTTAGGGAGAGGACGTGGCTGGCGTCCTCTCCGTTTATTGTTGAACTTGATTGTGCTTTATTGCTTAACTGTGGGGAGGACTGGGGAGCAGCTGTATAATATAGGAGGAGTACAGTGCAGAGTTTTGCTGATCAGTGACAACCAGTTTTATCCGTTCTCTGCCTGAAAAAAACGCTCCTTATCTGTGCTCAGTGTGCTGCATATATCTGTGCTCACACTGCTTAATTGTGGGGACTGGGGAGCAGCTGTATTATATAGGAGGAGTACAGTGCAGAGTTTTGCTGACAGTGACCACCAGTATACGTTGTCTGCCTGAAAAAAACGCTCCTTATCTGTGCTTAGTGTGCTGCATATATCTGTGCTCACACTGCTTAATTGTGGGGACTGGGGAGCAGCTGTATTATATAGGAGGAGTACAGTGCAGAGTTTTGCTGACAGTGACCACCAGTATACGTTGTCTGCCTGAAAAACACTCCATATCTGTGCTCAGTGTGCTGCATATATCTGTGCTCACACTGCTTTATTGTGGGCACTGGGGACCACCAGTATATTATATAGGAGGAGTACAGTGCAGAGTTTTGCTGACCAGTGACCACCAGTATACGTTGTCTGCCTGAAAAACACTCCATATCTGTGCTGCATTGTAGTATATAGTAGGAGTACAGTGCATAATTTTGCTGACCACCAGTATATAATATATAGGAGTACGGTACAGAAGGCCACTGCTGTACCTACCTCTGTGTCGTCAAGTATACTATCCATCCATACCTGTGGTGCATTTCAGGTTTGCACAGTTTGCTGACCACCAGTATATAATATATATAGCAGTACAGTAGGCCACTGCTGTACCTACCTCTGTGTCGTCAAGTATACTATCCATCCATACCTGTGGTGCATTTCAGTTTTGCACAGTTTGCTGACCACCAGTATATAATATATATAGCAGTACGGTACAGTAGGCCACTGCTGTACCTACCTCTGTGTCGTCAAGTATACTATCCATCCATACCTGTGGTGCATTTCAGTTTTGCACAGTTTGCTGACCACCAGTATATAATATATATAGCAGTACGGTACAGTAGGCCACTGCTGTACCTACCTCTGTGTCGTCAAGTATACTATTCATCCATACCTGTGGTGCATTTCAGTTTTGCACAGTTTGCTGACCACCAGTATATAATATATATAGCAGTACGGTACAGTAGGCCACTGCTGTACCTACCTCTGTGTCGTCAAGTATACTATCCATCCATACCTGTGGTGCATTTCAGTTTTGCACAGTTTGCTGACCACCAGTATATAATATATATAGCAGTACGGTACAGTAGGCCACTGCTGTACCTACCTCTGTGTCGTCAAGTATACTATCCATCCATACCTGTGGTGCATTTCAGTTGTGCGCAGTATATATAGTAGTAGGCCATTGCTATTGATACTGGCATATAATTCCACACATTAAAAAATGGAGAACAAAAATGTGGAGGTTAAAATAGGGAAAGATCAAGATCCACTTCCACCTCGTGCTGAAGCTGCTGCCACTAGTCATGGGCGAGATGATGAAATGCCATCAACGTCGTCTGCCAAGGCCGATGCCCAATGTCATAGTAGAGAGCATGTAAAGTCCAACAAACAAAAGTTCAGTAAAATGACCCAAAAATCAAAATTGAAAGCGTCTGATGAGAAGCGTAAACTTGCCAATATGCCATTTACGACACGGAGTGGCAAGGAACGGCTGAGGCCCTGGCCTATGTTCATGGCTAGTGGTTCAGATTCACATGAGGATGGAAGCACTCATCCTCTCGCTAGAAAAATTAAAAGACTTAAGCAGGCAAAAGCACAGCAAAGAACTGTGCGTTCTTCTAAATCACAAATCCCCAAGGAGAGTCCAATTGTGTCGGTTGCGATGCCTGACCTTCCCAACACTGGACGGGAAGAGCTTGCGCCTTCCACCATTTGCACGCCCCCTGCAAGTGCTGGAAGGAGCACCCGCAGTCCAGTTCCTGATAGTCAAATTGAAGATGTCACTGTTGAAGTACACCAGGATGAGGATATGGGTGTTGCTGGCGCTGGGGAGGAAATTGACAAGGAGGATTCTGATGGTGAGGTGGGTTGTTTAAGTCAGGCACCAGGGGAGACACCTGTTGTCCGTGGGACGAATATGGCCATTGACATGCCTGGTCAAAATACAAAAAAAATAAGCTCTTCGGTGTGGAATTATTTCAACACAAATGCGGACAACAGGTGTCAAGCCGTGTGTTGCCTTTGTCAAGCTGTAATAAATAGGGGTAAGGACGTTAACCACCTAGGAACATCCTCCCTTATACGTCACCTGGACCGCATTCATCAGAAGTCAGTGACAAGTTCAAAAACTTTGGGTGATAGCGGAAGGAGTCCACTGACAACTAAATCCCTTCCTCTTGTAACCAAGCTCCTGCAAACCACACCACCAACTCCCTCAGTGTCAATTTCCTCCTTACCCAGGAAAGCCAATAGTCCTGCAGGCCATGTCACTGTCAAGTCTGACGAGTCCTCTCCTGCCTGGGATTCCTCCGATGCATCCTTGAGTGTAACGCCTACTGCTGCTGGCGCTGCTTTTGTTGCTGCTGGGAGTCGATCGTCATCCCAGAGGGGAAGTCGGAAGACCACTTGTACTACTTCCAGTAAGCAATTGACTGTCCAACAGTCCTTTGCGAGGAAGATGAAATATCACAGCAGTCATCCTGCTGCAAAGCAGATAACTCAGGCCTTGGCAGCCTGGGCGGTGAGAAACGTGGTTCCGGTATCCACCGTTAATTCAGAGGCAACTAGAGACTTGATTGAGGTACTGTGTCCCCGGTACCAAATACCATCTAGGTTCCATTTCTCTAGGCAGGCGATACCGAAAATGTACACAGACCTCAGAAAAAGACTCACCAGTGTCCTGAAAAATGCAGTTGTACCCAATGTCCACTTAACCACGGACATGTGGACAAGTGGAGCAGGGCAGACTCAGGACTATATGACTATGACAGCCCACTGGGTAGATGTATTGCCTCCCGCAGCAAGAACAGCAGCGGCGGCACCAGTAGCAGCATCTCGCAAACGCCAACTCGTTCCTAGGCAGGCTACGCTTTGTATCACCGCTTTCCAGTAGAGGCACACAGCTGACAACCTCTTACGGAAACTGAGGAACATCATCGCAGAATGGCTTACCCCAATTGGACTCTCCTGGGGATTTGCGATCGGACAACGCCACCAATATTGTGCGTGCATTACATCTGGGCAAATTCCAGCACGTCCCATGTTTTGCACATACATTGAATTTGGTGGTGCAGAATTATTTAAAAAACGACAGGGGCGTGCAAGAGATGCTGTCGGTGGCCCGAAGAATTGCGGGCCACTTTCGGCATTCAGCCACCGCGTGCTGAAGACTGGAGCACCACCAAACATTCCTGAACCTGCCCTGCCATCATCTGAAGCAAGAGGTGGTAACGAGGTGGAATTCAACCCTCTATATGCTTCAGAGGATGGAGGAGCAGCAAAAGGCCATTCAAGCCTATACATCTGCCTACGATATAGGCAAAGGAGGGGGAATGCACCTGACTCAAGCGCAGTGGAGAATGATTTCAACGTTGTGCAAGGTTCTGCAACCCTTTGAACTTGCCACACGTGAAGTCAGTTCAGACACTGCCAGCCTGAGTCAGGTCATTCCCCTCATCAGGCTTTTGCAGAAGAAGCTGGAGACATTGAAGGAGGAGCTAAAACAGAGCGATTCCGCTAGGCATGTGGGACTTGTGGATAGAGCCCTTAATTCGCTTAACCAGGATTAACGGGTGGTCAATCTGTTGAAATCAGAGCACTACATTTTGGCCACCGTGCTCGATCCTAGATTTAAAACCTACGTTGTATCTCTCTTTCCGGCAGACACAAGTCTGCAGAGGTTCAAAGACCTGCTGGTGAGAAAATTGTCAAGTCAAGCGGAACGTGACCCGTCAACATCTCCTCCTTCACATTCTCCCGCAACTTGGGGTGCGAGGAAAAGGCTAAGAATTCCGAGCCCACCCGCTGGCGGTGATGCAGGGCAGTCTGGAGCGAGTGCTGACATCTGGTCCGGACTGAAGGACCTGCCAACGATTATTGACATGTCGTCTACTGTTACTGCATATGATTCTCTCACCATTGAAAGAATGGTGGAGGATTATATGAGTGACCGCATCCAAGTAGGCATGTCAGACAGTCCGTACGTATACTGGCAGGAAAAAGAGGCAATTTGGAGGCCCTTGCACAAACTGGCTTTATTCTACCTAAGTTGCCCTCCCTCCAGTGTGTACTCCGAAAGAGTGTTTAGTGCAGCCGCTCACCTTGTCAGCAATCGGCGTACGAGGTTACTTCCAGAAAATGTGGAGAAGATGATATTCATCAAAATTAATTATAATCAATTCCTCCGTGGAGACATTCACCAGCAGCAATTGCCTCCAGAAAGTACACAGGGACCTGAGATGGTGGATTCCAGTGGGGACGAATTAATAATCTGTGAGGAGGGGGATGTACACAGTGAAAGGGGTGAGGAATCGGTGGATGATGATGAGGTGGACTGGACATCTTGCCTCTGTAGAGCCAGTTTGTGCAAGGAGAGATTGATTGCTTCTTTTTTTGGTGGGAGCTTAAACCAACCAGTCATTTCAGTCACAGTCGTGTGGCAGACCCTGTCGCTGAAATGATGGGTTCATTAAAGTGTGCATGTCCTGTTTATACAAATAAGGGTGGGTGGGAGGGCCCAAGGACAATTCCATCTTGCACCTCTTTTTTCTTTCATTTTTCTTTGCATCATGTGCTGTTTGGGGACAATTTTTTTGAAGTGCCATCCTGCCTGACACTGCAGTGCCACTCCTAGATGGGCCAGGTGTTTGTGTCGGCCACTTGTGTCGCTTAGCTTAGTCACACAGTGACCTTGGTGCGCCTCTTTCATTTTTCTTTGCATCATGTGCTGTTTGGGGACAATTTTTTTGAAGTGCCATCCTGCCTGACTCTGCAGTGCCACTCCTAGATGGGCCAGGTGTTTGTGTCGGCCACTTGTGTCGCTTAGCTTAGCCACACAGCGACCTTGGTGCGCCTCTTTTTTTCTTTGCATCATGTGCTGTTTGGGGACAATTTTTTTGAAGTGCCATCCTGCCTGACACTGCAGTGCCACTCCTAGATGGGCCAGGTGTTTGTGTTGGCCACTTGGGTCGCTTAGCTTAGCCATCCAGCGACCTCGGTGCAAATTTTAGGACTAAAAATAATATTGTGAGGTGTGAGGTGTTCAGAATAGACTGAAAATGAGTGGAAATTATGGTTATTGAGGTTAATAATACTATGGGATCAAAATGACCCCCAAATTCCATGATTTAAGCTGTTTTTGAGGGTTTTTTGTAAAAAAAAAAACGAATCCAAAACACCCCCGAATCCGACAAAAAATTTTCAGGGAGGTTTTGCCAAAACGCGTCCGAATCCAAAACACGGCCGCGGAACCGAATCCAAAACCAAAACACAAAACCCGAAAAATGTCCGGTGCACATCAGTTTCTAGTACACATTTCACATTTTTCAATTGAAGCTAATAGAACAGACTTTTGCAATTCATAATGGTCTCAAGAAACTGTGCTTTGTATACATTTTCCTATGCCAATACAACACTGAAATATCTATAATAGATAAATAACTACTGTATGTAATGATTTGTTTTCTTCATAGGATTTGGTTAAGGCTTGGGGTCATATTTACAACAATCTGCATTTTTAAAGTGGATGTGCTAAATATTGTGAGTTTGCAATGTGAACATGACTATTTTCACACAAATTTACTACGTTTCTCTTGCCAGGACTTAAGAGCTAGTCTTGGCCAAGAGCTGGAAGTACTGTGACAGTGTAAGACTACAACACTACTTCCTAGTTCCGGTCCGCAGCGCACATTGCACATGCACGTCTGCTGGCCAACGCATGCGTCACCAGGGGGCGACAGAGAGGAACCTGGAAAAATATGTATGTACATCTGAGGGATACTTAATATTTGTGGGTACCCCTCGAGATGGCTGTTTTAGGGAAATATCCCACATAGATTTAAAGATAAATAGGCCCCTTAGTGCAAGAACTAGGACTAAATGAAAGGAACATCAGGATTAGGGAGGCCAATCCCGGGATCGGGATCGGCGGGATCCCGGGATTGGAGCATCCAATCCCGGGATTCACGGGATTATACTGCGCATGCGCGGAGGCGGGAGGGTGGGTGTGTAAGTAATAGTACTTACTTATTTAGGCGGGCAGCAGCCATGAACAAGTTGAACGCGCACGGCACTTCACATGTAGCGCCGGCCGCCAGCCAATCAGAGCTGGCGGACCGGCAGCCAATCAGGGAAGCTGCAGCGGCAGCCAATCAGGAGCTACTGCTGCGGCCGCTTCCCTGATTGGCTGCCGGTCCGCCAGCTCTGGTTGGCTGGCGGCCGGCGCTTCATTTGAAATGCCGCCGCGTTCAGTGTGTTAATGGTTGCCGCCCGTCTAATAGTAAGTACTATTACTTACACACATGATCCTCTCTCCCTCCGTGCAGCCTTCCTCCCTCCCTGCCGCGACCTACACCCTCTGTCCTGAGTCCCGCACCGCTACCTACACCCTCCCTACCTCCCGCACCACTACCTACACACTCCCTACCGCCCGCACCGCTACCTACACACTCCCTACCTCTTGCACCGCTACCTACACCCTCCCTCCAGCGCTGCTCCCTACAATTTTCTCTAATCCCTACTGCAATCCCGGGAATCCCGGGATTGACCGTTTTTCAATCCCAAATCCCGGGATTGAAAAAAAGGCCCGGGATTGGCCTCCCTAATCAGGATATACAGTATAGACTCTCTTTCAAGTCTTTTATGTGTCAGACTATCTAGTACTAGGAACTAAATATATGAAAGTGGTAAAGTCATAAAACATTCCTTGCAGAATGTGGGCAATGCAAATTTATTTCCCTCCTGTTATGCTCACATGCCAACATGAGATTTTGTGTTACAGTACAATACAAAATAATTGAGCTTTAGGAGATGGATGTGGTGAGTGCACATTTATGGAAGGGTAGCTATGTCATCAGTGGTGATGGAATTCTGAAATTAGCCAATACTTTATTGGAGAGATGTACTAAGACTTGGAGAGTGATAAAGTTGAGAGAGATAAACTACCATCCAATCAGCTCCTGTCATATTTCAGGCTGTTTGAAAAATGACAGGAGCTGATTGGTTGGTACTTTATCTCCATCTGCTTTATTTCTCTCCTAGGCTTAGTCCATCTACCCAATAAAGTGTATTTATAGGCATGCTGAAAACTTTATTTATAGATACATTTTCAACAGTGTCAGCAAGTGGTTGAACTGACTCAATATTGTTGAATTTAGATTCAGTAGGTTCAGTAAACAGTTTGTGGCAGTTGGAGAATGTCTAATAGATAAGGCCTAATTACTAATATATTTTTTTTCTCAGACTATAGCAGTGTGACGCATTGGCTACATATCCAAGTAACTTATAGGACATTTACTTGGAGTTATCAAGCAATAATTTTAGTTAAAGCATCAAATTAATGTGACATGCTAGAAAAAAGTAATTTGTACACAAACTATGTTTCTACCACATAAATAAAAGCATACCCAAGGCCATAAGACAGTAGAGGCCCCTGCCTAGGGTCGGTGGGACTGCTTCTCACTGTCACAAAAAATGTTAAAAATGTTTTTATCTTAAATTAACTATTATAGCTTCCACCGGCAGGGCAGCAGTATGGCATTGTTGCCTGCAGGTGAGGGCATGGTGTGGGCAGAGTGGGATCTGCAAGCATTGATGGGAGGTGTGCACCGACATTGTAATGTATTGTGCAAATCACTTAGGAGGATGGACAGTAGGAAATGACAGGGCTCCCCCATTCAGGATCTATGGCTAGCCACTTTATACAGAAAGAGGAGGAACCTCTAGTTCCACCTGAACTATGCTGTGCCCCTCCTCCTCCACTCAGTACTCAGTTCCTGAACACCTCTGCCCCTTACCTGGCTGCTTCCTTTGCTTCACATTGCATAGGTCTGCATTCCCTCCTTAGGTCCCAGAGTGGAAGTCTCCATGTCAGTGGCAAACGCAGGATTTACATGGGGGGTTTACAAAATTGGGTGGAGCCAAGCACGGGGGTGGGGACTGAGGTGACCCAGTATATGCTGGGTCCGTAAATCTAGTGTGTCTGTGTGTGTATGTATGTATATATATATATATATATATATATAATCTACACACACACATATATATATATATATATATATATATACACACCTATATATATATATATATATATATATACACACATATACATATACACATAGCATATTAAACATGCATACACACACATATATATATAGATATACATGTATATATACACATGTATATATATCATGTGTGTTTGTGTGTGTTTATATGTATGTATATATACATGTGTATATATGTATGCACATGGATATATATGTTTTATAATTAAAATAAAGTGAACTTTTATTAAACACTTACAAGTGCCGCCAGGAAGGTTGCAGAGGACGCCAGACAGCCATTAATAAGACTCATCTTTGGAGCAGCAGGGTGCCTTCGATAGTGGAGGGACTGAGTGGAGATCAGAGAGAGCCACAGCTAGAAGAATAGCAGCCAGGATGAATCTGCTACACATTGCACAATTTGCGATTCGCGGGCCTATAAGGGGGCAGAGCCTAATGCAGGGAGGGGCGGGGCTTAATCGCGGCTCGTAAAATGCAGCAAAAAAAATATTTTTGGTGTGTGTGTGTGTGTGTGTGTGGGGAGGGGGGGGGGGGTTCTGGGTGATCGGAAACCCCCCAGCGTGTGCCACTGAATGTATACCGCTAGTCACTAGTATATAAGTCTCCAATACCCCTCCATCACCAGTATGTATGTCTCCTGGCCTCCCAGGCCCCAGTGTGTCTCTGTATCATCGTTATGTGTGTCTTTCCTCTATGCCCTTCACAAACCACTTTTCCTGCTCCCAACACCCCCACATCTCCATTCTTCACCCCTTACCTTCTTCCTTCTGTTCAGTTGAAGGCAATGGAATCCTGCTGGAAGCCAATCAGAAGCAACATGGATGGCTTCCCCAAATAAACTGCACAATTATTATGGTGGTACTTGTATCACATTACCTATTCTGTTAACAGATTACAATAATTAAAAATAAAAATAAAAAGCTTTATTTCTTAAATAAAGCATTTTCTATGTATACAGCTTTTAAATTGTTTTGTTTCCACTAGGAAAATGAAAGCACCAAGTTAATGCTTACTGCGTAAGGCAAGTTTCACCCCTGCCACCCTACATGAGAAGGTCCCAAACTGGCTCCTCCCCAGCTCCCTGCCCTGCCAAAGGAGAAAATCCTGAACAATGCATTCCTTCATGCTGCTTTGCTCTAGGGATTCAGGTGCATATGTATCAAAGCTTGGAGAAAGATAAAGTGGAGAGAAATAAAGTACCAGCCAATCAGCTCCTAACTGCCATGTTACAGGTCATGTTTGAAATATGACAATTAGGTGCTGATTGGGTGGTACACACACACAGATATACACACACACACACACACACACACACACACACACACACTAAATATGTATATCATGTGTATTTGAGTAGGTGAATTTTATGTTTTAATATTTGCCTTATCTTATGTAATAAATGTTTACATTTTTGTACTGTCCTTTGTACGGTGCTGCAAAACACTTGTGGCGCCTTATAAATAAAATGTAATAATAATAATAATAGTAAATGTTTACATTTTTTAAGAAATACAGTAGGTGGGGGCCCCAGACCAGTAACTTGCCTAGAGAACAATGTAGTGTTAATTCAGCTCTGTGCAAACCTACCACCTGTTCTGATTTAGGTCTGACAGATCATATTTCAGGAAATTATCCCTAAGTCATGGATCAGGACTAAAGGCCCATACACATTAGACGATGTCGCTCTGTGAGCGACACCGTCTAACGTTTCCCCCTCCCGGTCGGCGGCCGCCTGTATGCACTGAGCAATATGACAGCTCATATCGCTCAGTGACGTCACGCCCCCGCCAGCCCTGCATGAAGGTAGTGGACGACAGTCCACATCCTTCATGCATGCCCTACCGACAGCGACGATCGTTGCCGACCCGCGGGGCCGCGCATCGGTCGTCGCTGGCGGCATACACACTTAACGATAAAATGAGCGACATCGCTCAAGGAGGGGGAAAATGAGCGACGTCGCTCATTATATCGTTAAGTGTGTATGGACCTTTAAGGCCCCCATATATCAGCAATCGATTGGGGCAATTTCCCAAGTTGCAGACAAACGTGCAAATACATCTGTAATGTATGGGGTTCACAGATTGCGAATTCAGACCAAAATTGTATTGTATTGGGATTGTTAAATCTGGATGTCCAACATGTTGGATTTCACAGATCAACTGGGGCTGTAGATTGCTAGTGTATGGTTACATAGTAACATAGTAACATAGTATCTAAGGTTGAAAAAAGACAATTGTCCATCGGGTTCAACCTATTTGTGGTCTCCTATGCAGGATTATTTTGTATAAAATTTTGACTGAAGTTGCTGACTGCCGTTCCGATTAACCCCTCTTTTTTATAATAACCATAGTGCGTGACTATGCCCCATAACCCTGGATATCCTTATCCATTAGGAATTTATCTAACCCATTCTTAAAGGTGTTGACTGAGTTGGCCATTACAACTCCCTCAGGCAGGGAATTCCAAACACGTATCGTCCTTACCGTAAAAAAGCCTTTACGCCGTATTGTGTGTAATCTCCTCTCTAACCTGAGCGAGTGTCCATGAGTTCTCTGTGTTGATCTAACCAAAAACAGGTCCTGCGCAGGATCTGTATATTGTCCCCTTATATATTTGTAAATGTTGATCATGTCCCCTCTTAATCTCCTCTTTTCCAGTGTAAACATGCCTAGTATTGCAAGCCTTTCCTCGTATTCCAGCGTCTCCATACCCTTAATTAGTTTGGTCGCCCGCCTTTGAACCTTTTCTAGCTCCAGGATATCCTTTTTGTAGTAAGGTGCCCAGAATTGTACACAGTATTCAAGGTGTGGCCTCACAAGTGATTTATATAACGGGAGTATAATACTCTCGTCCCTAGCATCAATTCCCCGTTTTATGCATGCTAATATCTTATTAGCCTTCTTTGCTGCAGTCCTACTTTGGGTACTACTGCTTAGTTTGCTATCTCTGAGGACACCTAAGTCCTTTTCCAGTACAGAATCCCCTAATTTTACCCCATTTAGTAGGTAGGTATTATTTTTGTTCTTGTTACCACAGTGCATTACCTTACACTTGTCTGTATTGAAGCGCATTCTCCATTTCGCTGCCCAAGCTTCTAATTTAACTAAGTCATTCTGAAGCGACTCAGCATCCCCCTCCGCATTTATAACTTTACACAATTTGGTATCATCTGCAAAAATTTACACCATGCTCTCTAGACCTTCTGTTAGGTCGTTAATGAAAATATTAAACAATAGCGGTCCTAATACTGAGCCTTGCGGCACACCACAGCACTTCAGTCCAAGTTGAAAAAGATCCATTAACCACAACGCGCTGCTCCCTATTATCTAACCAGTTTTTGACCCAAGTACATATTGTGCTTCCTAGCCCTGATTCTTGTAGCTTGTAGATAAGTCTCATGTGTGGTACAGTATCGAATGCTTTGGCAAAATCTAAAAAGATTACATCCACCTCTTTACCCTGATCTAGGTTTGCGCTTACTGTTTCATAAAAGCCAAGTAAGTTGGTTTGACAGGATCTGTCCTTCATAAACCCATGTTGATTCCTTTTAATGACCTTATTGACTTCAAGGAACTTCTGAATACTATCTCTTAGAATACCTTCCAATACTTTCCCTACTATAGATGTAAGACTAACTGGTCTATGATTACCTGGTTCAGCTTTACTTCCCTTTTTGAATATAGGCACTACTTCCGCTATACGCCAGTCTTTGGGAACCATACCTGATATTTCTGAATCTTTAAAGATCAAAAATAGCGGTTTTGCAAGTTCAGAATGAAGCTCCATCAGAACCCTTGGGTGAATACCATCGGGACCTGGTGACTTATTAATCTTTAAATGTTTTAATCGGTCACAGACTACTTCCTCACTTAAATAAGTACCTATCAGTGGGATATTCTCATTATTGAGATCATATGTTAGTCCCTGAATTGGGTCCTCTCTAGTAAATACTGTTGAAAAAAATTAATTTAGTGTGTCCGCTATGTCATTATCATTTTTGTTTAAGACTCCCAACTTGTCTTTTAAAGGGCCTATACTCTCCTTCTTTAATCTCTTGCTATTAATGTATTTAAAGGATTTTTTGGGATTCGCTTTGCTTTCCTTTGCTACTAGTTTTTCAGTTTCTACTTTAGCCGCTCTTATTTCCTTTTTGCATATTTTGTGACATTCCTTATAGTGCTGAAATGACTCTGCTTCCCCGTCAGATTTGTATTTTTTAAATGCTCGCCTTTTTTTGCCCATAACTTCCTTAATCTTTTTGTTAAGCCACATCGGTTTATGATTTTTATTCCTTTTTTTGCTGCTCGTAGGAATAAATTTGAGAGTATTTTTAGCTAGCAGGAATTTTAGTACCTCCCATTTCTCCGTAGTATTTTTTCCTAAAAACAAACCTTCCCATTCAATATCCCTGAAAAATACCCTCATCTTTTCAAAATTTGCTTTGCTAAAGTTTAGAGTCCTAGTTGAGCCAGTTTAGGGCTGTTTATGGAAACTGATATTGAATGTGACCATATTGTGGTCGCTGTTTCCTATGGGTTCCCCTACTATAATGCCTTATACCAAATCCCCATTGTTTGTTAATACCAGGTCTAAGATTGCATTGTACCTAGTTGGTTCCTCAATTAGTTGAACTAAGTAGTTATCATTAAGAGTGTTTAAAAACATATTAACCCTAGCAGTATCACATGAATCGTTTTTCCAGTTTATCTCTGGATAGTTAAAATCTCCCATCACTACTATGTCTCCTACTCCTGCTGCTCTTTCAATTTGCTTTAGTAACAATTCCTCATCAGATGCGTTGATACCAGGTGCCCTATAGCATACACCCAATACTAACTTTTTTATTCCTTTTCCCCCGCATGCAATTTCTACCCATAATGTCTCGACAGTGTCTACAGTCCCCTCCTGAATATCTTCCCGTATATCAGGTTTTAAAAACGGCTTTATGTAAAGACACACCCCTCCACCCTTTTTATTTAGTCTGTCTCTCCTAAACAGTGTATAGCCCTCTAGATTGACTGTCCAATCATGAGATTCGTCCCACCAAGTTTCAGTAATGCCTATAATATCATACTGTTTGCTTGCTGCAAGTATTTCTAGTTCACCCTTTTTACCAGTAATGCTTCTGGTGTTTACATACATACAACTAAGATAAGTATTTTCCCTTGCGTTAGGGACATCTTTCAGCTTATGTAGCAATGATGACCTGTAATCGTCATTGGTTAGTGCTTTGGTAAAATCTCTTTTAGTACCCATGTTAGTAACCTTACCGCCTGCTCTTACCCTCCCCCCAACTTCTCCCCCATTTCGTTTACTACCGCCATCCCCACTATTCTCACTGCATGACCCGTAGTTTCTAGCTAAACCCTCCCCCCAGGCTCCTAGTTTAAAATTTCCTCCAATCTTCTAACCATCCTTCCCCCCAGCACCGCTGCCCCCTCCTCAGTCAGGTGCAATCCGTCATGACAAAAGAGATGGCGCCTGACTGAGAAGTCCGCCCAGTGTTCCAGGAACACAAACCCCTCTTTCCTGCACCAATCCCTAAGCCACACATTTACCTCCCTAATCTCCCTCTGCCTCCCTGGACTAGCGCGTGACATGGATAATAATTCCGAGAATATTACCTTAGATGTCCTTGCCTTCAGTTTCTTTCCTAAGTCCCAATAGTCTTTCTTAAGGACATCCCACCTTTCGCTAACTTTGTCGTTGGTGCCAACGTGCACCAAGACCGCCAGGTCTTTCCCAGCCCCTCCCAACAATCTATCTACCCGGTCCGCGATGTGCCGTACCCGAGTACCCGGGAGACAACAGACTGTACGGCGATCACGGTCCCGGTAGCAGATTGCCCTATCTTCCTTCCTGATGTTAGAATCCCCTACCACCACCATCTGACTAGGTACCTCATATCTTTTATCCCAACCACGACAGCGGGACCGCTCCTCTGGATGCTAGAGGGAGCAGTCTCCTCCGGCACCGTCATTTCTTCACTATCATCCTCCGATTCCTCGTCCAGTCGGGCAAATTTGTTCGGGTTTGATAGTTTGGAGATGTCGAGCCTCCCCCTCTTTTTCTTCCTTCTAACTGTGAGCCAGCTGGCTACCTGATCATCATCCTCTTCTACCAGTGACCCCTCCCGCAACTCCTCCACCGTTCTGTCTAAACTTTGCTCGAGATTGTGAATCTCCCTCAGTCGCATAACGGTTTGCTCTAGATCAGTTACCTGGGCTTCCAGGGCAACCGTTCGCACACACCTCGTGCAGATGTAATCACACTGGGCCGGTAGCTCCAGGTGTGCATACATCTTGCACGACATGCACTGAGTGAGGTCCCCAATCACAGCCCCTCCCATATTGTTTGTAAGGTCTAACTCCCTGTTACTCTCAAAGAAAAAGCAGCAAAAATAAAAAGTAGAAGACAAACAATCTCACTTATACAATAATTAAGCTGGCTTATACTTATCTATCTTTGTGCGGTTCTTGGTCCTTCACTTTTATGCAGCCGTAGTACTCTCTCCTGCGGCACCTATACTCCACTTAGCAGTTGCAGTTGTTCCAGCTCACTGCACCTCCTTTTCACTCGGCTTCCATCTCCTGCTTTTGCTGTTACCAACTCACACTTACAAATCCAAGCAGCACTTTAAAATACAAGCCCTTACAAAGCGCAAGCTCCAAAGAGTCTAATCACTAATTATATAGGCTCAGCCAGCTGCTTTAGTCAGCCCCTCCTCCTCCTGATTACTCACACCAATCAGCAGATTTGCAGACCGTTTCTTCTAGTAAACCAATAACCCTTTCAAGATTGGCAGATCTGGATCTGCTGAAAATGCTCAGCAAATCACTGAAGCATATCTATAATGTATGGGCGCAGATTGGTGGAATGGTTAATCTTTAAATCTGGGGGGGGGAAATCTAGGAATCTGCCGATTGTTTTTTGTGATTGCTGATGTATGGGGGCCTTTAGTTGTACTATGTGCCAGAGGGTAACAGCTTATGGAACTGAAGTGGTTTCCTCAGAGGTGTGAGAGGGGTGGTAGCGGCCCAGCATTTTACACCCTCAGGCAAAGTGCAATGCTCTAATGTGGCGGATTATGTCCTTGTATAGCAAAGACAATTACCTTTTTCATATGTACAGTGTACTGTGCCGATTAGAAGTATTAAAGTTGGGAGGTACAGTACCGCTTGTCATGACTAGCGAGGTTTGAGGATCCGGCAGCTGAGACTTGCCCAAGGAGGTAGTTGGCTGTGGATGAACGAGATGAGGGGGTTGGATATAGTTCCTTCTCATGGGATGAGGGGCAATGAAGAACGTAGGCGGAGCTAAGAGTCAGTGGATTGTAGTTCTTATGGACAGGGCTGAGGTAGAGAACTGTGGCTGGTGAACGATGACTTAAAGACGTAGTTGTAGACAAAGAACTGCGGGTTGTGGCTTGTAAGACAACGTTGTGAATAATGAACTGCGGAACTGTGAATAGTGGTTAAAGACGTGGCTGGAGACAAAGGACTGTGGACTGTGGCTTGAAAGACGAGGCTGTAGATTATGAACTGCGGAACTGTGGATGGTGGTTAAAGACGTGGCTGGAGACAAAGGACCGTGGACTGTGGCTTGAAAGACGAGGCAGAAGACCCGGAACCGACCGTGCCCAAAGAGTCTTACTTGACCGGGTTTTCCAGGAGCGGTTCCACAGGCAGCAGCAGGCTAGGAACGGCAGGGCTGCAGCAGCAACAGAGAACCGGCCAAGCAGGGTCAGGGGTAGCCAGAATACGGCAAGAATCCTGGGAGCACAGGCTAAAGCACCTACAACAGGGTTGTAACTTGAAGCACTGGCGTCCCTGTCCTAAACCAGCCCCCTTTTATAGGGAGAACTTCCCCTGGATTGGCTGGAAGAAACAGGAAACAGGAACTATGCCTCAAACTTGGTCTCCAACATGGCGGCGCCCAGTAATGCAGACCTTTCTGCATAGCCACACAGCTCACTGCCCCTGGTCTCCTAGCAACGACTCAGCAAGAGCGACCCGCCGCCACGAGCGGACCCCCTCACCGCCGCTACTGCTGCCCTCGGACCCGGCGCAGCAGCCCACCTCCACCGCTGCCCGCACGTCACCTGAGAAGCCAGCCCCGCGGCCTCAGCGTACTGGTAAGACTCTGGACGCTGACACTGCTTATAATGCAATAGTACTGCATTTTAAAACAAAGAAAAACAGTTCAGAAAAGAAAACTGATGCACAACAGAAATAAAATTACTGCCTAGTTATCTATAAATTGCAATCAATTAAATCAATTAGAAAATGTTACGACGGAATAATACGGACCTCTGCTCAAGCAGCTAAAGAAATACTGTATAACAAATAAATTAGGCTTTTCCTTCAAATCAATAAAGCTATTCACAGCGGCTAGAATTGCCACATGGACAGTATTTTACCGGCCTGGTTAAAATGGGATTTGGCACCAATGTTATTAATAGAGTAGAACATGAGAGATATAGAAAGGCCGGCTTCTTTTTACAGAATGGCAGCTGAATGAGCAAATAAAATATATCTTGCTGTTCTAAGCAATTGTAGGCATAAAGTACATTTACACAGCTCCAAAGATGTCCTTCCTCTAACAGTGTGATCTATGCTGCCTTTATAGAAATTAAATGTTGCCAGATGATAGTACTCTTTTACATTAACACTGCTGTTCAGAAGGGATACACATTTTAGAAAATGATAATAGCAAACAGCTGGGTTTTGTTTTATGAGAAAGAATATGATTACATTAATCTTGTTGTGTTTTAAATATTTATTAGTGTACATGCACTGGTCAGGGTTATACCACCACCCACCTATCTTCAATAGATACATTTAATGCCTTATTGAGCTGATTAGTTCCTACTGAACTGCCAGGCTGGAAATTGTCTCAGCTCTTACAGTGGCTGCCTCCTTAGCGTGTAGGCAGCAGGTGCTAACCGAAAATTACTAATTTCTGAAGCTTCATCCATTAAATTAGTTTAAATATCACATCACTAAATTATTACTAGAAAGTGTCCCAGGATTTAGTTCTATGCACTCAATCCCCCAAGCTGCACCCTGTTCACTTTACCCTCCCAAATGCTATTGCACTTTACAGTGCTGGCACCACTGGCGTATCTATAATGGGTACAGTGAGTCCAGAAGGGGCCCACACCGCACACACTACACACTGCACTGCCTGTTACGAGGCATCAGAGAGCACTTGCCACAAGTCCCTCTGCTTGATACCTCCTCTTTCTTCCTTCTGGCCAAGTTGGGTGCACTTACCCTCTCTCATTCCTCGTCCTATACCGTTTGGCAAGACGGGAGAACAGCAGAAGGGGAGTCATACCTGTATCATGGCCACTGTATACATCTCTATCTAGTGCCTAAAGATTTGGTATTAAAACTGCCTGACAACTCTTGAGAAATTGAGGTTCCCGCGCCTCATACCTCTAATACGATCTTAATCAAATTTTCCAATTGTATGAATTCTGTATTCCTGTAAATTAATACTGAGAAATTGAAAGACACATGTGCCTCATACCATTGTTTAAACTTGATAAAGAAAATTAATTTTTCAGGATTGTACTGCATTAGAGACCAATGCTAAGTCTTTTGAGAAATTGAATGAGATATATGTGCCTCACATCACTGTTAAAGCACGATAAGGATATTACTCATTCAGGAATATACCGCACTGGAGATTTATGTACAGTTTTTTGAGATATTGAAAGATTATTGTACATTGTAGATTAAGTGCTCCGCTCCTGTTTATAAGTGATTAATCGATACTGAGCAATTGTGTCGTTTTTGAGCTATTGTGTAAAAGCACCAGGGTCGCACACCCCTGCATTTAGTATACATGTGAATATTAACCAATCATTCTCTCACATAGGTGGCGGTATTACATGGCTGGTGGATGATATGTTCATGTCCACCACTAACAGCCCCACAGATACTTTTCGCTGACAACAGGGACCCGTACTGCTGTACAGGTGACCCAACCAAAATAACCAACCAGTGACCCATGATTCAAACCAATTGCCCTGTGAAACCTATTTATGGGCTATATAACTGATAAGATGATGGTCACACTATTTAATTTTTAAATACACCTAATTTCCTAACACATTGCGTTAAGGGAAACATTACACAGACGGACCTCAATATATTCTATGTTTTTGGCTGAGGCCATTTAGAAAAGAATACATATACTCTCTAACATATTTTCGTTTATGATCACATACTTATTAATGAATTCACACAGGTTTTTGCAGATTTATAAATAATAATTTTTTAAGGCATACCTAATAAAATTTGTAATTTTATGATTGTTTCACTTAATATAAAAAAATTCTTGTGTTACCTCAGATAAGAGTGCTCCCTACCAGGGTTATCTTTGTCTTCTCTGTAAGTCCCCTTTTTTTGATACATGTTTCCATACCCTTGGGAGCACCACTGACCGTCAAAATCTTTGTTACCAATAATACCAATCTGGTGTAGGTACACAATTGACCAATTAAGGGAAAGAATATCCCAAGAGTGTCAGTTAATTCTGGGGTAACTATATATTGTACATTTTTTTCCTGTGCGGCCTTCCTCAAACTTCTTCTTTTTTTGCCATTGTATCTATAATGGGTACAGTGAGTCCAGAAGGGGCCCACACCGCACACACTGCACCCATTTTTTCTATACTCACATTGGTGACTGTGTGTGGGTCCCCTCCTCTCCCGTAACCGTCACCGCCGCTGCTAGCGCACTGATCGCTAGAGACTCTGGCACAGTACTGAGCGCTAGAGACTCTGGCACAGTGCTAGAGTCTACAGCGCATGTGCAGGACTCCGGAAAAATGGCGCGGCTGCCATTTTTCAGAGTCTTGCGCATGCACTGTAGACTCTGGCACTGTGCCAGAGTCTCAGCGCGGACAGCGGCGGTGACGGCTACAGGAGAGAAGGGGGCCCACACGGGTCCCCTCCGCTCTAGAAACGCCGCTGGCTGGCACTCTCAATAAGACTGAATGAAGAGGAGCTTGGGGCAGAGAGGGCACACCTACACACTTTTCTGTCAGACATGATGCTTTCCCTGAGATGATAGCTGGCACATTGAGGTAGAAGGGTGAGTGATTATATTAACACAAAGGTTAAAAAACATATCTAACATAATCTATAGAAAACAGGAAGGTGGTCAGAGAGGATGTGGTCATAATCCCAGCAGTCGGGATCCTGACAGTAAGAATATCGACAGTGGAATCCCATCGCTCAGAATCCCGACGGAAAGTATTAGGGTTAGGATTTGGCACTGAGGTGGGTTTACGATTAGGGTTAAAATACTTACCGTGATTCGTCCCTGTATGATAATATATTGAAACGTTGATAGGCAGTTCTTGTCCGCATTTTATTGCTGAGAAGCCGAGTGCCGCGCCGCCGAGTACCTACACATGCTATTACTGCGAGGGCACCCGGCGCAAGGTATCACATTAACTATGGAGTGCTATATAATGCTAAAGACACACACACACACACACACACACACACACACACACACACACACACACACCTGTTCAGCATGACAGAGCCCTAGCTCCCTGCAGCAGGACTTTCTGAAACCCGGCACACCAGTGTGAACCAAAACTCACCAAATTTGCAGTGCTTGGCTAGAAATACAGGGCCGGTATTCAATTGCCGTGATCATTGATTGCGGTTGATTGTGTCGCCAGGGGGTAGTCAATTAGCCTTCATATGCAGGTACAAACCGCGGTTTACCTGGGATTTTGCTTCACCTGTCTCAGGCAGGCGAAGCAAAATCCCCCAAACCAGACCCATTTTCATATGAAACAGGGCTGTTTCTGCCGAAAACACACAGGTTTCGTGACTAAACCTGTGTGTTTTCGGGTGAATTTATTTTTTCTTCGGAAGACCTAATTGGATAACCTGAAAAAAAATTTACACCCGATGTTTCTTGGAATACAGGCCAGGGAGAGACCAGAGATAAGGCAGCAGTGAGCTCAGCCTTCTCTCTACCATAGTCAGACACTGCATGGAACTGGGGGCGGAGTTGCACTGTGGCCAATAATATTACAAAACACAGCACAACACAGCTATCAAAGTTGCCTCACTGAGGGGAGCATGGCTTGACACAGTGTCAGGTGGAAAAAGCTGGGAGGCTCCTGTCAGCGGTAAATGGATGTTGTGCCATACCCTCCAACATTTTACACATAAAAATCAATACAAATTAGAAAAGGGAGCATGGCCACAGGTAACACCCCTTTTCCTATACTTTCAATGGAAGTTTGGAGAGCCAAAAATCGGTACAGACCATGAAAAAAAGGTACATTTGGAGTGTATGCTGTGCGTATGCGCACAGTGTCTATTTATGGGAGAGACAGAGGGACTGAGGGCATGCCAGCAGCTCACAGAGCGCTGGGCATGCCCCCACAGTGACGAAACAGCTTTGCCGCGCAGGAGTCCTGATTTCATATTCTTCAATGTTGGGAGTGCTGTTGTATGCAAAAGTGTTAGTGCAAAATAGTGGGTTTTAAAAGATTTTAGTGCTCTCTGTCTGACTTTTGTGATCAGTCTTTTACATATAACTTTCTGTACCAAACTGTTTTCATGTTATGAGTTGGTAAGAAGCAGAGGTTAAAGTGAACCGGAATGGGGCAGAACTGCGTTCCGTCAGTTCCATTTGGAGACAGAACCTGTTCCGCCTCCTCCGGCTCACCTAACCCACTATGTCAGCCAGCGGCGCAGGAAGATTCAGGGCACCCACTGAGATTTTATTACCAGCGGGCACCTGGCTTCCTCTTCACAGCGGCAGCTGGAGGCAGGAGCTCACTCCTGAGCTCCGGTTTCTGGCTTTTGCACTGTGCAGTATGCGCTATGGGAGAGACGTCTCCCATAGAGGAGCAGGCGGCAAGGAAGGACGCCAGCGGTCGGACACAGGAGTTGGGCTTAAGGTGAGTATATTGTGTTTGCTTTTGTTTTTTTGTGTGTAAGCGGCACTACTAGAGGGTGCAAAACTAAAGGGGGCATATCTACAGGGGGCAAAACTAAAGGGCTCTAACTACTGGGGGCATATCTACAGGGGCCATATCTACAGGGGGCATATCTACAGGTGGCAAAACTAAAGGGGGCTAACTACTGGGGGCATATCTACAGGGGCCAAATCTACAGGGGGCATAACTAAAGGGGGCATATCTACAGGGGGCAAAACTAAAGGGGGTATATCTACAGGGGCCATATCTACAGGGGGCATATCTACAGGGGCCATATCTACAGTGGGCATTACTAAAGGGGGCATATCTACAGGGGCCATATCTACAGGGGGCATAACTAAAGGGGGCATATCTACAAGGGGGCATAACTAAACGGGGCATAACTAAAGGGGCATATCTACAGGGGGGCAAAACTAAAAGGGGCATAACTACAGGGGGCATAACTAAAGGGGGCATATCTACAGGTGGAAAAACTAAAGGGGCATATCTACTGAGGGCATATCTACAGGGAGCAAAACTACTGGGGCCATATCTACAGGGGGCATAACTAAAGGGGGCATATCTACAGGGGCCATATCTACGGGGGGCATATCTACACGAGGCAAAACTAAAGGGGGTATATTTACAGAGGGGGCATAAGTAAAGGGGGATATCTAAACTAAAGGGGGCAAAACTACTGGGGACATATCTACTGGGGCCATATCTACAGGGGGCATAACTGAGGGGGGAATATCTACAGGGGGCAATACTAAAGGGGGCATATCTACAGGGGCTATATCTACAGGGGGCATATCTACAGGGGGGCAAAACTAAAGAGGGCGTATCTACTGGGGGCATAACTAAAGGATTACATCTACAGGGGGCATATCTACATGGGGCAAAATTAAAGGAGGCATATCTACAAGGGGTGTAACTAAAGGGGCATATCTACTGGGGCATAATTAAGGAGGCATATCTACAGGAGGCAGACCTACAAGGGGCATATCTACAAGGGGCCTTACTAAATGGTCATATCTACAGGGGGTAATACTACATGAGGGCATTACTAATGAGGGCATTGCATAGGGGGCACTTCATAAGGGGCATCACTTCTGGGGACATAAGGGGCACTACTACTGGGGGCACTGCATAATGTGGGCACCAATACTATGGGCTCTACATTAGGGGCACTACCATTACAGTGGGCATTGCATAAGGGGCACTACTACTGTGGGAATTATGTGTATTTGAGGTGGTGGTGCTACTACTGTGGGCTTTCTGTATAATGGGGCACTAATGTGTGTCATAACATGCATAAGGGACACTACTATGTGGTGTAATGTGAATAAGATTGTGCTATTTTGTGGCGTAATTTGAATTGGGGATACTATTAGGTGACCACGTCCCTTTCTTTTTGAGACCATGCCCCTTTTTCATGGTGCGTGTTGCAGGAGCACGGGCGGTGGGAGCAGGTGAGTTCCACCACCTCCCTTGGACCACTTTAAGCACTGGTAAGAAGTAAAAAAATCATTTATATTGCTGCACCTTTGTATAATGCCCAGGTTCATATATGTGTGTGTGTAAATCCGGCTGTGCAGTACCTCCTCAGCCACTAACCTCACCGCACATTACTGGTACGCAGTTCAACTAACCCCGACAACTAAGTTCCAATGGTCATTCTGCGCAACCATGGAGTTGCTCAGACATTCGATGGTGCGACCGATGATGCTGATGCTGTGTCTTTGGATAGAAGCACAGTAGTTGTACATCTCTGTACCCATGTAGCATTAGCATATTTTCGCAGTACCACTGTATACAAAGATGTCACTACATCCACCCCTGCGTCAGACCCATTATAACTGGAAGATGTACTAATGACAAACTACTGTATAGAAATAAGAAATAGGCAAAGTTTTATTTTAAGATGTGATGTGTTTAAAACTTCTGTAGAACAAACACATGTTTTATATTTTGTGATTGGCAGTTAGCCCGATTCCACTATCTACTTCCCTGTGATACCGGAAACTTTTTCAAATCTAACCCCTATAAGGCATGTTGCTATAGTTCAATGTTATTACTGCTAGAGGTTTCTCATGTTTGCAGGAACAGCAAAAAATAAGTAAAAGACTTTGGGGTAAATGTAACATGGTCCGAGCTGCCGAGGTAACCGTTTTGCCTTGTAAATGATTGCTGCTATAAAAATATGGGCAATCTTACCCGAACTCCCGAACCGCCGGCAACTTGGAACCTATTACAACATTAAGGGAAAACTAAAGATACATACAGACAGGGCCGGCAATGGGGGGAGGGGGGGGGGGGGAGCTGAAGGGCCAGGATCAGAGGGGCCCAGTGATACGCCACTTAGTGCCCGGCAGGGTTGTGAGCCGTCTTGTCAAAAGGACAGCGAGCTGTAGGTTATGTGGGCGCAGCCTCAGAGTGACAGGAGCCTCTCACACACAGTCACTGTGCAGCGAGTGTGCGTCCGCTCTTCCGGGTCCAGCTCTGCTGCAGGCAGTTATGGGACATATAACATAAATAAGATAGCAGAGTTAAAATCTAATCAGCAATTTAATAGTAGCCGATAAATAGAATAGAATAAAAAGTCCTGATGTTAGTCAATTGATAAGGGCATGCAATCTTGCTCACAATTGATATTAGTCATTCATACGTATTAATATGTCAGTCCATTAATACTTGGATCCGGTACAATTAATTGCTAGTTCCTCAGAAGTCACTGGTAATTTTAACTCCTACCTCCCGTGTATAGCAATTTACGGGGGCTTTGCAATATAGAGACCAATGTTTATAACTGTTGAAAAACAGATCCAGCACGGACTTACAGACTGGGGAGCGCTCCCTCTCCTTCCTCCCTTGAGCAGCGTGAGTCACAGTTTACCAATTTGTCCACAGCACAAGACACAACTGGTGTCACATAAAAACCGAATGGTTCTTGCAGGATTTTCAGACAATACAATTTATACCAATACACGATGAACAGTGTACATTCAATGTTAATGAAACATTATCAAACAGACTGTGTATGATGGTGGAAACAGTACTTGTGGAAACCCAATGCGTTTCGTCCCAATCAGGGACTTCTTCAGGGGTGTTTATCTAGATAGAAATAACTAGGTATAAGATCTAGAGACTCTTAATCATTGTTCGTATTTAGTGAGCCTATACATACCAAGTGCCAGACTTGTTTATAGAATATCCTGAAAGGACGTATATCGCATTAAAAATGATAAAACAGGTATAAACCTAAAGAGGAAAAAAAATAAAATAAAATTAATGAGAGATCTTATAAATTGAAAGATGAGGAGGCGGAGGAGAAAAGCGAGAGGAAAAAGATGTTACATACCCAGAATTGGTAAATGGCGGATAGTCCGTCAATAGGTTTCCGTATTTAAAAACGGACCATATTTAACAAAACATGGAAAAATTACCTAAAAATATGAAAAAGAGGAACCAGTATTTCAAAAGTCAATCAAACTAGACATGGGGTGACTAGAGACTCCGAGTGGAATAGAAGTCCAAATACCTACCAGCCATATAATCAAGATAAATATACTCTGGCTCTATGTGAAGAAGACTAACGCTCAACCTCAATTGAATATTTCTTCACAGTGAATGAAACCTATAATGGTAGGTATAAAATATATTTAGCCCACTAATACAATATAGGGACAATCACAATAAATATACATTAAATAAACAAAACCATCCCCGTATCAATATATGGAGGCAAGACAGTGACAGTGGTACTTACTAGATGAGCATGTAGTGGTTCTCTCAAAGTCCAGAGTGTAACTGGAAGAGAGCACCACCAGCAGGATATTTATACCAAAATTGAAACTACATCACTTCCTGGGGTAGGTAATGGAGTCTAATTGACAAAATGAAAGAAAACTTGATACATGATTAAAGTAGGGATCAAATTATTAAATGGAGACAATAGTGTATGTGTCAAAAACCTAATAGTTTATTCAATAAATAGAATAAACAAAAATAACAAAAGATAAAGCTTAATTAATATAGGTGGAACGCATATTTCCGCGTTCCAACAACCGGAAATACAGAAACCGGAAGTGTGTACCACCAGCGCTGAAAAATGTAACCTTAAGTATATACAACATACAGAATAACATGCGCTCCTCTACGGGGGGTAGACCACATCCCGATGGGACGCAATGACGCCGACCGTTCCGCCGTAGCTAGATGGGTGATGGTCTGGGGAAAGATAAACTTATTATAATTACGGCGGTGGAACGCACGGCCATTATGCGCTCCACCGTCAGGAAGTGTCCGTCAAGAAGTGTTACTGCGGTGGAACGCATGCATATGCGCTACACCATCAGGAGACACCGTTCCACCCTATACAATGTGGCCAAAATGCAATTTAAAAAACTTCTATTCCACTCGGAGTCTCTAGTCACCCCATGTCTTGTTTGATTGACTTTTGAAATACTGGTTCCTCTTTTTTATATTTTTAGGTAATTTTTCCATGTTCTGTTAAATATGGTCCGTTTTTAAATACGGAAACCTATTGACGGACTATCCGCCATTTACCAATTCTGGGTATGTAACATCTTTTTCCTCTCGCTTTTCTCCTCCGCCTCCTCATCTTTCAATTTATAAGATCTCTCATTAATTTAATTTTATTTTTTTGCTCTTTAGGTTTATACCTGTTTTATCATTTTTAATGCGATATACGTCCTTTCAGGATATTCTATAAACAAGTCTGGCACTTGGTATGTATAGGCTCACTAAATACGAACAATGATTAAGAGTCTCTAGATCTTATACCTAGTTATTTCTATCTAGATAAACACCCCTGAAGAAGTCCCTGATTGGGACGAGACGCGTTGGGTTTCCACAAGTACTGTTTCCACCATCATACACAGTCTGTTTGATAATGTTTCATTAACATTGAATGTACACTGTTCATCGTGTATTGGTATAAATTGTATTGTCTGAAAATCCTGCAAGAACCATTCGGTTTTTATGTGAAGGGAAAAATCCCCTGTTTTTATGTAATAAATATAAAATTTCTGGATCACTGTTTCTATTTGTCATGGTTGTGGATGACAGTGCAATTTTAGCGCACCCAGATCCCCCCCCTTTTTTCCATACCTTATATTGGACCTCATCTAGCAGGAGGTTCCCTCTGGTGTGCAGCTCGTTCTATATACACACAGCGCTAAGGGTTACCCCCCCCCCCCTTTTGTCTTGACACATATATATCTATAATAACAGGTTCTTACATAGCGCAGCAAATTCTGTTGCACTTTAAAAGTATATATATATATATATATATATATATAAAATGTTGCGGACCCGAGAGATATCACTGCACTGGCCCCCAATATTTCTGTTGCCGGCCCTGCCTACACATACTGTAGGTAGATTTCTCACACTGGGGTCTTGACTAGTGACTTGTAGTGAACGTCAAGTTTTACTTATCCTGAAGCACCACTGTACATAAGCACCAGTCCACTACATGCATGGAAAGGTCAGCATAGGTTCTGCCAATTAATATCATTGAATGTAAATAGCTATTGGAATCTTTATTCTCTGTGCTGTTACTTCCCAACAGTTTTTCTATCAAAAGCACTTCTGAGTTGTGCACAAGCCCTAGGGGTAACCGGATACTGGTAAAGGTCTGCTAGAGGTGAAGGGAACAACAGCCTCAATCATAAATCACATGATGGCTGTCTCCTGTGATTCCTCCAGTTTTAACTAAAATCTTTAGTATCTCTCTAAACTGGTATCTTTCCATAATTATTCAAGCATCAGTTATTACTTCCATTCAGATTACAGCCCAATCTCTCTTAAGCTTCTCGAAAAGCTTGCCTACACTCGCCTCACACATTTTCCTTCCTTACACAGACTATTCAAATCTTATCAGTCAGGCTTCCATTCCCAAAGCTCTACAGAAACTGCACTGACAAATGTGGAATAATATTCCCACCAGTCAACAGGAGATACCTGCCTGACAGATCTCTTTGTGCTGCTGACAACACGTGTTTCCCACATCCAGTCTGTATCCAAATCCTGTTACAAGAAACCTACATACATCTGAGAATCCAAAATATGCACATACATCTCACAAGACCCTGCACAATGAACTGTTGTACTCATTATCTCCCGCAATAACTATGACAGTTGCATTATTAACGGTCTTCCTTTAATCAGCTTTTTGCAGTGGTTAGAATAATTGTTCTCACAAAATGTATTTCTACTGCTGCTTCATTCTGTTAGATCATACTGTACATTGGTTAGCTGTACATTACCAAATTCAATATGAGATACTGCTACTAACATAAAGGACAACTGAAACTGCACCAATAACTACATCTCTTCATTTGTGTCAAAATATCTCCCAAACACACCATTCTGCTCTAAAGAATGTATGGCTCTCATCCACACTAATTCCTGCTCCCATTCCTGTTTACAAAACTTTTTTTGTCCTCATCCACTCTAGGGAATTCCCTTCCTCACCTGCCAAGACTTTCATCCAGACTCCAAACGTAAAGAGTTCCCTGAAATCCTCTTCATGTAAGACTATCAAATTCACAAAACACTGGACTAAACTTCTAGGCTATCATCTATGAAACTGTAAGCTTTCAGGACAGACCTCCATGACTCTTTGTCGGTTATTACAGTTCTCAGTTGAAAAGTGCTGCTAAACGGACGGTATTGATATCCTGGCAGTCACCATCCCAATGGTCAACCCTAACCTACCCCTCCCATAGCCCAACCCTAACCCATTCTTCCCGCAGCTTAAACCTAACTGTCCCCTCCTGCAACTTAAAAGCAGCCTAACCCTAACTCCCACGAAGCAGCCTAACCATAACCCTCCCCCCAGTGCGTAACCAAACCCTAACCCAGTGGTGCAAGTAGAAATTTTTTCTTAGTGGTACTGATAGTAAAAATGGGCGTGGTCAGGTGTCACGAGGGGGCGTGGTCACAATAAACTGGGGAGTGGCTTCATGACAATAGGGGCATGGCCATATTATGCAACACCCCGTAATGCCCCTTACACATTATGCCAAACACCATAATGCTTATTACACATTATGCCACACACTGTAATGCCTTACATATTATACCACACACCATAATACATATTACATATTATGCCACACACAGTTATGCCACTGACACCATTTTATGTCCACACACAAAATTCCCCTTATAAATCATGCCCCAGCTGAGGGCTGGTGGTACTGAGTACCACCACCATATTTCTTACTCCGTACCACCCCGTACCACCCTACTTTCAGCACTGCTCTAACCCCAGCACTTACAATTGGGATCCTGGCTGTCTGGTTGTCGTTGTTGGCATTCTGATTGTCGGAATAGTGACTGCCAAGATATTAACTACACCCCCTACTATAGCATATGCTGATTTAATGCAAGCTTTTAAAAATGGATTGGAAAACAAATTTCTAATGTCTGATATCAGTGGCAAACGCAGGATTTGCATGGGGGGGTTTCCATAACTGGGCGGAGCCAATCACGGGGGTGGGGACTGAGGTGACCCAGTATATGCTGGGTCCGTAAAACTAGTGTGTCTGTGTGTGTGTGTGTGTGTATATATATATATATATATATATACCGTGTGTATATATATATATATACAGTATATATATATATATATATATATATATACATATATATACACACACACACACACACACACACATACATACATAAACACATATACATAGCATATTAAACATGCATACATATATATATACATACAGTACACGTATATATACATATGTATATATATCATATGTGTGTGTGTTTATATGTATGTATGTATATACATTAGTGAGGTGCACCGGACATTTTTCGGGTTTTGTGTTTTGGTTTTGGATTCGGTTCCGCGGCCGTGTTTTGAATTCGGACGCGTTTTGGCAAAACCTCACCGAAAATTTTTTGTCGGATTCGGGTGTGTTTTGGATTCGGGTGTTTTTTTCAAAAAACCCTAAAAAACAGCTTAAATAGAATTTGGGGGTCATTTTGATCCCATAGTATTATTAACCTCAATAACCATAATTTCCACTCATTTCCAGTCTATTCTGAATCTGAACACCTCACACCTCACAATATTATTTTTAGTCCTAAAATTTGCACCGAGGTCGCTGGATGGCTAAGCTAAGCGACACAAGTGGCCGACACAAACACCTGGCCATCTAGGAGTGGCACTGCAGTGTCAGACAGGATGGCACTTCAAAAAAATAGTCCCCAAACAGCACATGATGCAAAGAAAAAAAGAGGCGCACCAAGGTCACTGTGTGACTAAGCTAAGCGACACAAGTGGCCGACACAAACACCTGGCCCATCTAGGAGTGGCACTGCAGTGTCAGACAGGATGCACTTCAAAAAAATAGTCCCCAAACAGCACATGATGCAAAGAAAAAAAGAGGCGCACCAAGGTCGCTGTGTGACTAAGCTAAGCGACACAAGTGGCCGACACAAACACCTGGCCCATCTAGGAGTGGCACTGCAGTGTCAGACAGGATGGCACTTCAAAAAAATTGTCCCCAAACAGCACATGATGCAAAGAAAAAAAGAGGCGCACCAAGGTCACTGTGTGACTAAGCTAAGCGACACAAGTGGCGGACACAAACACCTGGCCCATCTAGGAGTGGCACTGCAGTGTCAGACAGGATGCACTTCAAAAAAATAGTCCCCAAACAGCACATGATGCAAAGAAAAAAAGAGGCGCACCAAGGTCGCTGTGTGACTAAGCTAAGCGACACAAGTGGCCGACACAAACACCTGGCCCATCTAGGAGTGGCACTGCAGTGTCAAACAGGATGGCACTTCAAAAAAATAGTCCCCATACAGCACATGATGCAAAGAAAAAAAGAGGCGCACCAAGGTCGCTGTGTGACTAAGCTAAGCGACACAAGTGGCCGACACAAACACCTGGCCCATCTAGGAGTGGCACTGCAGTGTCAGACAGGTTGGCACTTCAAAAAAATAGTCCCCAAACAGCACATGATGCAAAGAAAAAAAGAGGCGCACCAAGGTCGCTGTGTGACTAAGCTAAGCGACACAAGTGGCCGACACAAACACCTGGCCCATCTAGGAGTGGCACTGCAGTGTCAGACAGGATGGCACTTCAAAAAAATTGTCCCCAAACAGCACATGATGCAAAGAAAAATGAAAGAAAAAAGAGGTGCAAGATGGAATTGTCCTTAAGCCCTCCCACCCACCCTTATGTTGTATAAACAGGACATGCACACTTTAACATTTAACATTTCAGCGACAGGGTCTGCCACATGACTGTGACTGAAATGACTGGTTGGTTTGGGCCCCCACCAAAAAAGAAGCAATCAATCTCTCCTTGCACAAACTGGCTCTACAGAGGCAAGATGTCCTCCTCCTCATCATCCTCCGATTCCTCACCCCTTTCACTGTGTACATCCCCCTCCTCACAGATTATTAATCCGTCCTCACTGGAATCCACCATCTCAGATCCCTGTGTACTTTCTGGAGGCAATTGCTGGTGAATGTCTCCACGGAGGAATTGATTATAATTCATTTTGATGAACATCATCTTCTCCACATTTTCTGGAAGTAACCTCGTACGCCGATTGCTGACAAGGTGAGCGGCTGCACTAAACACTCTTTCGGAGTACACACTGGAGGGAGGGCAACTTAGGTAGAATAAAGCCAGTTTGTGCAAGGGCCTCCAAATTGCCTCTTTTTCCTGCCAGTGTACGTACGGACTGTCTGACGTGCCTACTTGGATGCGGTCACTCATATAATCCTCCACCATTCTTTCAATGGTGAGAGAATCATATGCAGTGACAGTAGACGACATGTCAGTAATCGTTGGCAGGTCCTTCAGTCCGGACCAGATGTCAGCACTCGCTCCAGACTGCCCTGCATCACCGCCAGCGGGTGGGCTCGGAATTCTTAGCCTTTTCCTCGCACCCCAAGTTGCGGGAGAATGTGAAGGAGGAGATGTTGACGGGTCACGTTCCACTTGACTTGACAATTTTCTCACCAGCAGGTCTTTGAACCTCTGCAGACTTGTGTCTGCCGGAAAGAGAGATACAACGTAGGTTTTAAATCTAGGATCGAGCACGGTGGCCAAAATGTAGTGCTCTGATTTCAACAGATTGACCACCGGTGAATCTTGGTTAAGCGAATTAAGTGCTCCATCCACAAGTCCCACATGCCTAGCGGAATCGCTCTGTTTTAGCTCCTCCTTCAATGTCTCCAGCTTCTTCTGCAAAAGCCTGATGAGGGGAATGACCTGACTCAGGCTGGCAGTGTCTGAACTGACTTCACGTGTGGCAAGTTCAAAGGGTTGCAGAACCTTGCACAACGTTGAAATCATACTCCACTGCGCTTGAGTCAGGTGCATTCCCCCTCCTTTGCCTATATCGTGGGCAGATGTATAGGCTTGAATGGCCTTTTGCTGCTCCTCCATCCTCTGAAGCACATAGAGGGTTGAATTCCACCTCGTTACCACCTCTTGCTTCAGATGATGGCAGGGCAGGTTCAGGATTGTTTGGTGGTGCTCCAGTCTTCTATACGCGGTGGCTGAATGCCGAAAGTGGCCCGCAATTCTTCGGGCCACCGACAGCATCTCTTGCACGCCCCTGTCGTTTTTTAAATAATTCTGCACCACCAAATTCAATGTATGTGCAAAACATGGGACGTACTGGAATTTGCCCAGATGTAATGCACGCACAATATTGCTGGCGTTGTCCGATGTCACAAATCCCCAGGAGAGTCCAATTGGGGTAAGCCATTCTGCGATGATGTTCCTCAGTTTTCGTAAGAGGTTGTCAGCTGTGTGCCTTTTATGGAAAGCAGTGATACAAAGCGTAGCCTGCCTAGGAACGAGTTGGCGTTTACGAGATGCTGCTACTGGTGCCGCCGCTGCTGTTCTTGCTGCGGGAGGCAATACATCTACCCAGTGGGCTGTCACAGTCATATAGTCCTGAGTCTGCCCTGCTCCACTTGTCCACATGTCCGTGGTTAAGTGGACATTGGGTACAACTGCATTTTTTAGGACACTGGTGACTCTTTTTCTGAGGTCTGTGTACATTCTCGGTATCGCCTGCCTAGAGAAGTGGAACCTAGATGGTATTTGGTACCGGGGACACAGTACCTCAATCAAGTCTCTAGTTGCCTCTGAATTAACGGTGGATACCGGAACCACGTTTCTCATCGCCCAGGCTGCCAAGGCCTGAGTTATCTGCTTTGCAGCAGGATGACTGCTGTAATATTTCATCTTCCTCGCAAAGGACTGTTGGACAGTCAATTGCTTACTGGAAGTAGTACAAGTGGTCTTCCGACTTCCCCTCTGGGATGACGATCGACTCCCAGCAGCAACAACAGCAGCGCCAGCAGCAGTAGGCGTTACACTCAAGGATGCATCGGAGGAATCCCAGGCAGGAGAGGACTCGTCAGACTTGCCAGTGACATGGCCTGCAGGACTATTGGCTTTCCTGGGTAAGGAGGAAATTGACACTGAGGGAGTTGGTGGTGTGGTTTGCAGGAGCTTGGTTACAAGAGGAAGGGATTTAGTGGTCAGTGGACTGCTTCCGCTGTCATCCAAAGTTTTTGAACTTGTCACTGACTTATGATGAATGCGCTGCAGGTGACGTATAAGGGAGGATGTTCCGAGGTGGTTAACGTCCTTACCCCTACTTATTACAGCTTGACAAAGGCAACACACGGCTTGACACCTGTTGTCCGCATTTGTGTTGAAATAATTCCACACCGAAGAGCTGATTTTTTTTGTATTTTGACCAGGCATGTCAATGGCCATATTCGTCCCACGGACAACAGGTGTCTCCCCGGGTGCCTGACTTAAACAAACCACCTCACCATCAGAATACTCCTTGTCAATTTCCTCCCCAGTGCCAGCAACACCCATATCCTCATCCTGGTGTACTTCAACAGTGACATCTTCAATTTGACTATCAGGAACTGGACAGCGGGTGCTCCTTCCAGCACTTGCAGGGGGCGTGCAAATGGTGAAAGGCGCAAGCTCTTCCCGTCCAGTGTTGGGAAGGTCAGGCATCGCAACCGACACAATTGGACTCTCCTTGGGGATTTGTGATTTAGAAGAACGTTTGCTGTGCTTTTGCCAGCTTAAGTCTTTTCATTTTTCTAGCGAGAGGATGAGTGCTTCCATCCTCATGTGAATCTGAACCACTAGCCATGAACATAGGCCAGGGCCTCAGCCGTTCCTTGCCACTCCGTGTCATAAATGGCATATTGGTAAGTTTACACTTCTCATCAGACGCTTTCAATTTTGATTTTTGGGTCATTTTACTGAACTTTTGTTTTTTGGATTTTACATGCTCTCTACTATGACATTGGGCATCGGCCTTGGCAGACGACGTTGATGACATTTCACCGTCTCGGCCATGACTAGTGGCAGCAGCTTCAGCACGAGGTGGAAGTGGATCTTGATCTTTCCCTATTTTAACTTCCACAGTTTTGTTCTCCATTTTTTAATGTGTGGAATTATATGCCAGTATCAATAGCAATAGCCTACTACTATATATACTGCGCACAACTAAAATGCACCACAGGTATAGAATGTAGATGGATAGTATACTTAATGACGACACAGAGGTAGGTACAGCAGTGGCCTTCCATACCGTACTGCTATATATACTGGTGGTCACTGTGTCAGCAAACTGCAAAACTAAAATGCACCACAGGTATAGAATGTAGATGGATAGTATACTTAATGACGACACAGAGGTAGGTACAGCAGTGGTCTTCCGTACCGTACTGCTATATATAGTATACTGGTGGTCACTGTGTCAGCAAACTGCAAAACTAAAATGCACCACAGGTATAGAATGTAGATGGATAGTATACTTAATGACGACACAGAGGTAGGTACAGCAGTGGCCTTCCATACCGTACTGCTATATATACTGGTGGTCACTGTGTCAGCAAACTGCAAAACTAAAATGCACCACAGGTATAGAATGTAGATGGATAGTATACTTAATGACGACACAGAGGTAGGTACAGCAGTGGCCTTCCATACCGTACTGCTATATATACTGGTGGTCACTGTGTCAGCAAACTGCAAAACTAAAATGCACCACAGGTATAGAATGTAGATGGATAGTATACTTAATGACGACACAGAGGTAGGTACAGCAGTGGCCTTCCATACCGTACTGCTATATATAGTATACTGGTGGTCACTGTGTCAGCAAACTGCAAAACTAAAGTGCACCACAGGTATAGAATGTAGATGGATAGTATACTTAATGACGACACAGAGGTAGGTACAGCAGTGGCCTTCCATACCGTACTGCTATATATACTGGTGGTCACTGTGTCAGCAAACTGCAAAACTAAAATGCACCACAGGTATAGAATGTAGATGGATAGTATACTTAATGACGACACAGAGGTAGGTACAGCAGTGGCCTTCCGTACCGTACTGCTATATATACTGGTGGTCACTGTGTCAGCAAACTGCAAAACTAAAATGCACCACAGGTATAGAATGTAGATGGATAGTATACTTAATGACGACACAGAGGTAGGTACAGCAGTGGCCTTCCGTACCGTGCTGCTATATATACTGGTGGTCACTGTGTCAGCAAACTGCAAAACTAAAATGCACCACAGGTATAGAATGTAGATGGATAGTATACTTAATGACGACACAGAGGTAGGTACAGCAGTGGCCTTCCGTACCGTACTGCTATATATAGTATACTGGTGGTCACTGTGTCAGCAAACTGCAAAACTAAAATGCACCACAGGTATAGAATGTAGATGGATAGTATACTTAATGACGACACAGAGGTAGGTACAGCAGTGGCCTTCCGTACCGTACTGCTATATATAGTATACTGGTGGTCACTGTGTCAGCAAACTGCAAAACTAAAATGCACCACAGGTATAGAATGTAGATGGATAGTATACTTAATGACGACACAGAGGTAGGTACAGCAGTGGCCTTCCGTACCGTACTGCTATATATAGTATACTGGTGGTCACTGTGTCAGCAAACTGCAAACTAAAATGCACCACAGGTATAGAATGTAGATGGATAGTATACTTAATGATGACACAGAGGTAGGTACAGCAGTGGCCTTCCGTACCGTACTGCTATATATACTGGTGGTCACTGTGTCAGCAAACTGCAAAACTAAAATGCACCACAGGTATAGAATGTAGATGGATAGTATACTTAATGACGACACAGAGGTAGGTACAGCAGTGGCCTTCCGTACCGTACTGCTATATATACTGGTGGTCACTGTGTCAGCAAACTGCAAAACTAAAATGCACCACAGTTATAGACTGTAGATGGATAGTATACTTAATGACGACACAGAGGTAGGTACAGCAGTGGCCTTCCGTACCATACTGCTATATATACTGGTGGTCACTGTGTCAGCAAACTGCACAACTGAAATGCACCACAGGTATAGAATCTAGATGGATAGTATAGTTGACGACACAGAGGTAGGTACAGCAGTGGCCTACTGTACCGTAATGCTATATATTATATACTGGTGGTCACTGGTCAGCAAAACTCTGCACTGTACTCCTCCTATATAATATTATACTGGTGGTCCCCAGTCCCCACAATAAAGCAGCACACTGAGCACAGATATGGAGTGTTTTTCAGGCAGACAACGTATACTGGTGGTCACTGTCAGCAAAACTCTGCACTGTACTCCTGCTATATAATACAGCTGCTCCCCAGTCCCCACAATTAAGCAGTGTGAGCACAGATATATGCAGCACACTGAGCACAGATAAGGAGCATTTTTTTCAGACAGAGAACGGATATAACTGGTGGTCACTGATCAGCAAAACTCTGCACTGTACTCCTTCTATATTATACAGCTGCTCCCCAGTCCTCCCCACAATTAAGCAATAAAGCACAATCAAGTTCAACAATAACGGAGAGGACGCCAGCCACGTCCTCTCCCTAACATTTCCAATGCACGAGTGAAAATGGCGGCGACGCACGGCTGCTTATATAGAATCCGAATCTCGCGAGAATCCGACAGCGGGATGATGACGTTCAGGCGCCCTCGGGTTAACCGAGCCATACGGGAGAATCCGAGTATGGCTCGGACCCGTGTAAAAATGGTGAAGTTCGGGGGGGTTCGGTTTCCGAGAAACCGAACCCGCTCATCACTAATATACATGTGTATATATGTATGCACATGGATATATATGTACTATAATTAAAATAAAGTAAACTGTTACTGCACTTACAAGTGCCACCAGGAAGACAGCAGGCTGCAGAGGACGCTAGACAGCCATTAATAATACTCATGCAGCAAAAAAAAAAAATTTTTTTTTTTTTTTTTTTTTTTTTTTAGTGGAGGGGGGTTTCTGGGTGCTCGGAAACCCCCCCTGGGTACGCCACTGGATATCAGTAGGTTAGTGAATAAATTAAGTCAAACTGGCAAACACAGAACCTTCATAAACACAGCAAACACCATACAGAATCAAACCAAAAGCATCAATGATGAGGCAGTATTTTACTCACTATGCCACATACTGTACCACATACTATAACTATACTATACTATAACCATAGCAGAAGTACCCAGTATAAATCATGTGAATGGTCCCCATCCGTCTGTATAACATACTCACCCATTACACAGAATATAATGAATGTATTTGTATTTTTCATATTCAGGAAAAAAGATCCAACACATACTGTAGTCCACACCATGAGCGTAATAAAACATAATAGTGCGGCCACCAGCCAGTACTGATTGTCCGCTACGGCATAACCCTGAGTCCTAGCTGCCGATGCGGAACTAGAGAGTGGTGGGCCTAGGTGCATATGCACCACCCACCCATTGCACCCCAAGCACCTACACCCTAATTTTGAATGGAACATTCTGAAAAGTACAGAGGTACAGTTTAAATATACACATGTGCCTCTTTCTATGCCATCAGACCCCTCCTCCGCAGGACCCAGCATTTGTCACACATGCCCCCATGCTCACCAGCTACTGACAGTTGTACCCCTTATTAACATTGTGTCACACAGTATGATCCAAATTCACCTTACACCACATGGTATGAGATGAAATTCATATTATGCCACATGGTATGAGCTGAAATTCACATTATGCCACATGGTATGAGCCGAAATTCATATTATGCCACACGGTATGAGCCAAAATTCACATTATGCCACACAGTATGAGCCAAAATTCATGTTATGCCACATGGTATGAGGCAAATTCACATTATGACACATTGTATGAGCCAAATTCACATTTTGCCACACGGTATGAGCCGAAATTCACATTATGTCACACGGTATGAGCCGAAATTCACATTATGCCACACAGTATAAGCAGAAATTCATATTATGCCACATGATATGAGCCAAATTCACATTATGCCACACGGTATGAGCCGAAATTCACATTATGTCACTCGGTATGAGCCGAAATTCACATTATGTCACACTGTATAAGCCAAAATTCACATTATGCCACATGGTATGAGCCAAATTCACATTATGCCACATTGTATGAGCCAAATTCACATTATGCCACACGGTAAGAGCTGAAATTCACATTATGTCACACGGTATCAGCCAAATTCACAATATGCCACACGGTATGAGTCAAATTCACATTATGCCCAGAGCCGGCCCTAATCAATTTGATGCCCTAGGCAGATTTTGTATGGTGTCCCTAGCACCACCACTACAGATGTAGCCAGCCTCATCGTTGCCGCAGTGCGTACCCACGAGCATACGAATCGCGGCAAGCTGCACTGAACGCCATGTTGCGAATAGTTGCAGCCAGAGTTCGCGCAGTAGAAGTCTATAGCCTGTGCGTGAATATGCACGCGCGCATCATAATTGCACACCAGTTCTTTTAGTCTCATCCTGTACTTTTAATGACATCTATTCTGTGGCTCAATAGTCAGGGAAGATGTACAATCCTAGACACACTCTGAGCAATGTAATAGAAAGCCTTGCACAGGCAGAAAGGTGACACATGTAATAAAGTTGGCCCTAATACACACACACACACACACACACACACACACTGCCAAATACACTGACACACACACACACACACACACACACACACACACTGCCAAATACACTGACACACACACACACACACACACACAAACTGACACAAACCTTACTTCTCCTTCCTGGCCGGGCACCATGGGGTGGCTGCTGTTAGAGATCAACCTGCACCAGCAAGAGAAGGAAGGGCTGCACACAGATCGCCGGGCCCAGGGAAAGTTGGGAGTGTGGCCTAATCGTGGACCTCCTGTGGCCACGCCCACTTTTAGAAAGACCCTTCTAAATCAGCAGGAACTGCCTGGCCAAGGTCGGGAGAGGAGGCACACTGGACTTCAGCCAGTGCAGAGCAGCAAGCTGGGCACGGTGGCGGGCCACGGCAATAACCATTCCACTGTGCGTGGCGTGTGGGGGTGCTGCACATTAGGGGGTGCCTGTGTGCACCAGGCACCCCCTGTGCGCACACCTATGGGCCACACCCAACTGGGAACAGCCCAATTTCCCATTTTTTCCACCCAATGCCATCTGGGCCCATAAATCCATACGTGTCCACAAAACCATAGATCACAAATAGGCATGTGAAAAGACAAAATGGTGTGTCTGTACTTTTGCCCTGATAAATATTTTCTATTTTTATTGGCTTTAAGTTTGAACATATGAATGTATAATGATATATGTTTGTATATGTGACCCATTACTTTTACAAATAAACACCTGATTCTTGTGACTAAAATGTGAAACTAATAAATCTACATATTTGTATCAACATTGTCTACATGTACAGTATGTTTGTTTAGCTGTAATGTTTTAAGACAGAACAAAGGTATTCTGCACATCTTCCTTTCTAGATTCTGAACATTAGGTCAAATTCTGCAGGCTGTTCCCCTTTTATGTATCCACATAAATGTTCTATTGATCAGACCATGACCTCAACAATGCAAGGCAGCAAAGGGAATATGAGGACACAGTGGAAAAATGATATGAACAAAGACTCTTATTTATGTATGAAACATCTAGAGATCCATTTACATATACACGAAACACACTAAAACAGTGGTAAAATGAAGATGAAGGATTCTGTATATCCTATTGGTTCTTTCATAGAGAAATTCAGTTTTCAGTTTTATTATTGTTCTTTCTTCAAATCCATCTTTGACTTCTCTTCAAAACTAAATCAAACAACCGCTAAACAATCAACCACTTATACATCTTCAGCTTAGTCCCAAACAAATCTTGCTTGCTTCTGGAAACCACCTGACATTAATTTAAATCAAATTATCAACAAAGTAACCCAATCCTTTCATTATAAAAACATCCTGAGGAAGCTGGAAACACTATATACCAATGAAATGCGTTGGACCTGATGCCACCTGTGCCCTAACAAGAGGACATAGTCTCTATTTCTGGCATATATTTTGGAATCATCACCCTTGTTTGAAAATCTGTCACCATTAACTTCAGCAACATTGGACATAAAGGACTTTCCATCTGATATAACAAGGAGAGTACCTTTTCCAAATGGGTTACTACTGCCTCAGTGGTTTGGGCACCCCGTCTGCACTGAAAGGGGAATACTGCTCTCTCTAACGAGGAACCACTGGTAATATTAATCCAAGGTCTATAGACCTGGACGTTAACATCTGCTGTATAACACTGTGACTATTTAAGAGCACAAGGGAGATTCCTAGCCAGACTAAGTGAATTATTGGTTGATAAGTGGCTGAACATTATTGGCACAAAATTGGAATTTATATATGTGACCTTATTGTCTTTTTTAATGTTTTACATTTTTTTGTGATTAATAAATGTAAATAATAACAAGCCAAATTGTTATATATTAACTTATACAGAAGTAGAATCTGATTGGTTGCTATGAGCAACATCCCATCTTAACTAGAACTTTCATCTTAGTAAATGTACCCCTATGTTTGGCTTTGTAAGGAGCAAAGTTATATACAGAGGACAAACAATAGCAAAGTACATCAACTGCATACATTTGGCCTAAGCCTGACAGCCCTTATGCAATAGAAATCATCATGGTAGTAAAAACATAAACCTAAATTAAGGACTGAAACCAGTAAAGCCATTGGAATCCACTCTCGCCATGTGTTCAGTACTGGGATCTGAAAGGGAATTGCATTGGTGCACTACAGTTCTGGCAAGAAGAAGCTGGTAATGATGTACATACTGTAAAGCAGAAAGAGGCGGTGATAACTGATTGTGCGGCCAGCTACTCTAGAATCTGACTCTCCTCTCACAGAGCACCATAAAAGGTAGAGGAAAGTGTCCCATAAGTGAAATCCCCAACGTTCAGTTATGTCAGTGGAGTTCAGCATTACTTTGCTATAAATTAGCAGTTTCTAAATTTTGTCTGTTTTTTACCCTTTGTTCATCCTGCCCCCAGTGAGAAGTCCTAATTTTGATGATGGTTTGCCTACTAAGGAAACCCCTAGTACTGATGCTCAATGTTGAAAGCTGACATTGATTGTTACGCTGACAGAGCGACTAGCTTGTAGAGTCAATTTTTAATTAATCAACAAAGGGCACATTTAATTAAACACTGACATGAGTGGTGAATAAAAATCCCACAATAAAGAGGAGCAATGTCACACAGCAGCTGCAATCCCTGATGCGCTGTCAAGGTGTAAAGGTGAAGGAGGAGGAAGCGTTACATCACAACATGGTCAGATGAACTTGTTTCTAATGTATAGATCAGTGGTTCCTAAACTTGGTCCTCAAGGCACCCTAGCGGTCCAGGTTTTAAGAATATCCATGGTTGAGTACAGAAGGTGAATTAAATTGACAAAGGTACTGATTAACCACTTTACTGGCGATTTTGTTTTTAAAAATATGCTCAGAAATTGTCAGGTTTTTGTATTTAATAAAGTTTAAAAATATTTGGAATAATATATTTAAATATTTTATTTTAAAAAATATACCCAGGGGGCAGTTTGCACCCCACCATCCCCGGTGTCCATAGGCCCCCATTGTAAAATTACTTTCCATTGCCTTCAAAAATAGCCCCCCCCCCCAGTGGGGCAGCAATCCCATCCCCCTGCGTCAAAAGATGACCACCCCCTCGTTACTCCCCCCCAAACATACCCCCCCCCCCACATACACACACACACACACACACACACACACACACACCTTATAGCAGAGCGTGTGTCATGGGGGACTGATCATTAATCCCACCTGCTGCAGTTGATCTCTGCACATGCGGGGGGGTCGAAGCAGCAAGAGTAAATCCGTTCTATACTCGTACAGAATGGATTTCCAACATAACAGATGGGGAAGCAGCAGGATATGCCGGACACATGGGATGCAACCTGACCAGGTATCACACTCCTGACAGCGGTCATATCCCATATGTTTTTGCCAGGCAAGTGGTTAAGTCACCTGTGCCTAAACATGGTCATCCTTAAAAGTGGACTGTTAGGGTGCCTCGATGAAGCTACATTGCGGGTTGAGCAAATGTTAACAAATTGAAATAAAGTACTACATTCTGTCAAATATATTTCTTGAATACAGTAAGTCACTTATTTTTCTTCAACTAGAAAATGTGGGTCTTGTCTTATAACTTTAATATTACACTTCTGCAAAAAAGAGCATTTTCTAAGTACACTCATCTGAGCAATGCAAGAAAAAGCACATAAAACAGTGCCACTGGCCTCAAGAATAATGTGAGCCATCAAAGTAGAATGGAGCATTTTTTTAGGAGAAAAACTGAAAGGTGTAGTTCAAGGAAAGTGGTGGTATTATAGTGGTCGGAGATGTGTCTTTTGATGTGAGTACTTTTTCACAGTGCACATCTTCAAATGTTTCCACTTATCCAGCAGCTGCATTTCCTAAATGTGGAGAGTATGTGTGCAGCAGTGCACCTTCATACACGCAGGACAGACCACGCACAGATGGTGGTAAACCCAGGCAGTGTCAGACTGGGGCATGTAGGGCCCATCGGGGGAATGCAGTGGTAGGAGCCCTTATTTAGGGGTGTGACCAGTCCACAGAGGGGGTGTGGCCTGCCACCTCATTAGTTTGACTAACCATTAGAGAGTGCAACGTCTGGGCCCCTTCATAAATATATACAGTAAATCCAGCTACTGCAAGGACGATAATGTACCAGATTAATAATAGATTAATAACAGCAATGCACTGTAGAAAATACACCATAGTCCAGTATAAGGTAACATATGTATAATTCAAGTGCACAGTCTGGAACCTGATCCTTAGAGCAGGAAGTGGGCCTGCAGGCAGTGGGGCCCACCTGTGGTTTCCCCTGTAACCTGTGGGCCAGTCCAAGCCTGAACACAGGTGTCTTGCAATGCACACCCAGCAAAGAACCTTTGACAAGAACACAATGTGTTTTGCCTTTGCCAAGACTCACCTAAGGAACTGGAGCCAGCGTTGTGCCCACTTTCGGTTTCCAAGCTGCAATCAGCTGTACTGGCTGCATGTCCCATACAATTATCATCACATGTGTTTTGAGGTTAAATAGTCCCTTAATACTACCTATGAAGCAGCAGAATAATTAGAAGTCCTGTGCCAAAGCCTGACAACATGTCCAATAAAGCCAGCATGATGTCATCTTGCTCTTGAATCCATGCCATCATACAGTACACACTGCTGGCACACACACAGGCTGCAAACCGCAGTGACATATGTGATAAAGTACATCTTCATGCAGCTTTTCAACTCTGGAAATCCCTGAAGTGTCTTTCCCTTTGCCAAGAATATTGGTAATATTGTAATACAGTGTCTTGTACTTAGTGTGTCTTTAAAGTCCAAAGGTTGTGACCTCTTGAGACATAAGTACATTGGAAGCAATTTCAATTTGTGTACCGTAAGGCCCATAACAGATATAATTTGTTTTACCTTTAATAACTGCAGTTTTGGAAATGTCCAACACAATCAACAAAAATCAGTGATTTTGGAAAGCCACAGCTCAATATATTTACCCCAATATCTCTTTTTGGGGCATATTTACCATTAATAGGCAGGCAACTGGTGCCAATAATTATCTTTTTTTTTAATCAGCATTTATTGCGACAAGTATCGCCTGACTGTACTAGTAATTATCACTTGTGTGATAAAGACCCCAATAAGAGCCCATCCCTGAGTAAAGTGATCGCAAATGTGCTCACTTTACTTCGGGGTCCAGACCTCAGTGCAGCTACTGAGCATGCTCAGTCATGCTCGTGCATGTGTAAATTACCTGAAAATGTAGCATAATGTAGCCATAGGATATAATGAAGATGGTGTTTCACAATTTAGCGACCCCTATAGAAACCTATGGGGGCCATTTTTGCAAACAAATACAGTGGAACCTCAGCAGATAATTCTAATATCTGATCTGGTCCCTGATTCATAACATCCTGGAGATACTACTTTTTTTACAGGTATTCAGAGGATTTTTTGCAAAATTCTGTAAATAAATATGCCCCTTTGTGAGATTAAAGTCTCCAGATTTCAAGGAGGTTTATTGGTATGTTTCTTAGCAGTTTCTTATTTAATCCACTTTTAGTTAATTCTAGTACTGTAAACATTTACTCACTGTAACTAATTTTACATAATTTTCTTTAAGTCCAGAAACTACAGTATATTATCTCATATTAAATATGCATTTAATCAATTCTGTTTTTAAGCTAATGAATAGCATTGTTCGCAAGTATAAAACCTTTGCTGAGACCGTTTTGGATTCAGTTTACTAAATATATATATATATATATATACAGGTTGAGTCTCCCTTATCCAAAATGCTTGGGACCAGAGGTACTTTGGATATCGGATTTTTCCGTATTTTGGAATAATTGCATACCATAGTGAGATATCATGGCGATGGGACCTAAATCTAAGCACAGAAAGCATTTATGTTACATATACACCTTATACACACAGCCCGAAGGTCATTTTAGCCAATATTTTTTATAACTTTGTGCATTAAACAAAGTGTGTCTACATTCACACAATTCATTTATGTTTCATATACACCTTATACACACAGCCTGAAGGTCATTTAATACAATATTTTTAATAACTTTGTGTATTAAACAAAGTTTGTGTACATTGAGACATCAAAAAACAAAGGTTTCACTATCTCACTCTCACTCAAAAAAGTCCGTATTTCGGAATATTCCGTATTTCGGAATATATGGATATGGGATACTCAACCTGTATATATATATATATATATAAAGTCCAGAAGTGAAGCGCACACACTTAGTCAGGATATAGGGGTGCCGTGTCAACTCTTAATGATACATTTGTCCACAATGTTTAACCAATAGGGTCAGACATAAGGAGACCAGCACACCACCAGGTAGAAAAAATGAAAAAACATTTATTGAGCGAATAGCATTATCAGGCCTTTTTGAAAAAATTGTTTGGTACTCATCGTTAATCACTGAGCAATATTCATGGAACAAACAGCCATCCCAACGGCCCGTTTCGGTTGTCACACCTTCATCATGGGGTCAGCTACAACATAATGCTCAAACATGGGTCCTTATAAAGCTATACCATCAGTGTGAATGAAATACACCTGCTCATCCCAATTACCAATAATTCGAAAAACCCTCCCAAAAGTATGTAGGCGGACCAAAGTGGAACCAGAGAAACAGGACAAAGTTCCCCAAGCCACTAACGCTGGTTCCGTCGTGCCGGAAGTGACGTCACGCAACTGCGATAGTCAACATCCGCCAAAAGCGGAACCCGAGCGCCGGGACAAGTTTCCAAGGCACTAACGATGGTGCCGCTATGCCGGAAGTGAAGTCGCGTCATTGCGAGAATCAACATCCGCCAGGCTGTGAACCAGCCTCAGATCTCAGGCAATGATACTGCTTCCTGGTTCAAACACAAAGTTCGTCTCATATAAGGGTATACACCAAATCTAAATTAAGTCATACAACACAAAATACAAATCATAATAATAATAATAATATGGCAGCCTAGATGCCAACATTTCTTACACACAAACAGAATTGATCCTATTAAATGGCAACTGTTAGCCCTCAATTCAAAAAATCATCAAAAACAATAATGCAAAATAAGTTTGTGTTTGAAAATGTTGACACAGAGGCATACCATCAACACATATATATTTACAAAATAAACATAAATAATAATAGTGTCACTGTCATGAACAGTCCCAAATGAAGAAAATTGCTTGATCAATCTACCAAATAACAATAATAGCAGTAAAAAACTCAAATAAATGCGATGTCTATCTCCTCCCCTACGCAATGGGGGGATATGGTCCTAGGCGGACTTTAGATGTATGCCAATAGACCATATCCCCCCATTGCGTAGGGGAGGAGATAGACATCGCATACTTCTACAACGTGAATGCGAATGGATTTACAAACTGAATTCAACTGCTCCCAGTGGTTTGAATGAAGAACTAATTATGACTCCATTTATTTGAGTTTTTTTACTGCTATTATTGTTATTTGGTAGATTGATCAAGCAATTTTCTTCATTTGGGACTGTTCATGACAGTGACACTATTATTATTTATGTTTATTTTGTAAATATATATGTGTTGATGGTATGCCTCTGTGTCAACATTTTCAAACACAAACTTATTTTGCATTATTGTTTTTGATGATTTTTTGAATTGAAGGCTAGCAGTTGCCATTTAATAGGATCAATTCTGTTTGTGTGTAAGAAATGTTGGCATCTAGGCTGCCATATTATTATTATTATGATTTGTATTTTGTGTTGTATGACTTAATTTAGATTTGGTGTATACCCTTATATGAGACGAACTTTGTGTTTGAACCAGGAAGCAGTATCATTGCCCGAGATCTGAGGCTGGTTCACAGCCTGGCGGATGTTGATTCTCGCAATGACACGACTTCACTTCCGGCATAGCGGCACCATCGTTAGTGCCTTGGAAACTTGTCCCGGCGCTCGGGTTCCGCTTTTGGCGGATGTTGACTATCGCAGTTGCGTGACGTCACTTCCGGCACAACGGAACCAGCGTTAGTGGCTTGGGGAACTTTGTCCTGTTTCTCTGGTTCCACTTTGGTCCGCCTACATACTTTTGGGAGGGTTTTTCGAATTATTGGTTATTGGGATGAGCAGGTGTATTTCATTCACACTGATGGTATAGCTTTATAAGGACCCATGTTTGAGCATTATGTTGTAGCTGACCCCATGATGAAGGTGTGACAACCGAAACGGGCCGTTGGGATGGCTGTTTGTTCCATGAATATTGCTCAGTGATTAACGATGAGTACCAAAAATTTTTTCAAAAAGGCCTGATAATGCTATTCGCTCAATAAATGTTTTTTTCATTTTTTCTACCTGGTGGTGTGCTGGTCTCCTTATGTCTGATCCTATTGGTTAAACATTGGGAACAAATATATATATATATATATATATATATATATATATATATACATACATATATATATATATATATATAATTTGCAAAAAAAGAGGCAGCACTCAGGAGTCTATGGTGAACAGGTGAACTCTGTCAAATGGAACTTTATCAAAGTTTCGGGGTGCAAGCCCCCGTCTTCAGGACACACAGTGACAGACGGGGGCTTGCACCCCGAAACGTCGATAAAGTTCCATTTGACAGAGTTCACCTGTTCACCATAGACTCCTGAGTGCCGCCTCTTTTTTTGCAAATTACATAAACCCAGACTGCCCAGTCTGGGAGGGAAGGCACTGGAGCAGGAGCTTTGCTCGGATAGCCCACGGGGGAGTGCCAGACAATTTGCCCAGTATATATATATATATATATATATATATATATATATATATATAAATATACAGTATACACACATATATATATATATATATATATATATATATAATATTCAGAATCCAACGATTAGCACATACAATACTAATTTGTGGTAGCAGTAAGTTAAAAATATGGTATATAGCCTAAGTTGGCACAGGCACACCTAGAGGAAGGTTTGCCAATGCCAAGGAGCTCCCCTTGACGATGTAAATAGTTGTACAGCTTGCCTGTTACAGTGAAGCTGCAGTTGGCAGCCAGCAGAGGGAAGGGGAGGGACTAGTTTAGCGGCAGAAAAGACCAATCGGTATGATGTATGTCTGCTCTATGTCAGCAGGCAGCGCCCAGCACACAGCTCAGGGATGAGGAGAGTCTCTGACTGCCTGGTCTCTGACTGTCTGGTCTCTGACTGTCTGGGTGAGCACTGTCTCTGTATGTTTGTCAGTCCTATTTGTTTCTGTCCTTTCTGTCAGTCTGTCTACAGTCCTGTCACTATGTGTGCCTCTCAGGCCTAGCAGTCTGCCTGTGCTGTCAGTAAATCTGAACAAATCTATATTATGCCTCTAAATCGGCAATGGGCACCCAGCAAAGCCTTCCCGGGTTTGCTTAATCCCTGGCAGATTGAACAGGTTGAAACACAATGCATATACGCAGACAGCAGCCATGCATCCACATTTCATATGAACCCTTCCTCAGCAGCAACAGAGAAGAGGATTACGCTGAGGAGAGAGACAAGATTGGACCTTGCGGATCCGCTATTGGAAAATACCAGCGGTGACCAATTAACTATCACTACAAGTGGCAAGTGATAACAAATGGTATATGCAGCACTGTCCACTGCACTATTTTTTGATAAATTGAGCCCATTTGGGGTGCACTGTATACCATGAATATTCCGTTTATGTAAATTTTGAGAATACTTAAGTATCACTAAAAGTTACTAAGTTACGCTACTTTGTTCCCATGAATAGAAACAAAAGCAAGTCAATCTTCAACTCTAGACTAAACAATGTTAGTAAATCTTTTTTTTTCTTTTTACTTTTTAGAATGTATCCGAGAAACAGTTTAGGTTAGGATTTATACCGTATGTAATGCAATCATTCCGTGTAAACTGACTTGCCATGGCATACATTTTCAAACAGAAGCAAATTGTACCTATTTAGAGAGGGACCCCCCTTAAAGGATTATTTCAAATGTGTCCTCACAGTCAGTCTTTAGTTGCAATCATCAGCATTTGTGGTTCACAGTTCTCTGAACAGCACATTCACTTCTCTTTGTATGAAATCATCTGGAACCTGTTAAATGTTGTGGCAAATTGCCTTGAATTTCCACCAAACCTACACCATGAAAATTAGGCCATGTGTTTCCCTAATTCTTTACAATAGTTAGCAGTATATAATGTTTTAACACTTGCTTAACTTTTTTGTTTCTGTTCTAAAGATGAATAAAAATAATACTTCCACATGATCCATAATAGCAAATACACATTGCACAGCTTAACACATGTTCACTTCTACACATAACTAATAACTGGGAATCTCAAAGGTCCACAATGTGTAAATGATGTTTGGAAATGGTTAGTTTTAGAAACTAAGACAACCTGAAAATGTATACAATGCTGCCAGCAAATGGGTTTATAGCAACAGATTTTTCCCCCCACAAATTGCTCAGCTATACATCCTAATCACATACAGCATATCTATCATGTGCAAAAAAGCGCTTGTGGTATGCCGGTGACATGCAGGATTGTGATTGATAGTTATAAAGACCAACCACACCTAATGGTGCCCATACACTTGTGAGATATTAGGTGCTATACTTCGATTTCGACCTCATCTGTGAGAGAAATCGAAGGATTGTATGCACATTTTAGGTACCTTGAGACGCGATGCGCGGGCACGCCGCTCGAATGTTGCGTCTCAAGATATTATGTGCTGCACTTAATATTTCTCGCATTGCAGTGTGATTGCATGTGGTTTTTAAACCACATGTGATATATCGCACTGCGATGTGCGATGGGCACCCGCCAGGAGCTCCCACTCGGCGGTGATGTGCCGATCACGTGATTACCAAGCAATCTATCACATGATCACATGGTAATCACTTTGGCAGTTCAGGTGCGTCGCGGGGCATTGCACAAGTGTATGGGCACCATTAGCCCCATGCTCAAAGAAAGTGTTCTTGTCTCAGCAGCAGAGGAGGAGTGTGCACAGAAGTCTGTCACAACTAAAGGTAACTTTTTAAGGTGGCAAAGAGCTATTGGATGGGGCAATAGCAGGGCTATGGAGGGGGAAATGACAGATATCTAGGGGGGTAATGAGAGACTTATGGATGGGGAACAGAGAGAGATATGGAGGGACAATAACAAAGATGTGGAGGAGGAAACAGATATATGAGGGGCCATTGAAAGAAATATTGAGAGGCAGTAACAGAGATATGAAGGGATGGTGGAATGAGTGAGCTATGAGGGTGCAATTATACCCCTTTTACACTGCCTGGGTTGCGGCTCGTTGTAAAAGGGTTACCTTCTGTCCAGGGAATCCACCTCGGGTAGATACCCGGGTTGTTCCGGGAAGGACGTGGGTTACAAGGCAGTGGTATGACCTGGGTTATTCGTTCACTGCCACATTCTCAGCACTTGGAGATGTCATCTCCAAGCACCGGCTGAGGAGAATCCCCGTCAATATCCTGGTATGAAAGGGTTTCAAGCTACTGTGATACGGCTTGAAACCCATGTTCAATGACCCAGGCTGGACCCATGAAAGCGGTGTAAAAGGGGTATATGTGAGCTATGAGAAAGCAATAAGAGCTATAAAGGGGCAATGAGAGAACTGAACGAATGATGAGAGAGATCTGGAGGGGCAATGAGAGAGATATGGAGGGGCAGTTATACAAAATAAAACTTGTGTCCAGATATTATCACATTGCTAACAAGTTGTGTTAGTTGCCTTCTGTATCACAAACAATAAAACATATTTTCTGGATGTGAAATGTTATGTAAAGCTGCCAGCTTTAGCCACTCTTCTTTGTACTGCATTTGCCCACACATTTCACACAGTATGCCAGTAGATTACATTTTTAGTCAGCACACTGAAACAGGTTGCCTACGCTATTTTAACCCTTCAGCAATGATCTAATATAGAGGCCCTACCTGCACGCAATATGAGCGACATATGTTGAAACTTGAGGCTATGGACTCTCGCCCTTCTGACATAGGCGTCCAGCTACACAAATAGATGATATCTTAGAAGTGGGTGACAGAGGAACACTTCAATGGGACCTCCAGCATTTGACTCTCCTTTTACACTCTCAGGATGCACAAGGTATAAAGGGTAAGTCCCTTTCTACTGTACATTTCACATTTTCTCCTGAATTGCATTTGTTATATACGTGTGCTGAACAAAAGTTTCAGGATCTTATATTACAATCAATATGTAATGTGAAATATTGAGACTTTTTAAGAGCTAGTGCAGTAGGGGAGATGTACTAAGCCTTGAAAAGTGATACATTTCTCGGTGATAAAGTACCAACCAATCGGCTCCTAACTGCCATGCTACAGGCTGTGTTTGAAAAATGACAGTTAGGAGCTGGCTGGCTCGTACTTTATCACCGTGCAATTTATCACTTTTCAAGGCTGAGTACATCTGGCCCAGTGTTGGCAATTGTTGTAAGCCTTAGGTTATAGTAACATAAAGCCTGCCAAAATGCCAGTGGACTTAAAGGGGGATATTCAATTGTTTGAAAAGTCGGTAGGGTGTCTGTTTTTCCCTGTGTATTAGATAGGGAAAAACAGACACCAAACTGACTTTTCAAACAATTGCAAAACCTGCAAGGATCTAAACCTGCAAGACAAAGAGTAAATTTACACTAGTGTGAAATACCTGTATAACTATTCGGTACTTCCCTGTACTATTGGAAGAGGAAGAAAGAATGGGGCAGTGGTGGTGGGTATTAGTGGGTGTATGTGTGTGTTGGGGGGCTAAGCCAAGAAAGCCTAATGGGACCTCTCCAAATAAACACTATCACACTAACACTGTCCAGCAAACTCTGGCCTGGGTAATTAGTACCCGCTCTTTCCTGCCTCTCGAAGGGTTGGATGTCTGCACTGGACAAACCTGTTCAGGTACTAAATGTAACTAAACATCTGTAGCATATTCGGTACATAGTGTTTCACTTGCCTTCTGAAAAAAGTATTTTAGAATAATAGAATAACAACACACTACAACACAAATGAAACAGCAAGTAAACCCGGGCAGATATTACCACTAGCTGAAGCAGGCCCTAGGGCAGTGGTCTCCAACCTTAATTGGGGTGTGAGCTACTTTCGGAAAATAAAACCTCTGAAGGAGCTCCCCCCTCCCCCCAATGCGTGTGCATTTCTGCAAAAGTGGGCATGGCCTCATAAAAGTGGGTGTGGCCTCACAACTACATGTAATGCCCCCCCGCGTAGTGCCAGATACACAAATAATGCCCTCCAGCAGTGCCAGATACACAAATAATGCCCCCCAGCAGTGCCAGATACAGTTCCCCCCGCAGTGCCATTTAAAATGCCCCCCGCAGCGCCAGATAAAATGGTCCCCCGCAGTGTCCGACACAGTGCCCTACACAGTGCTAACCCTTGCTGGCTTCTTCTACTGCCGCCGGTGCTGTTCCTCCTGTATGAAGGACGGAAGGGGAGGAGAGCGCAGCGCGCGCCTTTCCTGTGGCGGCGGCGGGCATTTAAAATATGGTGCCGGTAAGTGAGCCAATCAAAACTTGCGGTCCGGCAGCCAATCACGTGCCGCCACTGCCGGTCCACAAGCTCTGATTGGCTGACAGCCGGCACTATATTAAAAATGAAGGGAGGAGGAGTGCCAGTGACCGCCCAAGCCTGTGCGCTCTGTGAGCTACTGAATATACTACGGCGAGCTACCGGTAGCTCGCGAGCTACGGGTTGGAGATTAGAGATTAGAGAATTACTCTCCACTGGAAAGTCTCCTTGCAATGTCAAACAAACAGTACAAATCGTTATATGTATTAGCCTGCAACTTGAAATCAGATAATCGCAAGAAAAACTCAAAAATACAAGAGGTGCCTGCTCAAATTACATGCATTTTATGTTGTCTTTTCAGAACATAAAAAGAGTGTCACATTAAACATTTGTATTACTTTGCCACTACTTAATGATTAAGGTATCCCAAAAAATAATAAATAGCTTGATGGGCCATATTATTTAATAGATTTATTATTAGGATAATAATGCTAAAAAAAATAAGAACATTTTCAATTATGAAGACAATAATATTTTTATGCTAGTGCTATAAGTGCATACAGGCTGTCACTTTTGTTGCCACAAGTTTGTAACATAATTGGTTCTTCTATAATTGATTATTTAATTAATTAATTAATTAATATGGCCCCAATTAACATAAACATATAATTTTTTTATCTTATTTTTCAATTTTATTGCCCCAACAATAAAATATTTTTAAAAAAAAGTTTTTTATTGAGAAAGTCACACAAGATAATAAACAATAAACATACCATAAAACGGGATCCCAGCAGTCAAAATACCAACGCTGGAATCCCGACACTGCTCAGAATGCCAGCATTGCCATCTCGACTATGATAAAAATCCCAGCACCAGCATACCGAATGCCAGGATCCCAAACGAACGTTTGCTGGGCAGACGGCTAGGTAAGCCGAGGGGGGGATTGTGTGAACTAGGGTTAGGCTGCGGGGAGGAGAGGTTACAGGGAGGGTTAGGCTGTGGGAAGGGGGGGTTTGGTTTAGGCACCACTTGGGAGGGTCAGGGTTAGGTTGGTGGGTTAGGCTGTGGTGGGTGGGTGGATGGGTTTGGTTTAGGCTGCGGGAAGGGAGGGTTAGGGGATCATAGGGAATGATAAGTATACTTACCTTGCCCCTTCCAGGATTCTCAGTATCGGGATGCCGCAGTCAGTATATTGACCGACGGTATCCCCACTGCCAGCATATCAGACCAAACCCCATAAAACACATTGGATACAACAGTCAAGTACAACTGTATATTCCTACCAAAATGACAGGGAATGGACATGGGAAATAAAACATCATCAAGAATGAGTACAAATAGTAATACATAATAGGAACCATATAAAATACTATTCCATAAAATTCCTCAGGAAGGAAGGGAGACTACTGACCAAAGGGCTGAGAATATAGAAGACAAAGGAAAGGGTCGTATGGTCACTGCATTTAACCTTAAGGAGGCATAAGCTTAAAATGGAGGGAACCCTTTGGAGGCGATCTCCATATTGTACTTTCGTACATAATCCCTATTATTTGATGGCAAAGTGACAAGATAAGGAAGCCAAATAACAAAAACATTTTTAGCACTAGAGTCAACATTAAGGGAGCATTCAACCCAATCCATTTGGTACAAATATGCCAAACGTGGTAACATAAGAGATATAGAAATGGGTCCCTTATTTATCCACTGAGGTAATATTGTTTTCTTTGAGGCAGTAGCTATATGGGCCAAAAGTAATCTAGCGCTTTTAGAATGGATACAAGGAATGGATGGGGCATAATGATTCCAAAAGGCCCAGGTCATATGGACTGTGAAGGTTATTCCAAGATCCCTGGTGATATAAGTCTGGACATATTTCCAAAAGATCTGGACAACAGGACATGCCCACATTCAATAGATGATATCAGAAGCAGAGCATTTAAAACAGTCCAAATTATCAGAGACACCCATTGGTGTATAAAGTAATTTGTAATGCATTTTTGCATATAAGGAATAAACTAATTGTTTATTTAGTCGAACACATAACCCAATGACTATCTTTAAGTCCATCCCTGGAAAAGTGTCTTGGCAGTTAGCCCTCTATGTGGTCAGTATAGTGAGGTCTAGCCTCCGTTTAGTGTGCATATATATTAACAATGTGGGATGAGTACTTCATATTCGTATTCTTACGGCGTCATCAAAAGTGCAAGATATGTCAGCTGATGTCAAGCGGGATAATAATTGTGAAATATAACTTATGGACGTTGAGAGGGTGGCATGTGTAATAGACTTACCAAGTCCACTTGTGGACTAAAGTCCTGGTCTAGTGCCACATAAATGTAGTACAAGGAAGGTTTACATAATAAAATAATTGAATAATTATGGTTAATCAATATTTCCATTATTTTGAGTGCCCTCAAATGAGTATCAAATAAATATTAATTAATGACAAAGCTTGTGGATAGTTTTCAGTGAGTTTCTGGCAGGTTTATACTTTCGTACCTGCCACAATTTCGTTTTCAGTGAGTTTCTGGCAGGTTTATACTTTTGTACCTGCCACAATTTCGTACCTGCCACAATTCACTAAAATCGGCTTGTATTCCATCTGACAACCTTTTACATTTCCCATGTTGGTAATGAGCTGAGAGTGCTGTGTCAGAGTATGATGTCACAGCCAGGACCGTTGAGAGCCACGCCGGGCCCCGGTAAAGGCCTAGGGGCGTGGCTTATTAAGTGGGCGTGACTATGCCCTTTAGTATAAAAATAAGTGAATAATAAAATAATTGTGGGGCCGTCGAGCGTGCTCCACAAGGGGGAATGCCATTTTAACATGGGGGGGCGCCTTTTGAACAGGGGTGCAGGGGGGAGGGAACCCGCTTCCTACCTTACTTGATCTCAGGAGCTGGCTGGGCAGGGGGGCAGGGTGTCATCTGCCCCCCAGGCCAGTGCAATTTAACTGTTCCGGGCCATTCTTGCATTGCATTCCCTGTGAAAAGCTGGGCCGCTTGCTTGAGTCTGCCCCCCAGGCTGAAAGTTGCCAGCCAGCCCCTGCTTGATCTGGAAGCGGATCTCTCCTCCCCGACCAGCTCCATCTTCCCAGTGATATTTGAGAAGATGACGCTGGCCACCAGAGAGCAAAGACTTTCTATGATTTCTATGTGTGGCGCTATCTTCCCGAACATATCACCGGGTGGATGGCACCGTCGCCTGTGCTGGCCAGAGTACTTATGTCCTTAGGGGGGTGGTCAGCTGACCCGGGCTCCCCCCCCCCAGTCCCGCCCGGGCCCCTCCAGCAGCCTGAGCCCGGGTAATTTGTGCCTGCTCCCCCCTGCCTCTCGGCGCCACTACACTCCCAGTAGGAGAAAATCCTGCACTGTCACACGATAAGATAATAAGAATGAGTGGGGAAGCAACCATTGTGGTGGAAGGGCAGGGGGAGAGGTGGAAGCTATGGGACCAGTACGCACACGCCTGCTCTTGGTAGACCCTTCTGCATAATGCACTCTGACACTGAAATCATGTTTATCATTGTTTTCATATGTCTGACTGTAATTTATTAGAAAAACTGTCACTCACGTCACATTTTAATAGTAACATTTTAAATGTCCCCACAATGTGCTTGTATGAACTCATGATTGTGGCAGAAAAATGCAAGATCATAAATGGAAGGACCATAAATTAGTTCACATTCCTGTAATGTAGCTGCAGGCACAAAAAAGCATTAAATGTGTTTGAAGGGGTGTTCCATCTCTAACTTTCATCAAAATATACCACAAGATGACGAGTGCGGTTACTTCTATATATATATATATATATATATATATCCTATATACATAGCTTAACATTCCCTGCTTATAAAGCATGGAAAAAGAAACAATTTTTATTATATATGGTGAGTGCAGAGCTTCTGTGATTTTATATGACACTTCAGTGCAGCAAGTAAATATAGGTAGTATGCGCTTGCAATTTGACTGATGCATTTATATGACATGGACTTTTTCCCTGACAGATAATGGGTCATTGGCCTGATAACTGTGTAGGGTGTACGCCGCACCACGGCCCAGTGGTCGGTCCAGAACCAATCGAATTGACTCCCGGTATAGTGAGTGCTACACCATAGTAAGAGCCATGTCATGTCATTTTAGTATTGTTCGGAAATGCAGCACCAGAGTAACAATGACGTGGGTGGAACTACAGCTCCAGATCTGCACATAAAAATAGGCTGTTTGTTATGATGTCAAGAAGATAAGCAGCTACCCAGCTTGCCACACAGTCAGACACTAATCATAATATTAAACTTGTATTTCTATACACCTGACAGAATAATGCAATGTTTCTGCTACTGCAAATTTAGGGAGACATTGGGGCTGATAGCATACCTCCCAACATGACCCTCTCCAGGAGGGACACAATGCTCTGCTTCTGGACTTTTCTCTTAATGTATGATTGCTGGCAGCTGTGTTGAACAGGATAATGGATAAGAAAGGTGTTTCACCACAGGTGCTGGCAATCATACATTAAGAGAAAAGTCCAGAACCAGAGCATTGTGTCCCTCCTGGAGAGGGTCATGTTGGGAGGTATGTGATAGTGTAGGGGGTTATACATGCTCACATAGCTCTGACCACACCCATACAGCACACACAGCCCCTTTGAGTCTCACTATAGTGCCTTGATTTATCTCTATCTAACATTTAGGTTAAAATAAGCTACATTACATGGCCAGCAGACATACAGATGTGTCTTCATACACCTAGCCGCAATTCGACAAATGGCGCAAGACACCAAGGCACGACTGAGTTGCTCACAGACGTGTAGTTTACCAGATTTAGCTTTACATTTTGTATCTCATTCACATCTATCATTAAGGTTTAAATAAGCTTACACAGTCAGTAGACACAGTGGGGCCAATTAAATTGTTATTATCCTGTCCACCACAAGAGGGCGGTCAACGGCAGAAATTCAATTGTTCTGCCGTTTGGATGCCCAGCGGCAGCAGCGGAGCAATTTTTCTCGCAGCCTCCTGAGGTGCGAGAAAAAATATGTTGAAATTGGGCATTTTGGGTGTCCAAATGGGAGTTTGGACACCCAAAGCATTGATTTTATATGGGTTTAGCCATTTTAGACGGCTAAACCCGATCTGTTTTGGCACGACATGAGCGATGTGTGCCCAAACACAATTGAATTATGACAATTGTTTGGGCATCTGAAAAGTCCTGTTTAGACGGGATTACTGACAGTTCTATAGCAAGTCACATGATCAGCCTATTGAGTTTATGCATTTCACAATTGCTATCTATCTATTCGTCTGACATTATTTTCACATAATATTTAGGTTCAAATAGGCATACCTTATATTGTAAGATGTCATATCAGCAAATATAGCTGACATCTGACAGTTCTTTACACAGTGTTGACCTTTCTACCAATGCTGAGTGACATCACAAAGGCTGTTTGTGATGTGAACTAGTCACATGATCAGCATACTGAGGTGAAAAATCACCCTGCCTGCACTTTATCATTGCTATGTATCTATTTAGAATATATCTATTTTTATCTAATCAATCTAACATTTAGGTTAAAATAATCTTACATTACATGTAAGATTACGGGTGTGTCCTCATACACCTAGTCTCCATACCCCATACAGCGTGAGATTCCCTGCATGATTGAGGTGCTCAGAGAAGTGTAGTATAATGTATTTTTCTCTGACGTCCTAGTGGATGCTGGGAACTCCGTAAGGACCATGGGGAATAGACGGGCTCCGCAGGAGACTGGGCACTCTAAAAGAAAGATTAGGTACTATCTGGTGTGCACTGGCTCCTCCCACTATGACCCTCCTCCAGACCTCAGTTAGATTTCTGTGCCCGGCCGAGCTGGATGCACACTAGGGGCTCTCCTGAGCTCCTAGAAAGAAAGTTTATTTTAGGTTTTTTTATTTTACAGTGAGACCTGCTGGCAACAGGCTCACTGCATCGAGGGACTAAGGGGAGAAGAAGCGAACCTACCTGCTTGCAGCTAGCTTGGGCTTCTTAGGCTACTGGACACCATTAGCTCCAGAGGGATCGACCGCAGGACCCGTCCTTGGTGTTCGTTCCCGGAGCCGCGCCGCCGTCCCCCTTACAGAGCCAGAAGCACGAAGATGGTCCGGAAAATCGGCGTCAGAAGACTTCAGTCTTCACCAAGGTAGCGCACAGCACTGCAGCTGTGCGCCATTGCTCCTCATGTACACCTCACACTGATGGGTGCAGGGCGCTGGGGGGGGGGGGGGGGGGGGCGCCCTGAGCAGCAATAAAAACACCTTGGCTGGCAAAATAATCACAATATATAGCCCCAGAGGCTATATATGTGATAAATACCCCTGCCAGAATCCATTAAAAAGCGGGAGAAAAGTCAGCGAAAAAGGGGCGGAGCTATCTCCCTCAGCACACTGGAGCCATTTTCTCTTCACAGTGCAGCTGGAAGACAGCTCCCCAGGCTCTCCCCTGTAGTTTTCAGGCTCAAAGGGTTAAAAAGAGAGGGGGGGCACTAAATTTAGGCGCAATATTATATATACAAGCAGCTATTGAGAAAAATTCACTCAATATAGTGTTAATCCCTACATTATATAGCGCTCTGGTGTGTGCTGGCATACTCTCTCTCTGTCTCCCCAAAGGGCTTTGTGGGGTCCTGTCCTCAGTCAGAGCATTCCCTGTGTGTGTGCGGTGTGTCGGTACGGCTGTGTCGACACGTTTGATGAGGAGGCTTATGTGGTGGCAGAGAAGATGCCGATAAATGTGATGTCGCCCTCTGTGGGGCCGACACCAGAGTGGATGGATAGGTGGAAGGTATAAACCGACAGTGTCAACTCCTTACATAAAAGGCTGGATGACGTAACAGCTGTGGGACAGCCGGCTTCTCAGCCCGCGCCTGCCCAGGCGTCTCAAAGGCCATCAGGGGCTCAAAAACGCCCGCTCTCAGATGTCGACACGGAGTCTGACTCCAGTGTCGACGAGGTTGAGACATATACAAAATCCACTAGGAACATCCGTTACATGATCCCGGCAATAAAAAATGTGTTACACATTTCTGACATTAACCCAAGTACCACTAAAAAAAAAAGGGTTTTTATGTTTGGGGAGAAAAAGCAGGCAGTGTTTTGTTCCCCCATCAAATGAGTGAATGAAGTGTGTGAAAAAGCGTGGGATCCCCCGATAAGAAACTGGTAATTTCTAAAAAGTTACTGATGGCGTACCCTTTCCCGCCAGAGGATAAGTTACGCTGGGAGATATCCCCTAGGGTGGATAAGGCGCTCACACGTTTGTCAAAAAAGGTGGCACTGCCGTCTTAGGATACGGCCACTTTGAAGGTACCTGCTGATAAAAAGCAGGAGGCTATCCTGAAGTCTGTATTTACACACTCAGGTACTAGACTGAGACCTGCAGATAGTGCTGCTGCAGCGTGGTCTGTGACCCTGTCAAACAGGGATACTAGTTTGCGAACATAAGAGCATATTAAAGACGTCGTCTTATATATGAGGGATGCACAGAGGGATATTTTGCCGGCTGGCATCCAGAATTAATGCAATGTCCATTCTGTCAGGAGGGTATTAGAGACCCGACACTGGACAGGTGATGCTGACTTTAAAAGGCACATAGAGATTCTGCCTTATAAGGGTGAGGAATTGTTTGGGGATGGTCTCTGGGACCTCGTATCCACAGCAACAGCTGGGAAGAAAATTTTTTACCTCAGGTTTCCTCACAGCCTAAGAAAGCACTGTATTATCAGGCACAGTCCTTTCGGCTTCAGAAAAGCAAGCGGGTCAAAGGCGCTTCCTTTCTGCACAGAGACGAGGGAAGAGGGAAAAAGCTGCACCAGTCAGCCAGTTCCCAGAATCAAAATTCTTCCCCCGCTTCCTCTGAGTCCACCGCATGACGCGGGGGCTCCACAGGCGTAGCCAAGTACGGTGGGGGGCCGCCTCAAAAATTTCAGCGATCAGTGGGCTCGCTCACAGGTGGATCCCTGGATACTTCAAGTAGTATCTCAGGGGTACAAGCTGGAATTCGAGGCGTCTCCCCCCTGCCGTTTCCTCAAATCTGCCTTGCCGACAACTCCCTCAGGCAGGGAGGCTGTGCTAGAGGCAATTCACAAGCTGTATTCCCAGCAGGTGATAGTCAAGGTGCCCCTACTTCAACAAGGACGGGGTTACTATTCCACACTGTTTGTGGTACCGAAACCGGACGGTTCGGTGAGACCCATTTTAAATTTGAAATCCTTGAACACATACATAAAAAAATTCAAGTTCAAGATGGAATCGCTCAGGGCGGTTATTGCAAGCCTGGAGGAGGGGGATTACATGGTATCCCTGGACATCAAGGATGCTTACCTACATGTCCCCATTTACCATCCTCACCAGGAGTACCTCGGATTTGTGGTACAGGATTGCCATTACCAATTCCAAACACTGCCGTTTGAACTGTCCACGGCACCGAGGGTCTTTACCAAGGTAATGGCAGAAATGATGATACTCCTTCGAAAAAAGGGAGTTTTAATTATCCCGTACTTGGACGATCTCCTTATAAAGGCGAGGTCCAAGGAGCAGTTGTTGGTCGGAGTAGCACTATCTCGGGAAGTGCTACAACAGCACAGATGGATTCTAAACATTCCAAAGTCACAGCTGGTTCCTACCACACGCATGGGCATGGTTCTGGACACAGAACAGAAAAAAGTGTTTCTCCCGCAGGAGAAAGCCAAGGAGCTGTCATCTCTAGTCAGAGACCTCCTGAAACCAAAACAGGTATCGGTGCATCACTGCACACGAGTCCTGGGAAAAATGGTAGCTTCTTACGAAGCAATTCCATTCGGCAGGTTCCATGCAAGAACCTTTCAGTGGGACCTCTTGGACAAGTGGTCGGGATCGCATCTTCAGATGCATCGGCTGTTAACCCTGTTTCCAAGGACCAGGGTATCTCTACTGTGGTTGCTGCAGAGTGCTCATCTTCAAGAGGGCCGCAGAATCGGCATACAGAACTGGGTCCTGGTACCCACGGATGCCAGCCTTCGAGGCTGGGGGGCAGTCACACAGGGAAGAAATTTCCAAGGACTTTGGTCAAGTCAGGAGTCGTCCCTACACATAAATATTCTGGAACTGAGGGCCATTTACAATGCCCTAAGTCTGGCAAGGCCTCTGCTTCAAAACCAGCCGGTACTGATCCAATCAGACAACATCACAGCAGTCGCCCATGTAAACCGACAGGGCGGCACAAGAAGCAGGATGGCGATGGCAGAAGCCACAAGGATTCTCCGATGGACGGAAAATCACGTCTTAGCACTGTCAGCAGTGTTCATTCCGGGAGTGGACAACTGGGAAGCAGACTTCCTCAGCAGACACGACCTACACCCGGGAGAGTGGGGACTTCATCCAGAAGTCTTCCAACTGTTGGTAAACCGTTGGGAAAGGCCACAGGTGGACATGATGGCGTCCCGCCTAAACAAAAAACTAGATATTGCGCCAGGTCAAGGGACCCTCAGGCAATAGCTGTGGACGCTCTAGTGACACCGTGGGTGTACCAGTCGGTTTATGTATTCCCTCCTCTGCCTCTCATACCAAAGGTACTGAGAATAATAAGAAAACGAGGAGTAAGAACGATACTCGTGGTTCCGGATTGGCCAAGAAGAGCTTGGTACCCAGAACTTCAAGAAATGATATCAGAGGACCCATGGCCTCTACCACTCAGACAGGATCTGCTACAGCAGGGGCCCTGTCTGTTCCAAGACTTACCACGGCTGCGTTTGATGGCATGGCGGTTGAATTCCGGATCCTAAAGGAAAAGGGCATTCCGGAGGAAGTCATTCCTACGCTGATAAAAGCCAGGAAAGAAGTAACCGCAAACCATTATCACCGTATTTGGCGAAAATATGTTGCGTGGTGTGAGGCCAGGAAGGCCCCAACAGAGGAATTTCAGCTGGGTCGTTTTCTGCACTTCCTACAGTCGGGAGTGACTATGGGCCTAAAATTGGGTTCCATTAAGGTCCAGATTTCGGCTCTGTCGATTTTCTTCCAGAAAGAACTGGCTTCACTGCCTGAAGTTCAGACATTTGTAAAGGGAGTGCTACATATTCAGCCCCCTTTTGTGCCTCCTGTGGCACCTTGGGATCTCAACGTGGTGTTGAGTTTCCTAAAATCACATTGGTTTGAGCTACTTAAAACTGTGGATTTGAAATATCTCACGTGGAAAGTGGTCATGTTATTGGCCTTGGCTTCGGCCAGGCGTGTGTCAGCATTGGCGGCTTTGTCATGTAAAAGCCCTTATCTGATTTTCCATATGGATAGGGCAGAATTGGGACTCGTCCCCAGTTTCTCCCTAAGGTGGTATCAGCTTTTCACTTGAACCAACCTATTGTAGTGCCTGCGGCTACTAGGGACTTGGAAGATTCCAAGTTACTGGACGTAGTCAGGGCCTTAAAAATTTATATTTCCAGGACGGCTGGAGTCAGGAAAACTGACTCGCTTTTTATCCTGTATGCACCCAACAAAATAGGTGCTCCTGCTTCTAAGCAGACTATTGCTTGCTGAATTTGTAGCACAATTCAGCTGGCGCATTCTGCGGCTGGATTGCCGCATCCTTAATCAGTAAAAGCCCATTCCACAAGGAAAGTGGGCTCATCTTGGGCGGCTGCCCGAGGGGTCTCGGCTTTACAACTTTGCCGAGCTGCAACTTGGTCAGGGGCAAACACGTTTGCTAAATTCTACAAATTTGATACCCTGGCTGAGGAGGACCTTGAGTTCTCTCATTCGGTGCTGCAGAGTCATCCGCACTCTCCCGCCCGTTTGGGAGCTTTGGTATAATCCCCATGGTCCTTACGGAGTTCCCAGCATCCACTAGGACGTCAGAGAAAATAAGATTTTACTCACCGGTAAATCTATTTCTCGTAGTCCGTAGTGGATGCTGGGCGCCCATCCCAAGTGCGGATTGTCTGCAATACTTGTATATAGTTATTGCCTAACTAAGGGTTATTGTTGAGCCATCTGTTGAGAGGCTCAGTTATATTTCATACTGTTAACTGGGTATACTATCACGAGTTATACGGTGTGATTGGTGTGGCTGGTATGAGTCTTACCCGGGATTCAAAATCCTTCCTTATTGTGTCAGCTCTTCCGGGCACAGTATCCTAACTGAGGTCTGGAGGAGGGTCATAGTGGGAGGAGCCAGTGCACACCAGATAGTACCTAATCTTTCTTTTAGAGTGCCCAGTCTCCTGCGGAGCCCGTCTATTCCCCATGGTCCTTACGGAGTTCCCAGCATCCACTACGGACTACGAGAAATAGATTTACCGGTGAGTAAAATCTTATTTTCTTTACATTTTGTATTTTCTATGTATTGCAGGCACAGCGAAACATAACTTGAAGTGTACTACAGATGCAGGGCTGTGATTTTAACCTCACACCAGTTAGTTTTGAACACGTACAAAGTGGCAGATAAAGCTCAACAAACCTTGGCATGAGAAAAAGCAGCAGCCGCTGCATTGTAGCACTTCGCATACAATACAGATTGATTCATTTGCACAGAGATAACAAATGTTGCAAATCAAATTGATCAGTGCAATTTAGCTAAGTAGCTTAGGGGGTAATTCAGAGTTGATTGCAGCAGCAAATTTGTTAGCAGTTGGGCAAAACCATGGGGGTCATTCCGAGTTGTTCGCTCGCAAGCTGCTTTTAGCAGCTTTGCACACGCTAAGCCGCCGCCTACTGGGAGTGAATCTTAGCTTATCAAAATTGCGAACGAAAGATTCGCAATATTGCGAAAAGACTTCTCTGTGCAGTTTCTGAGTAGCTCGAGACTTACTCTGCCAGTGCGATCAGTTCAGTGCTTGTCGTTCCTGGTTTGACGTCACAAACACACCCAGCGTTCGCCCAGACACTCCTCCGTTTCTCCAGCCACTCCCGCGTTTTTCCCAGAAACGGTAGCGTTTTTTCGCACACACCCATAAAACGTCCAGTTTCCGCCCAGAAACACCCACTTCCTGTCAATCACACGCCGATCACCAGAACGAAGAAAAAACCTCGTAATGCCGTGAGTAAAATACCTAACTGCATGGCAAATTTACTTGGCGCAGTCGCACTGCGGACATTGCGCATGCGCATTAGCGACTAATCGCTCCGTTGCGAGAAAAAAATAACGAGCGAACAACTCGGAATGACCCCCCTTGTGCACTGCAGGTGTGGCAGAGTTAGATTTGGGTGGGTTATTTTGTTTCTGTGCAGGGTAAATACTGGCTGCTTTATTTTTACACTGCAATTTAGATTTCAGTTTGAACACACCCCACCCAAATCTGACTCTCTCTGCACATGTTATATCTGCCCCCCCCCCCCTGCAGTGCACATGGTTTTGCCTAGCCGCTAACAAATTTGCTGCTGCGATCAACGCTGAATTAGGCCCTATGTCGCTTCCAGTTGTATTTGGGCAAAAAAGACACTCAATCGGCGCGGCCAAGTCACCCGGGACCGAGCACGCAGAAAGGGGCTGTTTGGCATGACTGAAGCCACAGTGTAATATGACACATTTGTATTAACAGTTACAGTTGATAACTGACAGTTCAATAGCAAATCACATCCTAAATGCATTTCACCATTTCTTTCTAGAGTATCTATCTATCTATCTATCTATCTATCTATCTATCTATCTATCTATCTATCTATCTATCTATCTATCTATCTATCTAACATTATTTTCACATAATATTTATGTGAAAATAGGCATACCTTACAGATGCCATATCAGCAGATACAGTTGATAACTGACAGTTCTCCACATAGAGGTGACCTTTCTACCAAAGCTGAGTGACATCACAAAGGCTGTTTATGTTGCAAGCTTGTCACATGATCAGCATACGAAGGTGAAAAATCACATACTGCCTGCACTTTATCAGTGCTAGCTACCTATTTAGAATCTAATGATCTAATCTATCTAAAATTTAGGTTAAAATAATCTTATATTACATCATATAGGTGCATGATGTGTCCTCATGCACCTAGTCTGAACACACCAGTAAGATGCAAGTCACATGCAGCCTGATTCAGGTTCTGCCACTTTAGCGGTGCCCGCTAGGGTTCTGCCCACTAGGATGCAGCTTGGATCACTAATGAAGGCAGGAGGCGTGAAACCTCATGCTGCATTACCATATAAGTGCTATCGCTGCTGCTTCCATATATGTTTTTATTTTATTGTTTTTGCTCCCAACATAGAATCAGCCTCTCTGTCTCAGTGCACTGCTTAATATTTTAAATATATGTTATTTACTTACATAGCTCATAATATTCCATGGTGGTAATTTTTACTCATAATATTCCATAGTGTTTATTGTTTACAGAGAATATTAGCACTATTCGAGCTGCCCAAATAAAAATAGGTAATGGCTAGAGATGAGCGGGTTCGGTTCCTCGGAATCCGAACCCGCCCGAACTTCATGTTTTTTTACACGGGTCCGAGCGACTCGGATCTTCCCGCCTTGCTCGGTTAACCCGAGCGCGCCCGAACGTCATCATGACGCTGTCGGATTCTCGCGAGGCTCGGATTCTATCGCGAGACGCGGATTCTATATAAGGAGCCGCGCGTCGCCGCCATTTTCACACGTGCATTGAGATTGATAGGGAGAGGACGTGGCTGGCGTCCTCTCCATTTAGATTAGAAGAGAGAGAGTGAGATTGAGACAGAGACACTTGATTTACTGGAGCTTAGGAGTACTAGAGAGTGCAGAGTTTACTAGTGACTGACCACTGACCAGTGACCACCAGTGCAGTTTTATTTAATATAATCCGTTCTCTGCCTGAAAAAAACGATACACAGTGACTCAGTCACATACCATATCTGTGCTCAGCCCAGTGTGCTGCATCATCTATGTATAATATCTGACTGTGCTCACACAGCTTAATTGTGGGGGAGACTGGGGAGCAGTTATAGGTTATAGCAGGAGCCAGGAGTACATACATATTATTAAAATAAAACAGTGCACACTTTTGCTGCAGGCAGGAGTGCCACTGCCAGTGTGACTGACCAGTGACCTGACCACACTGACCACCAGTATAGTATACTATATTGTGATTGCCTGAAAAAGTTAAACACTCGTCGTGTGACTTGTGTGGTGTTTTTTTTTTTATTCTATAAAAAACTCATTCTGCTGACAGACAGTGTCCAGCAGGTCCGTCATTATATAATATATACCTGTCCGGCTGCAGTAGTGATATATATATATATATATTTTTTATATCATTATTTATCATCCCGTCGCAGCAGACACAGTACGGTAGTTCACGGCTGTAGCTACCTCTGTGTCGGCACTCGGCAGTCCATCCATAATTGTATACCACCTACCCGTGGTTTTTTTTTTCTTTCTTCTTTATACATACTACATCTCATTATCATCCAGTCTATATTAGCAGCAGACACAGTACAGTACGGTAGTCCACGGCTGTAGCTACCTCTGTGTCGGCACTTGGCAGTCCATCCATAATTGTATACCACCTACCCGTGGTTTTTTTTTTCTTTCTTCTTTATACATACTACATCTCATTATCATCCAGTCTATATTAGCAGCAGACACAGTACAGTACGGTAGTCCACGGCTGTAGCTACCTCTGTGTCGGCACTCGGCAGTCCGTCCATAATTGTATACCACCTACCCGTGGTTTTTTTTTCTTTCTTCTTTATACATACATACTACATCTCATTATCAACCAGTCTATATTAGCAGCAGACACAGTACAGTACGGTAGTCCACGGCTGTAGCTACCTCTGTGTCGGCACTCGGCAGTCCATCCATAATTGTATACCACCTACCCGTGGTTTTTTTTTCTTTCTTCTTTATACATACTACATCTCATTATCATCCAGTCTATATTAGCAGCAGACACAGTACAGTACGGTAGTCCACGGCTGTAGATACCTCTGTGTCGGCACTCGGCAGTCCATCCATAATTGTATACCACCTACCCGTGGTTTTTTTTTCTTTCTTCTTTATACATACATACTACATCTCATTATCATCCAGTCTATATTAGCAGCAGACACAGTACAGTACGGTAGTCCACGGCTGTAGCTACCTCTGTGTCGGCACTTGGCAGTCCATCCATAATTGTATACCACCTACGCGTGGTTTTTTTTTCTTTCTTCTTTATACATACTACATCTCATTATCAACCAGTCTATATTAGCAGCAGACACAGTACAGTACGGTAGTCCACGGCTGTAGCTACCTCTGTGTCGGCACTCGGCAGTCCATCCATAATTGTATACCACCTACCCGTGGTTTTTTTTTCTTTCTTCTTTATACATACATACTACATCTCATTATCATCCAGTCTATATTAGCAGCAGACACAGTACAGTACGGTAGTCCACGGCTGTAGCTACCTCTGTGTCGGCACTCGGCAGTCCATCCATAATTGTATACCACCTACCCGTGGTTTTTTTTTTCTTTCTTCTTTATACATACTACATCTCATTATCATCCAGTCTATATTAGCAGCAGACACAGTACAGTACGGTAGTCCACGGCTGTAGCTACCTCTGTGTCGGCACTCGGCAGTCCATCCATAATTGTATACCACCTACCCGTGGTTTTTTTTTCTTTCTTCTTTATACATACATACTACATCTCATTATCAACCAGTCTATATTAGCAGCAGACACAGTACAGTACGGTAGTCCACGGCTGTAGCTACCTCTGTGTCGGCACTCGGCAGTCCATCCATAATTGTATACCACCTACCCGTGGTTTTTTTTTCTTTCTTCTTTATACATACTACATCTCATTATCATCCAGTCTATATTAGCAGCAGACACAGTACAGTACGGTAGTCCACGGCTGTAGCTACCTCTGTGTCGGCACTCGGCAGTCCGTCCATAATTGTATACCACCTACCCGTGGTTTTTTTTTCTTTCTTCTTTATACATACATACTACATCTCATTATCATCCAGTCTATATTAGCAGCAGACACAGTACAGTACGGTAGTCCACGGCTGTAGCTACCTCTGTGTCGGCACTCGGCAGTCCATTCATAATTGTATACTAGTATCCATCCATCTCCATTGTTTACCTGAGGTGCCTTTTAGTTGTGCCTATTAAAATATGGAGAACAAAAATGTTGAGGTTCCAAAATTAGGGAAAGATCAAGATCCACTTCCACCTCGTGCTGAAGCTGCTGCCACTAGTCATGGCCGAGACGATGAAATGCCAGCAACGTCGTCTGCCAAGGCTGATGCCCAATGTCATAGTACAGAGCATGTCAAATCCAAAACACCAAATATCAGTAAAAAAAGGACTCCAAAACCTAAAATAAAATTGTCGGAGGAGAAGCGTAAACTTGCCAATATGCCATTTACCACACGGAGTGGCAAGGAACGGCTGAGGCCCTGGCCTATGTTCATGGCTAGTGGTTTAGCTTCACATGAGGATGGAGGCACTCAGCCTCTCGCTAGGAAAATGAAAAGACTCAAGCTGGCAAAAGCAGTAGCACCGCAAAGAACTGTGCGTTCTTCGAAATCCCAAATCCACAAGGAGAGTCCAATTGTGTCGGTTGCGATGCCTGACCTTCCCAACACTGGACGTGAAGAGCATGCGCCTTCCACCATTTGCACGCCCCCTGCAAGTGCTGGAAGGAGCACCCGCAGTCCAGTTCCTGATAGTCAGATTGAAGATGTCAGTGTTGAAGTACACCAGGATGAGGAGGATATGGGTGTTGCTGGCGCTGGGGAGGAAATTGACCAGGAGGATTCTGATGGTGAGGTGGTTTGTTTAAGTCAGGCACCCGGGGAGACACCTGTTGTCCGTGGGAGGAATATGGCCGTTGACATGCCTGGTGAAAATACCAAAAAAATCAGCTCTTCGGTGTGGAACTATTTCAACAGAAATGCGGACAACAGGTGTCAAGCCGTGTGTTCCCTTTGTCAAGCTGTAATAAGTAGGGGTAAGGACGTTAACCACCTCGGAACATCCTCCCTTATACGTCACCTGCAGCGCATTCATAATAAGTCAGTGACAAGTTCAAAAACTTTGGGTGACAGCGGAAGCAGTCCACTGACCAGTAAATCCCTTCCTCTTGTAACCAAGCTCACGCAAACCACCCCACCAACTCCCTCAGTGTCAATTTCCTCCTTCCCCAGGAATGCCAATAGTCCTGCAGGCCATGTCACTGGCAATTCTGACGAGTCCTCTCCTGCCTGGGATTCCTCCGATGCATCCTTGCGTGTAACGCCTACTGCTGCTGGCGCTGCTGTTGTTGCTGCTGGGAGTCGATGGTCATCCCAGAGGGGAAGTCGTAAGCCCACTTGTACTACTTCCAGTAAGCAATTGACTGTTCAACAGTCCTTTGCGAGGAAGATGAAATATCACAGCAGTCATCCTGCTGCAAAGCGGATAACTGAGGCCTTGACAACTATGTTGGTGTTAGACGTGCGTCCGGTATCCGCCGTTAGTTCACAGGGAACTAGACAATTTATTGAGGCAGTGTGCCCCCGTTACCAAATACCATCTAGGTTCCACTTCTCTAGGCAGGCGATACCGAAAATGTACACGGACCTCAGAAAAAGACTCACCAGTGTCCTAAAAAATGCAGCTGGACCCAATGTCCACTTAACCACGGACATGTGGACAAGTGGAGCAGGGCAGGGTCAGGACTATATGACTGTGACAGCCCACTGGGTAGATGTATGGACTCCCGCCGCAAGAACAGCAGCGGCGGCACCAGTAGCAGCATCTCGCAAACGCCAACTCTTTCCTAGGCAGGCTACGCTTTGTATCACCGCTTTCCAGAATACGCACACAGCTGAAAACCTCTTACGGCAACTGAGGAAGATCATCGCGGAATGGCTTACCCCAATTGGACTCTCCTGTGGATTTGTGGCATCGGACAACGCCAGCAATATTGTGTGTGCATTAAATATGGGCAAATTCCAGCACGTCCCATGTTTTGCACATACCTTGAATTTGGTGGTGCAGAATTTTTTTAAAAACGACAGGGGCGTGCAAGAGATGCTGTCGGTGGCCAGAAGAATTGCGGGACACTTTCGGCGTACAGGCACCACGTACAGAAGACTGGAGCACCACCAAAAACTACTGAACCTGCCCTGCCATCATCTGAAGCAAGAAGTGGTAACGAGGTGGAATTCAACCCTCTATATGCTTCAGAGGTTGGAGGAGCAGCAAAAGGCCATTCAAGCCTATACAATTGAGCACGATATAGGAGGTGGAATGCACCTGTCTCAAGCGCAGTGGAGAATGATTTCAACGTTGTGCAAGGTTCTGATGCCCTTTGAACTTGCCACACGTGAAGTCAGTTCAGACACTGCCAGCCTGAGTCAGGTCATTCCCCTCATCAGGCTTTTGCAGAAGAAGCTGGAGACATTGAAGGAGGAGCTAACACGGAGCGATTCCGCTAGGCATGTGGGACTTGTGGATGGAGCCCTTAATTCACTTAACAAGGATTCACGGGTGGTCAATCTGTTGAAATCAGAGCACTACATTTTGGCCACCGTGCTCGATCCTAGATTTAAAGCCTACCTTGGATCTCTCTTTCCGGCAGACACAAGTCTGGGGTTGAAAGACCTGCTGGTGAGAAAATTGTCAAGTCAAGCGGAACGCGACCTGTCAACATCTCCTCCTTCACATTCTCCCGCAACTGGGGGTGCGAGGAAAAGGTTCAGAATTCCGAGCCCACCCGCTGGCGGTGATGCAGGGCAGTCTGGAGCGACTGCTGATGCTGACATCTGGTCCGGACTGAAGGACCTGACAACGATTACGGACATGTCGTCTACTGTCACTGCATATGATTCTCTCAACATTGAAAGAATGGTGGAGGATTATATGAGTGACCGCATCCAAGTAGGCACGTCACACAGTCCGTACTTATACTGGCAGGAAAAAGAGGCAATTTGGAGGCCCTTGCACAAACTGGCTTTATTCTACCTAAGTTGCCCTCCCACAAGTGTGTACTCCGAAAGAGTGTTTAGTGCCGCCGCTCACCTTGTCAGCAATCGGCGTACGAGGTTACATCCAGAAAATGTGGAGAAGATGATGTTCATTAAAATGAATTATAATCAATTCCTCCGCGGAGACATTGACCAGCAGCAATTGCCTCCACAAAGTACACAGGGAGCTGAGATGGTGGATTCCAGTGGGGACGAATTGATAATCTGTGAGGAGGGGGATGTACACGGTGATATATCGGAGGATGATGATGAGGTGGACATCTTGCCTCTGTAGAGCCAGTTTGTGCAAGGAGAGATTAATTGCTTCTTTTTTGGGGGGGGTCCAAACCAACCCGTCATATCAGTCACAGTCGTGTGGCAGACCCTGTCACTGAAATGATGGCTTGGTTAAAGTGTGCATGTCCTGTTTATACAACATAAGGGTGGGTGGGAGGGCCCAAGGACAATTCCATCTTGCACCTCTTTTTTCTTTTATTTTTCTTTGCGTCATGTGCTGTTTGGGGAGGGTTTTTTGGAAGGGCCATCCTGCGTGACACTGCAGTGCCACTCCTAGATGGGCCCGGTGTTTGTGTCGGCCACTAGGGTCGCTTATCTTACTCACACAGTCAGCTACCTCATTGCGCCTCTTTTTTTCTTTGCGTCATGTGCTGTTTGGGGAGGGTTTTTTGGAAGGGACATCCTGCGTGACACTGCAGTGCCACTCCTAGATGGGCCCGGTGTTTGTGTCGGCCACTAGGGTCGCTTATCTTACTCACACAGTCAGCTACCTCATTGCGCCTCTTTTTTTCTTTGCGTCATGTGCTGTTTGGGGAGGGTTTTTTGGAAGGGACATCCTGCGTGACACTGCAGTGACACTCCTAGATGGGCCCGGTGTTTGTGTCGGCCACTAGGGTCGCTTATCTTACTCACACAGTCAGCTACCTCATTGCGCCTCTTTTTTTCTTTGCGTCATGTGCTGTTTGGGGAGGGTTTTTTGGAAGGGACATCCTGCGTGACACTGCAGTGCCACTCCTAGATGGGCCCGGTGTTTGTGTCGGCCACTAGGGTCGCTTATCTTACTCACACAGTCAGCTACCTCATTGCGCCTCTTTTTTTCTTTGCGTCATATGCTGTTTGGGGAGGGTTTTTTGGAAGGGACATCCTGCGTGACACTGCAGTGCCACTCCTAGATGGGCCCGGTGTTTGTGTCGGCCACTAGGGTCGCTTATCTTACTCACACAGTCAGCTACCTCATTGCGCCTCTTTTTTTCTTTGCGTCATGTGCTGTTTGGGGAGGGTTTTTTGGAAGGGCCATCCTGCGTGACACTGCAGTGCCACTCCTAGATGGGCCCGGTGTTTGTGTCGGCCACTAGGGTCGCTAATCTTACTCACACAGCTACCTCATTGCGCCTCTTTTTTTCTTTGCGTCATGTGCTGTTTAGGGAGGGTTTTTTGGAAGGGACATCCTGCGTGACACTGCAGTGCCACTCCTAGATGGGCCCGGTGTTTGTGTCGGCCACTAGGGTCGCTTATCTTACTCACACAGCGACCTCGGTGCAAATTTTAGGACTAAAAATAATATTGTGAGGTGTGAGGTATTCAGAATAGACTGAAAATGAGTGGAAATTATGGTTTTTGAGGTTAATAATACTTTGGGATCAAAATGACCCCCAAATTCTATGATTTAAGCTGTTTTTTAGGGTTTTTTGAAAAAAACACCCGAATCCAAAACACACCCGAATCCGACAAAAAAAATTCGGTGAGGTTTTGCCAAAACGCGGACGAACCCAAAACACGGCCGCGGAACCGAACCCAAAACCAAAACACAAAACCCGAAAAATTTCAGGCGCTCATCTCTAGTAATGGCACAATATATGTCATTTTGGATCTTGGCCCAGCAGCCCCAATTTTGGGCATCGCACACCAGGTGGTGCGACCATGATGATGCAGTTAGCTTCAAATCACTGACAAATGTGCAGCATAATATGGCCCTGCCATTTTTGCTAATGAGGGATGCTGGAGTGTGGGCTGCTCTTTAGTAGTCTAGGAGAGCTACCTGACATTCGTCAGTCTCCCTGAACAAAGTAGGCAGGGATGGACGGGGCTCTGTTACAGCCCTGGCATTTATGCAACCTACTCGCTGAAAGTAATAGGTTGCAAATTAGCCTCTAAATTTGCAACTGCTCAGCGTTGTGTGGCAGTTTAAAAAGCCTTAGGGGTCTATTTATGAAGCCTTGGATGGAGATATAGTGGACAGAGATAAAGTACCAGCCAATCAGCTCATCACTGTCATTTTTCAAACACAGCCTGTGACATGGCAGCTGATTGGCTGGGACTTTATCTTTATCCAATTTATCGCCAGCCAAGGTTTAGTAAATAGACCCTTTAGCCTCTAATTCAGCAACTGTTCAACAGTTTAAAATACCACACTCTAAAACAATAAATAAAATAAAAGCGTTGCAAAATCCATTAGCATACACACATCCTTTTGTAGTGACGTCCTAGAGAATGGTGGAGTGTGGGCAAAAATAAGATTTACAAATGTTAACCTAATGCTAGAAATTAGTCAGTCTATTCTGATCAATCAGCAATTGAAGTCTTCCAATATTTCATACTTTCCCAGCAGTAATTAATTGAAAATACTTAACTTCTTGGCTACTATTCTTATCCCTGTTTTTTTTTTTTTTTTATTAAACAATTTTGCAATTATTTCTGTATATCTTTTTTTATTTTTTATTTAAATATGTTACGCATTGTGACCTTTATTCATTGCATTAAACTCTGATCTAATGATGTTCTGTCTTTATTATATGTTCTTAACACATCTGTATGTCATGTCTGCTTGGTTGTTTAAATGCTGTTTTTGAGGCAGATACTGCCCTGTTTGGGTTGCAGTAACTCTGATTAAATTGTGTGTACTGTATGTTCAGATGAGGATAGAGCTGAAGTGTAAAGTGTAAGTTGTGGAACCAAATGTTAGTGATTCCAGAAATAGATCAATAATAAGGTGTGTTTATGTGAATTTGGTAAATATGGGGTAGATTAATCATTTGTAGACAAGCCAGGTGGTTTGGTCTTGATTATACCTTTTAAACCCACACATCATGCCTGCTGCAGTGAGTGTCATTGTGACAAAGACAATATAACTGAAACAACTATTAAGTTTTTTTTGTATGAAAAATCCTAATGTTAGGCGGCACATTCACACAATTCAAGCATATGGGGACTCACATGCTTACTGTAGCTGAACCAAGGAGATAGCTCTCATATTTCAGCAGGTCCTCTTGTATGGTAATAGCCAGCCTAGATCAAAAAATTCAACATAAAACAATAAAACAGGAAACGTTCAATACAGTATGTAATAAGAAACAAATTGTCGTAAAAGTCCTTATAGGCCCTACACACTGGCAGATAAAACTGAAAGATATGAACAATCTCGTTCATTAATGAACGAGATATAGTTCATGTCTTTCAGTGTGTAGGAACCAACGATGAACGATGCGCGTCCCCGCGCTCGTTCATCGTTGGTCTATCATCGGCCATACATGCAGGACAATCTGAACGATAACGCACTATACGATATGCGTTATCGCTCAGTCTGTATATAAAGCCGATGACGATCCGCCAGACGCCGGGGACCCGCCGCTGCACAGGACACTGCCCACCGCCGCACAGGACACTCCCCGACGGCCGCCGCCGCACAGGACACCTGCCGCCGTAGCAAAGAGGAGCGCCTCACAGAGGAGCAGCAGGAGCTGAGCCAATAGGTAAGTAGAAACGGTTACCCCCTGACCACCAATGTATGACACGGGGCACACACTGTCCACCAATGTTAATAATAATAATACAAAAACAGGACACAGCATTATTTCATTAATCACACTGTCCACCAATGTATTTTAATATTCCCACTGGCCACCAATGACATAAATATTTCCCCAGCCAGTATGCATATTGTATGTGTTTTTAGTACACAGCATATGTACTGAGAGCACATGCTGCATGTATACTGGCTGGGGACATATATCACTGTCCACCAATGTATATTATAAAATCCACTGGCCACCAATGAAATAAATATGTCCCCAGCCAGTATGCATTTTGTATGTGTTTCAGTACACAGCATATGTACTGAGAGCACATGCTGCATGTATACTGGCTGGGGACATATACACACTGTCCACCAATGTATCTAAAAATTACCACTGACCACCAATGTTTTATAAAGATGTCCCCAGGCAGTCAGTAGGCAGCATTACACATTACGTCAGACAGCGTCCCCCTTTTTACACATTACGGCAGACAGCGTCCCCTTTTTACACAATACGGCGCTTGTTTTTACACATTATGGCAGACAGAATAGTTAGAGAAATAGAGAGAGAGAGAGAGAGAGAGAGAGAGAGAGAGAGAGAGAAAGATACTTACCATGTCTCCAGCGCTATCTACTTGGTAGAGGCGCCGCTGCAGCAGTCCCTCTCCTTCCGTATTGGCTGACCGCCGCCGCTGTGAATGCTGGGATGAAGGAACCGCATCCCAGCATTCACAGCAGCGCCTGGCAGTCAATACGGAAGGAGAGGGACTGCTGCAGCGGCACCTTGACCAATTACATAGCGCTGCTGCGGCTCCAGTCCCCCTCCCTCCTTCACCACTGCCTCCGGCGCTGCTACAGCAGAAGCGGCATGTAATGAGTCAATTTGACTCATTACATGCCGCTGGCCTTTGTGCATTCAGAGCAATTGCGCTGTGTGCCAGGCACACCTGGCACACACGTAGTTACGGGCCTGACCCTCCTATGAAACCATGCCCAGTATTTAAATGAACCTCAATCTTTCAAATCTTGCAGATCTTTCATATCTTTCATATGGATTGGTCAGTGTGGATGCACATAATCGTTGATGTGAAATCTTTCATCTATCATATCTTTCATCTTTTAAATCTTTCAAATCTACAAGTGTGTAGGGCCCATTAGTGTGACTGTATTTATTTTAAAAAGGACTTTTATAACTATTTGTTCCTTTTTACATAATGTGAGTGCCTTCCTGTTTTGTTGTTTTAAGCCATATACTAATACTCTAGGTGCAATAATCATGCGGAAAGCAACAATTTCCGCATGATTTTGGCTTCATAAATAGACCCCTTGATGAGCAGATATGGTTTGACAACAACCTGCTTACATTACTGAGCTCTTCATCACCTAAGTATTTAATAATAGTTTGTCTTAAATCTTAAATGTTTTTAGAGGATCTGGCAAATATGTGCCGTTTACTGTACAGTCCTTAAATAACAGCATTTGAGGAGACATTCAGCAGTGTGAACATTCCAATAGCAGGCTTCTACAAGCCTTACAAAGTCCAGAATTATAGAGGAATCGGGTGTCTTTCATAAGATCAACTAAATGTAGTGTTTTAGTTATGTAAAGATCATTTTTTTCCCTGTAGTTTTGTAGGGCACTGATGCAGTATGCACTTGCCAAGACATTTTTTTTTAAATGATATATAACACTAAAGGGGTCATTGATAAGAATTCCACTTAGTGCAGGTTTGTGATCTCATTGCATTATTTGTTGTTATTTATGTGTATAAGATACTTTACTGATTGCATTATGGGCCTGATTCTGAGATTCTCGCTGCACAAGATCTTTTCTGTGCATGTGCAGAATGGGCCTTGCACTGTCGCCCGAAGTTCCACTCTGCCACTGCCTGATTGACAGACAGCAGTGTTTAGGAGTTGGGGAAGGGGCGGAGGGAGGCCTGCTTTCCTAGAAATGGGGGCGTGTTGCCCACGTTTTCTGGGAGGGGAGAGCCAAGGGTCTGCATGTCACCACACAGACTTCCTGGCCTCGCAGCCCCCACTTCCTCTGGTCGTGATCTGGGATCCCAGATTGCAACGCCAGTTACAGTGCTGGGATCGCAGTGTTGGGATCACAGATACATGCAGGAAGCATCTATTCTTCTAATGAGGCGTCTCTTGCATGCCCCTCCTAGAAATGAGACGGGAATTCAATGCTGCTTCCAATCAGCATTGAATTTTCATCCATCTTTGAATCAGGCCCAATGTTGGCACAGTGCTTAGCAGCATTGCTGTGGTGGGCAATAGGTTCCATCTGAGCAGGGCACTATCTGCACTATCTGTATCTAATATTATTCCTATTGGTTGGTGTCCTCCAGGTTCTCTATTTTCCAAAATCATGTTAGGCCCATAAGTTAACAGTGGCGCAGAGAGTGGAGGTTCTCTTTACATTGGCTTGGTCCGGTTGGAGGGGCCCCGGTCCTGTTACCCCCCCCCCCCTCCTTGCCATTGTAGACAGCGTCACTGGGCTGGAGAGAGAGAGGGCTGATTGCTGCTGCAGCCGCTTCTCTCCCCAGCCCAGCACACAAACTGCTGTATGCTGAGCTGGGGTGAGTGGCAGCTACATAACAGTCAGTCCTCTCTCTCCCTGCGTGATGTGCGGGTGGTGAGTGATCGCAGAAGTCAAACAGGCCCAAAAAATCCAACAGATTTTTTTTTTGTCTCCATAGTTCATAAACAGTCCATAGAAGTATACAGTATTTCTCCCAAAAAAATTACAGTTTTATTATATGTATAGATTTATCATTAAAATGTGTTTTGTTTTTTCTGGTTCTTTTCCCCCTGAAATCTGTTTAAGGAAATCTGGTAAACCCTGAAGTACTGCATATAAAGGAGATATTCCTACACAGAAGAACATCTGAATACATGGCTATGATGACCTAAACATTATTCATCCACATCACGAGTGCATTCATGAAGGGGTCCTGGGTGTTATCTTTTACCTATATATTAGTCTCTCTGGTTCTACTTTGGAGCATTTTCATATTCATCATGAGGTGCATTCTCTTGTTGAATATACAACATATTGTTTGGAACAATAAACAATAAACTGTACAGTTGTATGTTAACTTTAAACACAGTGCATTACCTAATACATAACCATAGGGGTGTAGTATGGTATGCTGGCGGCCGGGCATCGGGGCAACCAGCATACCGACGCCGGGAGCCCGACCGCCGGCATACCGACACCGTGGTGAGCGCAAAGGAGCCCCTTGCGGGCTCGCTGTGCTCGCCACGCTACGGGCACGGTGGCGCGCTACGTGCGCCACGCTATTTTATTCTCCCTCCAGGGGGGTCGTGGACCCCCACGAGGGAGAATATATGTCGGTATTCCGGGTGTCAGGATTCCGGCGCCGGTATACTGTGCGCCGGGATCCCGACATTCGGCAAACTGAAGACCACCCAACCATAGACACCCTAATAACTGTTGACTTCCTGTGGCCATTTTGCTATTTTAAACCAAAACTTACACTTCAACAATATATTTATCTACTATAGAAACTCAGTAAGGACACAGATACAGTGAAACCTCCCTTTTGGACAACATATGGTTGACCCACTTGGCCAGGCGATGTCGCACGACACCAGCAGGGGTCATCAGTGTTGATTTACTAAGGGATCTGTTTACTAAGCTTTCAAGAAAGATAACGTTTAAAGATATAAAGTACCAGCCATGTTAAAGGCTGTGTTTGAAAAATGTCAGGAGCTGGTTGGTTGGTGCTTTATCTCTTTCCACTGTATCTCTCTTTAATGCTTAATACTGTAAATAGACCCTAAAAGAGGGTGCATCCAAAACTAATGAAATAACCTAATAACTAAGAACTGCCATTCCTCACCACCACACCAAACAGGCAACAGCCCACATACCTATCCCACCACAAACAAAACTAAAACACCAATGAGAGGGACGGAGGGACAATTCCTGTAAGAACAAACATCCCCTATGAAATTGCACACATTTAATATAAACTTCCTAACCTCTCCCTTAAGGAAAAATCCCCAGTAGCATATCCAACCAAATCTCCATACCTTGGGGTTTAAATGACCTTGAGCTCATTTTCAGACTTCAGTTATCCCATCAATATGGTAATACAGTTTGGCCTGTCCAAAGACTGACCTGCTCAGTTGGTGTTTGAACTCTCATGTACTGCCCACTTGTGGGAGGGGTCAGAGTTCAGACAACCGTCAGCAACTGCAGCCCAGTTGTTTCTTAGCAAATAATGTTGTTTATTTTTTGGTTACTTCTCTCATTAGCACCAATCTACAGAGACTGTGGTAAAATGGGAACATCCAGGGGGCATTTTCCAGACATGCTTTGTTAAACTGTAACATCCTACATAGCAACTGACACAAATATATATCACCAACCTCTGCCAGCTTGGCCAGGCCACTTACCCACGTCACCCATAAACTTAAGCCAGACACACACCTGCATGATGCTGGAATGCGTGTAGTATGGTATGCCCGGGAGCCCGACCGCCGGCATACCGACAGCATGGCGAGTGCAAATGAGCCCCTTGCAGGCTCGCTGCGCTCACCGCGCTGCGGGCACGGTGGCCACGCTATTTTATTCTCTCTCCAGGGGGGTCGTGGACCCCCACGAGGGAGAAAAAGTGTTGGTATGCCGGCTGTCGGGATTCTGGCACCGGTATACTGTGCGCCGGGATCCCGACAGTCGGCATACTGAAGACCACCCGCTGGAAAGTCTACATTGTGCAGTGTGTACGCATGATCATGCACTCCCGAGGGTTATTCATGATAACTTATGTTCGGCCCTGCTACAGGGCCGATAGAAGATAATACTAGTGACCCAGTGCAGTGTAAATGAAGGGTGGAACGATATTCCATCCTTCATATGTGTACGGCCAATCTCTGGTGGCATGGGCCAAAGTGAATTTGGGGCGACCATCAGGCACGATTGACCTTTTCTCTACTGTGTAGCTGGCTTTACAATCATTTGTCCACAAACCTTTATTTGGTCATTTTTTTCCATGATAACGTACTGTACAATACGTGTGGCGGGGAGGCATTAGATATGCCGGCTGTTGGGATTTCGGCGCTCAACATACTGGCGCTGGGATCCCGACAGCTAGCCTACATCCCTCTTGGGGGGTCCACGACACCCCTGGAGAGAGTATAAATATTGTGGTGCGTGTACCATGCCACCGTGCCCGCAGTGTGACGAGCGCAGCAAGCCCTGCAAGGGGCTCTTTTGCGCTTGCCCCGCTGCCGGCATGCCGGCGGTCGGGATCCCGGCACCAGTATGCTGGGCGCCGAGATCCCGACAGCCGGCATAACGTAGTAGACCCCGTGTGGCCACAGTCTGTTGGATACGCACCCAAATTTTTCATGAATTTTGCTTACTCACAGCACAGACAATGGTGGTCATTCCGAGTTGTTCGCTCGTTGCCGCTATGCTGCGATTTGTTGCTAAATGCGCATGCGCATGGTACGCAGAGCGCATGCGCTAGGTTATTTAACACAAAACTTAGTAGATTTGCTGGTGTTCGTGGGACGCTTTTCAGTCGCACTGCTGATCGGTAAATGATTGACAGGAAAGGGGCGTTTCTGGGAGGTAACTGAGCGTTTTCTGGGAGTGTGCTAAAAAACGCAGGCATGTCAGGGAAAAACGCGGGAGTGTCTGGAGAAACGGGGGAGTGGCTGGCCGAATGCAGGGCGTGTTTGTGACGTCAAACCAAGAACTGAACGGACTGAGCTGATCGCAATCTAGGAGTAGGTCTGGAGCTACTCAGAAACTGCAAAGAATTATTTAGTAGCAGTTCTGCTAACCTTTCGTTCGCTATTCTGCTAAACTAAGATACACTACCAGAGGGCGGCAGCCTAGTGTTTGCAATGCTGCTAAAAGCAGCTAGCGAGCGAACAACTCGGAATGAGGGCCAATGAGAGGTCCAAATTAGCAGTTATTTAATATACTGGAAAATACATATAGTGATGCAAGTTGTGGAAAATGCAGAAATAGGTATCACAAACATATGCTTTGTAAACTGAAATAAAATCATATGTAATTGAAAATCCTAGATGCCTAACTATTTTTGTGATAATTAAACATTCCCAATTTGTGATATAAACCCCGTAGGATACAGTTGGATGATTTATGATGTACAAATACAGCACAAACGTCATCTAATTGCAGCAGCTTTTCAAATGTACATTCAGAAGTAGCACTTGTAGACTATACCGTTTGGATGGGCAAAGAGCATATAGTGGGGGGTTGTCACTGAGATTAAAAAGACATATTTTTAACATAATTCTGTCAAATAACAAAATCATGTTTAATTACAGGAAAGGGAGATGTCTGGATAAATATGGAGGTATGGCCCTTCAAATCTGAGAGGTAGCCAAACTTTTCTTAGAGAGCAAACAGGCTAAGGATTTATGTACTCTCAAATATGGTGTAAGCTTGGATTTCTACTGGGGAGCTGAAATAGCACAAAATATACAGAAGCTTGGCATAACTTTGGTCCCTAAAGAAAGAAAAATGCATATATACAGTAATAGGGACACATACAGGACTTCTAGAGGTTTGGGGAATGCTTGGTTTTGGATCAAAGAAAAGAAGAAGAAAAAAAAGAATTAAGGTACTGTATAACATAAGCTGTGAATTAGTGTCAAAACAATAACATATAGAATCCATCTTGACCATTTTACCAAATCAGATATTAGTTAAGAACAATAATGCTGTTCATTTTCTTAGAGCTAACGTTAGTTCAAACATGAGTAATTCACACACAAAAAATTATCTTTGTCTTAAGACAGAGGTTGGTGTAGTTTTCCACAAAATGCAACAAATTATTTTTAAAAATGAAGAGCCTATTTCAGCCTATATTCACAGCTGTATACATATCGCACTGGCAGCATAACACCTGGTTTATGACAAGTCATCATCATCATCATCATCATCAGGTGTATTTGCACCTGCCCTATAGAAGAAGCAAAAGAGATAAACAAATGTGTATTTCTGCAGGTACATCACGCATGAGCAGTATTTGCAGTTGCTTGCATGTATTTTACAGCACATGTGTTTGTGTGCCCCCTCCCCATTCCTGCCCTCTCTTGTTATAAGGGGGCACAAAAGCCAGACAAGCGGTACCATACCTCCCAACTGTCCTGATTTTGGGGGGACAGTCCCGTTTTTCTGAGACTGACCTGCTGTCCTATCCGTGGGTTACAGTGTTCCATGTGGGGGGGCAGTTGGTAGACCCTCTCTCACAGCGGTGAATAGATGCAAAGCTCCTGTTCACTGGGAGAGAGGGACATGGAGCATGCCAGCTGCTCACAGAGCCATGGGTATGCCCCCCACAGAAATGGGGATATGGCCAGCGATCGTGGTACCCTCCACGAGCCTACGCCCCCTACCCGTGAGGCCATGCCTAAATTCTAAAGTTGGGAGGTATGCGTGTACTGCATGCACATTGTGAATCTCTGCAATTTGTGGTACTAAAACTAGCGTAAATTCAACACATCATCAAGATGAAAGTATGAAAGTTTCTGGGCAACAGGGAACCCCTTCTAAGTGTGTTCCTGTGTGTATGTGTAAATAAATATTAAATTTAGAAACTCAATAAGTAACTAATAAATGATGTACAAAAGATGAATTAGCCACGTACTAATACCATTGTGAAAACATAAATCAGTCTTTTCTGATAATAAGTGGGAAATCTTCCAGTGGTTCTATCCAACTGAAAGCGGGAGTCTCAGAAAATGGAGTAGCAGCAGGTTGACCAAGGTGACCTGGCATATGTCGGGTCTCTTTACTAGTTATAGTTATGTAAGTGTATTGGCAGCATACATACTGTATAGGCGCTGTTGACAATTTACACATTCCCTAGTCACTGTTCTGTTTATAATATAGGTTGAGTATCCCATATCCAAATATTCCGAAATACGGAATACTCCGAAATACGGATTTTTTCAGTGAGACTGAGATAGTGAAACCTTTGTTTTCTGATGGCTCGGTATACACAAACTTTGTTTCATACACAAAGTTATTACAAATATTGTATTAAATTACCTTCAGGCTGTGTGTATAAGGTGTATATGAAACATAAATGCATTCTGTGCTTAGACTTGGATCCCATCGCCATGATATCTCATTATAGTATGCAATCATTCCAAAATACGGAAAAACCCGATATCCAAAATACCCCTGGTCCCAAGCATTTTGGATATAGGATACTCAACCTGTATAAAGGTACAATAAGATATTATTTTAAATGTGAAGTGAATTAAATTTTGCCTTCTCTGGCAGTCTTTTATGGAGTGATGTCCACAGCAAAATGCCTCTATTATGCTTGCACCAGTGAGTGCACCTGGTCTCCAATCAATTTACTCAGTGTGGCAACTTGTGGATAGGAATCTTAAGCTGGAACAGATGTAACTACTACATCTGTAGAAATATAGGAAGTCCAGCCACGTGCTAGTAATAATACCAGATGACCAGGACTCTTTCATATGCAATGGTACATACCAGGGGTGCTGAACATTTACACATCCTTGTATGCCCTGCCCACAGTTTTAGCTTTCCCTAATAGCAAAAATGTAGCAGGGCATGCTGTGATGTGTAGTTCCACAACAGCTGGAGGGCTGCATGTTGTGCACTTCTGGTTCATACACTATATTTATTTCAATGCATGGTAAGGAGCAATACTTATAAAGTATCTCAGAGGTGCCCAATGGGCGTTTCAATGCAAAGTCTGCACCTTTCTCACATGCTGCCATAGGACAAATTTATATTCATAATGTAACTTAGAAATGTTCTTACAAGTACATACATGTCTTCAAAGTATACACTTGTTTTTGTACAAATGCCATACAGTACTTAGTGCTTGGACTTTACACTCTTACAGCTTGAGCAGAAACAAATCTTTGGTACGTCCCCACCTGGAATATTGTGTTCAAGTTTGGGCATCATATTATAAAAAAGGAGCTAGAAAGAGTACAAAGGCGAGCTACTAAATTGATTAAAGGGTTAAAGACTCTGGAGTACGAGGAAAGGCTCACTAGGTTAAATATGTATACACTAGAAAAGAGGCGTCTAAGAGGAGACATTAATATCTTCAAATATGTAAAGGGTCACTATAAGGAGTTAGCAGGGGATTTGTTTATTAAAAGAACTCTGAATAGGACACGTGGGCGCTCGCTGAGGCTAGAGGAGAGAAAATTCCGTACACAACGTAGGAAAGGGTTCTTCACGGTAAGGGCAATAAAGATTTGGAACTCCCTGCCGAAACAGGTAATAATGGCGGGCTCTGTAAATACATTTATAAACGAATTGGACAAATTTCTAACTGAAAAAAGTATCCAGGGCTACAGCTCTTAACATATTGACATTAAATATCTGGGAGTGGTAAGAATCATAGTTGTCAATTGATACTAAACCATTACTTCAGCAGGTGCATTAAAATATGTATAGCTAAACACAGAATACAGGTTGAACCCGATGGGCATTTTGCCTCTTTTCATCCTCACTAACTATGTAATTATGACTAAGTGCAAGTGTGACTCACAAATCGCACACTTGCCATTCCTCTTGTAAGTGTGCCCAGTGCAAATAAAGTGGCCCCAATGGGTTAAAACTAAATATACATTTTTATATTTCTCTTGCCCATTGTAAATGACTGTTTTCTGTTGCTGTGACACTCTGGTATTGTAGTGTTGTGATAAAGATTGTTGTATGGTGTGTGTTTATGTACTGTAGTTCAGTTAAAGTAAAGTAATGAGCTGGACAGTGTATTACCCACACCATGTGTTCCCAAACAGAAATAATAGACCTTCCAAAAAAGTGTAAATGTCAGATATCGGAGAGTACTGTTACACATCTGCTATACATTTTAAAACAACACAAATAAAACTTGGTAAGATGTAACAAAGGAATGCATTTAAAGCTGTATTTTTCTCCACAAATTGAAGGCACGTGAACTAAAGCACACACATTTTGAAATGCTACCTGGATTGTTTTTGTGCTAAGTTGTATGCACATAAATATTAAACCCTGAGTTGATACAGTAGTGAGTTGATATAGAAGTTACTTTGCAACTGGACAAACCATGTTGCAATGCAAGGGGTGCACATACATTTATTGTTCTGCATGCAGGGTGAATACTGGCTACTTTTGCATGTAGCTCTCAAACACTGGACAGATTACTTTTTACACTGTAATTTAGATTTGAGTTTGGATACGTGCTGTCCAAATCTAAGGGGTCAATCCAATTAGCTGTGATGATCTTGCGGGTGCGAGTCATCACGTCAGCGGACACATTTTATAACGACCCGCATTCGGACAAAAGTGCTTGTCCCCCCATACATGTCAATTTTGAGCGAATTAGGGTCATTTTCAGCCAGCGAAGGGTGCGAGATCGGGTGCTGCTGCCAGCGTTGAAACGCCACAGCAACGGCACATTGTACCCATTGCGTGTAATTGGATTGACCCTTAAATCTCTCTGCTCATCTTATTTCTGCCCCACCTGGTTTTTCCAAGCTGCAGTTACTTGTTATTTTTTGCCTTGCCCAACTCAGAATCAGCTCCACAGTGTGATGCATGGCTCTGCAAACGCACCTTCAAAAAAGCTGCATGATGTGTGAATTATGGCATTCTGTGTTTTTTTCTCCTTATACTGTTAGTATAAGCTTTACTCTACCATATACCCATACTTGCCCACCCTCTCTGAACAGCCGGGAGGCTCCCAAAATCAGGTGGGCCTCCTGGCCCCCTGGAAAGGAGGGCAAGTCTTCTGGATTAGCCCACACCAGCCAGCCCCCCAGCTGCCCGTACACCCATGCAGCCGCCGCTTACCTAGTGTAAGTGGGCAGGGCAATGACTGCGTCATCGCAGTCCCGCCCCCGCTCTACAAAGCCTGTCATCTTGTCACTGTAGAGCGGGGGCGGGACCGTGATGATGCAATCACACCTGCGATGATGCAATCACCCCTGCTCCACCCACACACATTCATGTTGTGCCCCCTGTTGTGCTGACCTGGCTGCCCTCTCCCGGGGTGGGCAGCCAGAAAGTCGGCAAGTTTGCATATACCATCTATTTAAGCTCCTTTTCTGCAGATTATTTCAGAGCGATTGAGGAAAATTCCTGTAAGAATAAATGCTCTAAATACTTGTTTGACATTCAACACAGACCCCAAAATATCAATATGTAGAATGCATAATTATTATAAATGAGCTGCCTATTTTGTTCAGCGTCAACCAGGAGACACAGTCATAATTTAAACTCTTGCTGCTTATATAGGTTTGTGTTGTGAAAGGACACAACTCCTATCTGTGGTACAATAAAACTCCAGTGATCCACAGTGATGACATACAGACACAATATGAAATAGCAAACCCAGCCTTCAAAACAACTCATAGGAAATGTTTACATTAACAGCCAGGGCCCAAGTCACATGACTATGCTGAACATATACACACATACATAGACACACATACACACACTCAGCAGTGGCCACTTAATTAGGTACTCCAGCTCGTTTATGCAAATATTTAATTAGACAATCATGTGGCACCAGCTCAGTGCACAACAGTATGCAGACCTGGAGGTAAATGTGATAGTCTGTGTGATGCATACTTACCTACATTTATTTTCTCCTCTCCGGGAGATACCCGGAGAGGAGAAGCAGGTGGGCGGCAATGGGGGCGGGACCGAGCCAATGGCATCATTAGGCCCTACCCACTGCACGCGAAAATACAGTGTTTGCTCGGTATTTGCATAGGGGTGGAGCTTCAATTACGCGATTTGCATATAATTGCATCATTAAGCCCTGCCCCCTTTGCCAGGTCCGCAATTTTGCCCTATTTAGCTACCCATTCTGCTCACTTCCCTCGGAAGTGGGCAGAATGCGGGAGGGGTGCCCACTCTTCTGGGGCTGCAGGGGACTACCCGAGAAACCGGGTGTCTCCCGCAGAATCCGGGAGAGTAGGTAAGCATGGTGTGATGCAGGCATCGGCGAGTTTCCAGGGAGTCTGTCTGATGTTTTAAAAGGGCAATTATTTAAATGACAAAACACTTTTAGAACATCCAGGAGGCTATTGCATTTACCTCTTTGTCAAGATCTTCAGTTGTTGTTCACAGCAAAGACCAGAATGGGGAACAAACCTGATCTATATGGCTTTGACTGTGGAATGACTGTTGGTGCCAAATGGGATATTGTCTTAGTACATCAGAAACTGATATTCTCCTGGGATTTTCCAGCACAGCGGTCTCTAGAGGTTACAGGAAATGGTGCGCAAATCAAGAAACATCCAGTAAGCGGCGCTTCTCTGACAGCAAAATGCTTTGATAATGACACGGGTCAGACTGGAATAACCACACTGGTTCAAGCTGACAGGAAGGAAACAGTAATTAAATAAACATGCATCACAACAGTGGTATGTAGAAGAGGAGCATCTCTGAGTGTACAGCACATCAAACCCTTACGTAAATAGGCTATAGCAACACAACACCAACACCTTTCAGCTAAGAACAGGAAAATATGGCTTCAGTGGGAGTAGGTTCAGAGTTGAAGACTAGACTGGAAGATGTGGGTCTATCCTTCCTTGTGTCAACAAGCCAATTTAATGAAGTTTTGTTGCTATGTACTTCCCTTTATAGTAGGGGCAGAACTCCCAGAGGCAATGGAGACACCTGCCTCCGGGCTCCAAGCCCTGAAGGGGCACCTGAATGTACTCACAGCGGTATCAAAGTGCTGCTGCAGTGCTAAATGGCCTTGTCCAGGAGTTCAGGATGGCTCCTGTCGTGAACCGCTCAGCGTACACTGCAGGATGTGATGGTGTACACACGGCTGCTGCTGGACTGTGAGATGGGACCCAACGATGAGAGCTGATACTGCATGCTGCAGGCGGCTGAATTTCGGGAGTCTGACCCTCACCCACTGCCCGTTGTCATAACACAGAGTAACTGAAGCCCTGCCAATTTACTTTGGTCTCTGGTCCCTGAAGGCAGGCTGAGACCGCCATCTTTATAATTTTGTACATTTTGTGTGTTATATACACACACACATTCACACACACCATATTTGTTTCTCCTTTTTTTAAGGTGGGGTGAACCAAACTCCAACTTGCCTCCGGGCGACTGGGATGAACTTACACCCCTGCTTTATATCCACAGTCTACTCATATTCTAGTGAAGGGGAATTCAACTGTTATATTGAGTGGACCAGGGAGATTTGGTAGGCCAGACACTCAAATTTGACTGCAGAAACGCATGCAAAATGTAAAATACATATTTTTTTGTATTAAATCTAACTCTCTCCGCACATGTTACATCTGCCCCACCTGCAGTGCACATGGTTTTGCCCATTAGCTAACAAATTTGCTGCTGCAACCAGATCTGAATTAGGCCCTGGGTGAAGTGATGAGAGAGAGAACACTGAGGACAGGAAAGGTGATGTAAAAAGGGACACTGAGCACAGAGAGAGGTGATATGAGAGGGGACTCTGAGATCATGGAGAGGTGATGTGAGAGGGAATGCTGAGGACAGTTAGAGAGTTAGAGGTGATGTGAGAGGGAACACTGAGGACAGTTAGAGAGTTAGAGGTGATGTGAGAGGGGAGACAGAGGACAGTGAGAGGGGGCACAGAGGACAGGCATATGGGAGGTGTTATATAAATATTTGACCTACAGAATTACAGTGTTTTATATTTGATGTTAAAGTATTGGGGCTATAGCATCTACTGAGGCCCCAAGGTTTCTGTTGCCAGCCCTGTCATACCCCCACTTCTAAATTTCCACTATATATACTGTATAAATATATATATATATATATATATATATAGATATATATATAGATATATATATACACACACAGTATATATATCATACTTGCCTACTCTCCCGAGAATGGCCGGGAGTCTCCCAAAAATCGGGTGGCACTACCAACCACCTGGAAAAGTGGGCAAGTCTCCCGAAGCCATTATTTATAAGGGGGAGATTCAAATGTTTGATAAGTCAGTTGGGAGTCTGTATTATCCTATCTAATAGACAGGAAAAAACAGACACCCAACCGACTTTTCAAACATTTAAATTCCAACCTAAGAATGAAAAATGGCAAAAAAAACAAATGGTGATGAACTGCATACTAAGAGTACCACCACAAACAAGCACAGGGTATCAGTATTGTACAACAGGTAGCAGGAAGGGAATGTGTACTGCTTACAGTATAAGCTATCATTACAAATCTGTGTTTCATACTATCTGCCAGCCTGCAATTCATCAGGGAATTCGGGATCCCGGCACTAAGAATAGTGGCACCGGAATACCGACAACTGTCAGAATGCCGACGCCGATATCCCGAACGTATGTATAGGGGGAGGTTAGGATTAGGCTGGGGGGGGGGGGGTAAGGTTTAGGCTGCAGGGAGGGGAGGTTAGGGTTAGGCTGCAGAGAGGGTTAGGGGAGGATTAGGATTAGGGATACCTTCACTGCCCCTGTCGGGATTTCACGCAGTTGGGATGCCAGGGCTTGGTATTCTGACCGTCGGCATCCTCGCTGCTGGCATCCCATACCAAACCCGTTCAACGGATGTTACTTGCCTCAATGTAAAACTGCAAGCATACATTTAAATGGGTCATACAGTTGAAGAGAAAATCATTATATGTTTAACCACTTTTCACTTGTCACTTTATTTCATGTCTGTATGTAAAATAATATAGAGAAAGTGATTATACATTCTGCACATGATCTGCTTTATGTCATGAAAGAAAAAAAATCCAAACAATGAGCTTTAGAAGTCTGTGGAATAATGCACGTGGTACTCTAGACAAGCTAACTGTGAAGCGTGCATTTAAACAGCTGACCTAAGGGCCCTACACACTACCTGATCTGGCCTGGCGAGGGGGCCGGCATTGGCAAGTGCATAAACACTTGCCGATGTGGCCGGAACAGATAGCGACGATAGGGGGGGGGTAATGACGGCAGCATGGCTGTCGTTAACAAGTCCCTCCTTCGTCTGTACATGTTCAGACAAGGGAGGGGGTCATTAACGATGCGTGGAAGCGCGCATCGTTAATAATATTTAGTGTACACACTACACAAGATTGTTAAAGATCTCGCTCAGAACAGCCATTCTAAGCGAGAGCTTTCAAAATCTCGTCTAGTGTGTATGGGGCTTTAGAGGCCAGAAAAAGTAATGTCAGGGCTGACATTTATGTATGTGTATAAGATGATGAAGGATGTGCTCCATTTTCTCTATATCTAACCAGCCTACTGAATCCCTGACCTACATGTAGCGCTGTGTAATCACTACAGCACATAGCATTATTTAAAACATCTTAAAATTGTTACATTTTATGTAGAGATGAGTAGGTTTGGTTCCCTGAGAACCGAACACCCCCGAACGTCACCACCCGAGCCCGGATCCGAGTCCGACTCGGGTTTTCCTGCCTGACTCAGAAACCAGAACAAGGCAAAATGTCATCATCCCGCTGTCGGATTCTCACAGGTTTTGGATTCCATATAAGGAGTTGTGCATCGCCGCCATTTTCACTTCAGTCCCGGAGAGTGTAATGAGAGGACGTGTCTCCATCCTCAGTGTCTGTGCAGGAGGGAAAGTGGAGTGGTGATTCCAGTGCTGTCTTGTGCTGCTCAGTCCAGTGTAGTGTCTTATGCTGCATCAGTCCAGTCACAGTGGTGGTGTCCTCTGCTGCCATATGTCCAGTGCTGCTGTATAAGTCCAGTCCATTGCAGTGGTGCTGTGTTGTCCTGCATCAGTCCAATGGTGGTGGTGGTGGTGCTGCTGTATAAGTCCAGTGGTATCGCCGTATATGTCCAGTGGTACTGCCGTATAAATCCAGTCCAGTGATACTGCTGTATAAGTCCAGTGATACTGCCGTATATGTCCAGTGGTACTGCCATATAAATCCAGTGGTACTGCCGTATAAATCCAGTGAAACTGCCATATAAATCCAGTGATACTGCTGTATATGTCCAGTGATACTGCCGTATATGTCCAGTCGTACTGCCGTATAAATCCAGTGGTACTGGCATATAAATCCAGTCTAGTGATACTGCCGTATATGTCCATTGATACTGCTGTATATGTCCAGTGATACCGACGTATAAATCCAGTGGTACTGGTGTATAAATCCAGTCCAGTGATACTGCCGTATAAGTCCAGTGATACTGCCATATATGTACAGTGGTACTGCCATACAAATCCAGTGGTACTGGCATATAAATCCAGTCCAGTGATTCTGCCGTATAAGTACAGTGATACTGCCATATATGTCCAGTGGTACTACCATATAAATCCAGTGATACTGGCATATAAATCCAGTGGTACTGCCATATATGTCCAGTGGTACTGCCGTATAAATCCAGTCCAGTGATACTGCCGTATAAGTCCAGGGACATACAAACATTTTTCATGAAATGCCATATTAGGAAATTGACTTTGGATGTAGGGACATTTTTTTTTCTTGCAGTTAACCCCCCCAGTAATTAGTGTTATTGATAAAGGCATCACTCCTCCTTCTCATGGGCATGTCCCCTAGAGACTATGCGCCTAGCTACTCTTGTCCTTCATACCACAACAGGGCATGGATTAATTCAATTGCTACTTAGGGTACATCACATATAAAAGTATAAAAAAATTTGCTTCTGATAACTGCTTATGTCTCCGAAGGGGGCCAGTTACACCCGCATTAACTGTTGCTATTAAACAAAGCAATAGGGACATGGGAGGGCAGCAGTAGTGACAGTGTTAAAACTAGAGGAGAGTAGGGATGACCATTGACAATCTTTTACCATTGATGGGGGAGAACCAGATGGTTTCCTGCCATCGATGGTTCAGTGCCACCATTTTTTCCCCCTCAAAGTGTCAGGGCACTAAGCTTAGCCCCGCCCCCTGACATCTATGAAGCCCCCCCCCCGGGCTCTGATAGGTCCGTTGTTAATTTTAAAGTAATGCAGGGGTGACAATTGATGGTTCCCTTACAGATGGTTTTACACCATCAAGGTTATCCATCAATAGTACCATCGATGGTGACCATTGATTGATAACCCACCGATGGCCATCCCTAGGGAAGAGCAGAAAAATGCTGGAACAGGGAAAGAATGTAGTTACCGTGTCTGAAGAGCTGCCCTGAAGACAGTATGGTGTGCTACACATCTGCATTGGGCAATGGGAAGAGCTGCTATGGCTGGGCATGCTCAGCAGCTCCATATTAGTCAGTGCAGAAAGAAGGATTCACTGTGCATCTCTCAGTAGTAGAAACAGAAAAGTTTAGGGCTGCCCAATGAAGTTGGTCATCCAGCGTTGTTTTTGGGTTGCCGGTCACTGGGCCTGGTTTTAGTGGGTGACTTGGCGCATTTGGCCTGTGCACTGTAGCTTGGATGCTCCTGATTTACAGTATAAACGTGCATACAAAGTTGGCAGCAACTCACTTACAGTATAAACAAAATAGTGGGAAGCACTGAAATGATTAAGGAGGAACACAACAGCTCTATTATATGTTTCATCTGAATAACTACATCATTGTTATGGTTTTTATATGAAAAACACAAGAAAGGTCTTGTTGCAGATGTTCTCTATTGACACATACTGTATGAAAGGTCACACTCCAGTGTGAGTCAACCTGGAGAAACATTGGGTTACTGTGACTCACCGCACAGATATGAGTGTAGGAACTACTTCAAAGGGTGTGGTGCAGCAACAGATATCTGGTAGTATCAAATTATGAATATGTATATATTCCTTTTAGAGCACCAAGAATAACATCATTACAGCTAAAGTCCTTTGTGGACAAATTAGAGTAGACCTCCAGTGATCCTTTACATTGTTATGCTTTCTATAGGTTCTCTTGTGAGGCATAAGTATCATTTTATATTAAATAACTAATAATACCAGCATAATTAAGGTACCATTGAATTTGCATTAAATTACTTGTATTAAAAGAACCAATTAAAATAATAAAAAAAAAAAAAGAGTGAAACAGATTTTCCATAGCTAGGAAAGTAAGGCAAAACTGTTGTTTTTGTCTTCTAGTTAGTAATTGTAGACAGATGCATAAACAGCCATTCTCTTAATAATAAAACTGTGTTAAGGAGTGTACTCGACGAAACAGATTTTTTCTGTAATATGGACTAGCAGTACAAAGTAAAAAAAATATTGTAAAAAAACCTTTAGGGGTATATTCAATTGGTGTCAAAAGACTTTTTAAGGTCGAATCGTGATTCGACCTATTCAATCCCAGCTGTTTTTATTCGACAAGTCGGGGAATTCGACTTGTCGAATAGTACGTGAATCGGCGGTATAGCTGCCGATTTACGTACTTTTGACGGAAACTGAGCCAAATTCGACAGAATTTGGCCCCGTTTCCGACCATCTAAGTCCGACATAAAAAAAGTCGGACTGAGAGTAGGGACCTTAGAGGAGGAGAGAGGGGGGAGAGTCGCAGGGAGATGGGGGACCCGCAGGCAGCCAGACCCCCCCCCCCGACGGGCGGTGCTGGAGACGGGGGGGAGAGCATCACTGGAGACGGGAGAGCCGCGGGCAGCCAGACCCCCGGCGGGCAGTGCTGGAGATGGGCAGCGCCGGAGATGGGAGAGCCGCGGGCAGCCAGACCCCCAGCTGGCAGCGCCAGAGACGGGGAGCCGCGGGCAGCCAGACCCCCGGCGGGCAGTGCTGGAGACGGGCAGTGCCGGAGATGGGGAGCCGCGGACAGACAGGGTGAACAGCACTGGAGGATGTCACAGCCGCTGCTTACAGCAGCGTCCACCCGGCTCCAGCAAGCGAGACCTCGCTTGCTGGAGCCGGGTAGACGCTGCTGTGAGCGGCGGCTGTGATGCAGGGACGACTGTGAGGCAGAGAGACAGGGGGGGAGATGGGGGAGTGCCGCGGGCAGACTAGGGAGAGCAGCGCTACAGATATAGCCGCTGCTGTAGCGCTGCTCTGCCCAGTCTGCGCCCGGCTCTCCCCCGTCTAGCTCCTGCATCTCAATTCGACTTTTTTAAAAGTCGAATTGAGATGACATTGAATAGCCCAAGTCGGATCCATTCCGACAAATGAATGTCGGAATGGATCCGACTTCATTTGAATATACTCCTTAATCTCTTAAAGTTGAATCAAAAGAAAGATGTGTCCTGCTGAAACATATATACAGACATGGTCAGACTGGGGCATGAAGGGGCATTATAAAATGTAATTCAAGTGCTAAGTCTGGAACCTGATCCCTAGAGGAGGAGGTGGGCCCAATGGCGGCTTTTCGCGGGGTCATTCCGAGTTGTTCGCTCGCAAGCGCTTTTAGCAGCTTTGCACACGCTAAGCCGCCGCCTACTGGGAGTGAATCTTAGCATAGTAAAATTGCGAACGAAAGATTAGCAGAATTGCGAATAGACACTTCTTAGCAGTTTCTGAGTAGCTCCACACTTACTCGGCAACTGCGATCAGTTCAGTCAGTTTCGTTCCTGGTTTGACGTCACAAACACACCCAGCATTCGCCCAGACACTCCCCCGTTTCTTCAGACACTCCTGCGTTTTTCCCAGAAATGGCAGCGTTTTTTCACACACACCCATAAAACGGCCAGTTTCCCCCCAGAAACACCCACTTCCTGTCAATCACATTACGATCACCAGAACGAAGAAAAAACCTCGTAATGCCGTGAGTAAAATTCCTAACTGCATAGCAAATTTACTTGGCGCAGTCGCAGTGCGAACATTGCGCATGCGCAATTAGCGGAAAATCGCTGCGATGCGAAGAAAATTACCGAGCAAACAACTCGGAATGACCACCTATGTGCGCTTACGATTTTGCTTATGTGAGATTTTGGCTTATGTGAGATGTCATTGACATATGAGATGAACTAGATAGTACACCGATCTAGCAAGGATTGACTTGCCTGCACAGTCTATCTTTTCTTGCGATGCCGACCTGGCGGGACCGCGCATCGGAATCGAATTGGGATCGCAAGGTGACTTTTACCTTGCGATCTGCACTAACTTTTCTTGCGATTTTGACTATATAGTCAAAATTTGAAAGAAAATATCTCACCGTGTGTACACACCCTTACTCCTAGATTATAGTACCCTGCTTGGTGTTATTTCAGCGTATACATCTTCATTATTTTTGTTTCAATTAATAGACATGGGAATTATTACAAGGTGGCAGCAGGGACGCAACAGAGCAAGGCCAGATTCGGGGGAGGGGGGGGGGGAGGGGCGAACAGGGCGATCGCACCACCCCTAACACATACCTGATCATGGTCAAAATCATCAGCGATGAAGCCCTCCTTGATAAAGGGGTCTGCAGCCAGCGGACTGAACATTGTCTGTCCAGTACACTATTCTTAGGCATCCCTGCTGCAAGCCCATTTGCCGGGCACCCGCTGCGATGTCCATGGCCTAGCTTCTGCTCCCGTGAGAGGACAGCAGAGAGTACAGAAGTCGCCGTCAGAAGAAGGATCCCAGCTGGTGACATTGCAGCGGGCGCCCGGCAAATGTACTTGCAGCAGGGACACCTAAGATTAGTGCTCCGCTATTATACCATTGTAAGTATACTTTTTTTTTATGTCTGGAATGCTGCACCACTTTGGATCTTTATCTGACTCCTCTCATATATAATGGGAGGAATCAGGACTGGAAGGGGGAAGAGAAATAGAGAAATAGGAACCGCCCCCTATAAGAAACATTTAGATCCACCCCTGGGTGGGCCCCCTCGTAGTGGGGCCCACTGGGGGTTTCCCCTGTGACCCAGTCCAACCCTTACTATTCAGGAATGGTGGAGGAAGTGCGAACTATCTGTTGTACAACTAAATATACAAATGCACTTTACAGAAATACACTGTCACAGTAACATAGTATATGGTATTCATGTTTTGCTGCACAAAACTAGACACACTAGGTAAACAGGTAATCCAGTCAGGATCCCTGCGGTCAGAATACCTACACCGGAATCCCGACATTATACAGAATGCCGACACTGGCATCCTGAATAGGGTCTCCAGCCCGGCGCTGCCATATTATACGCAACCCGGTAAAGACATGTAGACTGATATAAGGTGTAATACATATGGAAACTGGCAACACTTGTAATATATTGTGACATGGACTTCTACACCTGCAGGACGTGGTGCTAGTGACTGGAAAGTGTATTTTTTGCATGCAGTATGTATTTCATACCATCATACCCTTACTCCCCGTACGCACAGGCATATCTGTAATGGGTGCAGGGTGTGCACTATACACGGCCATGCATCCTGCCCGAAGCTAATTTCCCCCAACTTTTTATTGGCAGTGCCATCATGTGCGTGACATATTCAGAAAGACTGCGTTGGCAGAGGTTATAGTAGTAAAGCCTCTCTCACCTTGCCAGAGCCCTTATTAGCTTCTGGGCATGTGCCAACTTCCAAAAATATCACATGGACAATGTTGAGCTGACATCAGCAACAGCAAAAGGAGGACCACTGCAAGGTGGAGGGTGGGCCCTGCACACAACACCCCCCCCCCATGACCCCCTACCCCCTTATTGATTATTCCACACTGACATAAGACTGTATATGTACAGTATGTACCACTGTACCATTGGCTGTGAATAACTGTGATTGATATGTTTGATTACTAAACTATTTTGAATTGGCTCTTCAGGCATGGGTATTGTGTTTAAATATTACTATAGTGGGGTGGTCTTCAGTATGCCGGCGGTCGGGCTCCCGGCGACCAGCATACCGGCGCCGGGAGCCCGACAGCCGGCATACCGACACTTATTCTCCCTCGTGGGGGTCCATGACCCCCTGGAGGGAGAATAAAATAGTGTGGCGCGCGTAGCGTGGCGAGCGCAGCGAGCCCGCAAGGGGCTCATTTGCGCTCGCCACACTGTCGGTAAGCCGGCGGTCGGGCTCCCGGCGCCGGTATGCTGGTCGCCGGGAGCCCGACCGCCGGCATATCGTAGTGAACCCACTATAGTGCACCACACATAGTAGAAAAGTATTGTGTACAATAAAAGTAATATATACAGTAGTGATGAGCGGGTTCGGTTTCTCGGAATCCGAACACCCCCGAACTTCACCCATTTTACACGGTTCCGAGGCAGACTTGGATCCTCCCGCCTTGCTCGGTTAACCTGAGCACGCCCGAACGTCATAATCCCGCTGTCGGATTCTCGCGAGATTCGTATTCTATATAAGGAGCCGCGCTTCGCTGCCATTTTCACTCGTGCATTGGAGATGATAGGGAGAGGACGTGCAGCGTTCTCTCAGTTTCTGTGTTCAGTGTGCTGCAAATATCTGTGCTCAGTGTGCTGCAAATATCAGTGCTCAGTGTGCTTGCAAATATCTGTGCTCAATGTGCTGAAAATATCTACGTTCTCTGCCTGAAAAACGCTCCATATCTGTGCTGCATTGTAGTATAGGAGGACAGTGCAGAATTTTGCTGACCAGTGACCACCAGTATTATATAGCAGTATGGTACAGTAGTCCACTGCTCTACCTACCTCTGTGTCATCAAGTATACTATCCATCCATACCTGTGGTGCATTTTAGTTGTGCGCAGTATATATAGTAAGAGGACAGTGCAAAATTTTGCTGACCACCAGTATATAATATATAGCAGTACGGTACAGTAGGCCACTGCTCTACCTACCTCTGTGTCGTCAAGTATACTATCCATCCATACCTGTGGTGCATTTAAGTTGTGCGCAGTATATATAGTAGGAGGACAGTGCAAAATTTTGCTGACCACCAGTATATAATATATAGCAGTACGGTACAGTAGGCCACTGCTCTACCTACCTCTGTGTAGTCAAGTATACTATCCATCCATACCTGTGCTGCATTTTAGCTGTGCGCAGTATTATATAGTAGGAGGACAGTGCAGAATTTTGCTGACCACCAGTATATAATATACAGCAGTACGGTACAGTAGGCCACTGCTCTACCTACCTCTGTGTCGTCAAGTATACTATCCATCCATACCTGTGCTGCATTTTAGTTGTGCGCAGTATATAGTAGGAGGGGACAGTGCAGAATGTTGCTGTGACCACCAGTACATATATAGCAGTACGGTACAGTAGTCCACTGCTCTACCTCTGTGTCATCAAGTATACTACAAAAGTTCAGTAAAATGACCCAAAAATCAAAATTAAAAGCGTCTGATGAGAAGCATAAACTTGCCAATATGCCATTTACGACACGGCAAGATTCACATGAGGATGGAAGCACTCATCCTCTCGCTAGAAAACTGCAGTGCCACTCCTAGATGGGCCAGGTGTTTGTGTCGGCCACTTGGGTCGCTTAGCTTAGTCACACAGCTACCTCATTGCACCTCTTTTTTTCTTTGCATCATGTGCTGTTTGGGGACCATTTTTTAAATCTGCCATCCTGTCTGACACTGCAATGCCACTCCTAGATGGGCCAGGTGTTTGTGTCGGCCACTTGGGTCGCTTAGCTTAGTTACACAGCTACGTCATTGCACCTCTTTTTTTCTTTGCATCATGTGCTTTTTGGGGACTATTTTTTAAATCTGCCATCCTGTCTGCCACTGCAGTGCCACTCCTAGATGGGCCAGGTGTTTGTGTCGGCCACTTGGGTCGCTTAGCTTAGTCACACAGCTACCTCATTGCACCTCTTTTTTTTGCATCATGTGCTGTTTGGGGACTATTTTTTAAATCTGCCATCCTGTCTGACACTGCAGTGCCACTCCTAGATGGGCCAGGTGTTTGTGTTGGCCACTTGGGTCGCTTAGCTTAGTCACACAGCTACCTCATTGCACCTCTTTTTTTCTTTGCATCATGTGCTGTTTGGGGACTATTTTTTAAAACTGCCATCCTGTCTGCCACTGCAGTGCCACTCCTAGATGGGCCAGGTGTTTGTGTCGGCCACTTGGGTCGCTAAGCTTAGTCACACAGCTACCTCATTGCACCTCTTTTTTTCTTTGCATCATGTGCTGTTTGGGGACTATTTTTTAAATCTGCCATCCTGTCTGACACTGCAATGCCACTCCTAGATGGGCCAGATGTTTGTGACGGCCACTTGGGTCGCTTAGCTTAGTCACACAGCTACCTCATTGCACCTCTTTTTTTTCTTTGCATCATGTGCTGTTTGGGGACTATTTTTTAAATCTGCCATCCTGTCTGACACTGCAGTGCCACTCCTAGATGGGCCTGGTGTTTGTGTCGACCACTTGGGTCGCTTAGCTTAGTCACACAGCTACCTCATTGCACCTCTTTTTTTCTTTGCATCATGTGCTGTTTGGGGACTATTTTTTAAATCTGCCATCCTGTCTGACACTGCAGTGCCACTCCTAGATGGGCCAGGTGTTTGTGTCGGCCACTTGGGTCGCTTAGCTTAGTCACACAGCTACCTCATTGCACCTCTTTTATTCTTTGCATCATGTGCTGTTTGGGGACTATTTTTTAAATCTGCCATCCTGTCTGACACTGCAATGCCACTCCTAGATGGGCCAGGTGTTTGTGACGGCCACTTGGGTCGCTTAGCTTAGTCACACAGCTACCTCATTGCACCTCTTTTTTTCTTTGCATCATGTGCTGTTTGGGGACTATTTTTTAAAACTGCCATCCTGTCTGCCACTGCAGTGCCACTCCTAGATGGGCCAGGTGTTTGTGTCGGCCACTTGGGTCGCTAAGCTTAGTCACACAGCTACCTCATTGCACCTCTTTTTTTCTTTGCATCATGTGCTGTTTGGGGACTATTTTTTAAATCTGCCATCCTGTCTGACACTGCAATGCCACTCCTAGATGGGCCAGATGTTTGTGACGGCCACTTGGGTCGCTTAGCTTAGTCACACAGCTACCTCATTGCACCTCTTTTTTTTCTTTGCATCATGTGCTGTTTGGGGACTATTTTTTAAATCTGCCATCCTGTCTGACACTGCAGTGCCACTCCTAGATGGGCCTGGTGTTTGTGTCGACCACTTGGGTCGCTTAGCTTAGTCACACAGCGACCTTGGTGCACCTCTTTTTTTCTTTGCATCATGTGCTGTTTGGGGACTATTTTTTAAATCTGCCATCCTGTCTGACACTGCAGTGCCACTCCTAGATGGGCCAGGTGTTTGTGTCGGCCACTTGGGTCGCTTAGCTTAGTCACACAGCTACCTCATTGCACCTCTTTTATTCTTTGCATCATGTGCTGTTTGGAGACTATTTTTTAAATCTGCCATCCTGTCTGACACTGCAATGCCACTCCTAGATGGGCCAGGTGTTTGTGACGGCCACTTGGGTCGCTTAGCTTAGTCACACAGCTACGTCATTGCACCTCTTTTTTTCTTTGCATCATGTGCTGTTTGGGGACTATTTTTTAAAACTGCCATCCTGTCTGCCACTGCAGTGTCACTCCTAAATGGGCCAGGTGTTTGTGTCGGCCACTTGGGTCGCTTAGCTTAGTCACACAGCTACCTCATTGCACCTCTTTTTTTCTTTGCATCATGTGCTGTTTGGGGACTATTTTTTAAAATCCGCCATCCTGTCTGCCACTGCAGTGCCACTCCTAGATGGGCCAGGTGTTTGTGTCGGCCACTTGGGTCGCTTAGCTTAGTCACACAGCTACCTCATTGCACCTCTTTTTTTCTTTGCATCATGTGCTGTTTGGGGACTATTTTTTAAATCTGCCATCCTGTCTGACACTGCAGTGCCACTCCTAGATGGGCCAGGTGTTTGTGTCGGCCACTTGGGTCGCTTAGCTTAGCCATCCAGCGACCTCTGTGAAAATTTTAGAACTAAAAATAATATTGTGAGGTGTGAGGTGTTCAGAATAGACTGGAAATGAGTGGAAATTATGGTTATTGAGGTTAAAAATACTATGGGATCAAAATGACCCCCAAATTCTATGATTTAAGCTGTTTTTGAGTGGTTTTTGTAAAAAAAACACCCGAATCCGCAAAAAAAATTTCAGGGAGATATTGCCAAAACGCGTCCGAATCCAAAACACGGCCGTGGATCCGAATCCAAAACCAAAACACAAAACCCAAAAAATTTCCAGTGCACATCACTAATATACAGTATGTCTACTAGACATCCATGTAGCACACTCTGTTCAGGAGTAATGACATACAAATGTTCTACTTTGCTGGTTCCATTGTTCTGCAGAAAGCAAAAATGCACTGTGTATTTCATCACTTCAACAAATTAAATCAACAAGTGTATATTGTTGTAACTATGGGCCTAATGAAGGGCCTAATTCAGAGTTGATAGCAGCAGCAAATTTGTTAGCAGCTGGGCAAAACCATGTGCACTGCAGGGAGGGCAGATATAACATGTGCAGAGAGAGTTAGATTTGGGTGGGTTATTTTGTTTCTGTGCAGGGTAAATACTGGCTGCTTTATTTTTACACTGCAATTTAGATTGCAGATTGAACTCACCACACCCAAATCTATCTCTCTCTGCACATGTTATATCTGCCTCCCCTGCAGTGCACATGGGGGGTCATTCCGAGTTGTCTGGGCGAACGCTGGGTGTGTTTGTGACGTCAAACCAGGAACGAAACTGACTGAACTGATCGCAGATGCCGAGTAAGTCTGGAGCTACTCAGAAACTGCTAAGAAGTGTCTATTCGCAATTCTGCTAATCTTTCGTTCGCAATTTTGATAAGCTAAGATTCACTCCCAGTAGGCGGCGGCTTAGCGTGTGCAAAGCTGCTAAAAGCAGCTTGCGAGCGAACAACTCGGAATGACCCCCATGGTTTTGCCCAACTGCTAACAAATTTGCTGCTGCGATCAACTCTGAATTAGGCCCATTGTTTCTTGTACACTGTGCTGATGCCAGGTGTGTGATTTTTCAGGGAATGTTAAAATGCAGATTGCAGGGAGTATATGACATATTGAGGGATAATTTTCTTGCATTAATGCCCTGCACAGATACTGACAGCTCCCATTCTCTTAATAAACAAATTGACCTTAAATGTAAAATAGTGTCCTAACTCTGTAAAAATGTTACAGTCTAATTATGGAGGATGACACATTAATATCAGCTACAGTAGCTCTACTTCGAGGAAGCTTTTTTTAAATAGTGAAACATTTTAGTTTTTAAGCACTTGACCAAAAATAAGGCACACTTGAACTAGAACTTTACAAATATCAGCAGATTTGTGTATGGTGTGTTCAAACTGAAATCTAAATTGCAGTGTAAAAATAAAGCAGCCAGTATTTACCCTGCAGAGAAACAAAATAACCCACCCAAATCTAAATCTCTCTGCACATGTTATATCTGCCCCCCCTGCAGTGCACATGGTTTTGCCCAACTGCTACAAATTTGTTGCTGCAATCAACTCGGAATTAGGCCCATGGGGGGTCATTCCGAGTTGTTCGCTCGTTATTTTTTTCTCGCAACGTCGCGATTAGTCGCTAATGCGCATGCGCAATGTCCGCAGTGCGACTGCGCCAAGTAAATTTGCTATGCAGTTAGGTTTTTTACTCACGGCATTACGAGGTTTTTTCTTCGTTCTGGTGATCGTAATGTGATTGACAGGAAGTGGGTGTTTCTGGGTGGAAACTGGCCGTTTTATGGGTGTGTGCGAAAAAACGCTACCGTTTCTGGGAAAAACGCGGGAGTGGCTGAAGAAACGGAGGAGTGTCTGGGCGAATGCTGGGTGTGTTTGTGACGTCAAACCAGGAACTAAACTGACTGAACTGATCGCAGTTGCCGAGTAAGTGTGGAGCTACTCAGAAACTGCTAAGAACTGTCTATTCGCAATTCTGCTAATCTTTCGTTCGCAATTTTGATAAGCTAAGATTCACTCCCAGTAGGCGGTGGCTTAGCGTGTGCAAAGCTGCTAAAAGCAGCTTGCGAGCGAACAACTCGGAATGACCCCCATGGTTTTGCCCAACTGCTAACAAATTTGCTGCTGCAATCAACTCTGAATTACCCCCTAAGATCTGATCATAGCAGCAAATTTGTTAGCAGATGGGCAAAATCATGTGCACTGCAGGGGGGGCAGATATAACATTTGCAGAGAGAGTTAGATTTGGGTGGATTAATTGTTTCTGTGCAGGGTAAATACTGGCTGCTTTATTTTTACACTGCAATTTAGATTTCAGTATGAACACATCCCACCCAAATCTAACTCTCTCTGCACATGTTATATCTGCCCCCCCCTGCAGTGCACATTGGGGCTAATTTAGACCTGATCGCTGCTGTGCGTTTTCGCGCAGCGGGTGATCAGGTCTGAACTGCACATGCGCAATCGCCGCAGTGCACCGGCGAATGCCAGAGATGTGATTGGCATTTCAGCCCAGCGATCACCTCTGCCTGATTGACAGATAGAGGCGTTCGCTGGACGGGAGGGGGCAGGCCGGCGGCGTTGGCCCGACGTTTTGGGGGTACGGTCTGGGCAACACAGGCATGCCCGGACCGTGCGGGGGGTGGGCTATGGCAGCTGTGTGACACCACACGCAGCCGCTGCAACCCGGAGAGCGACGGGTAGCTCCCTGCCAGCGCGCAGGAGCTGAGCTGGTAGGGAGCCACTCTTCAGGTACAAAAGCATCACTGCCGTGCAATGCATTTGTACCTGTACGGTGGGGAAGGGGGGGCAGAGCCAGACATGTGGGGCAGACTAGCCCTGTGCTAGGCGTCCCCCCGCATGTCTGTGAAAGTGATCGTACTGTAGATGTGCTAAATTTAGCACATCTACGGTCAAGTCTGAATTACCCCCATGGTTTTGCTTATCTGCTAACAAATTTGCTGCTACCATCAGGTCTGAATTAGGCCCTATAGCAAGTGTCCGTATCATGGGTAGAAAAGTCATCCTAAAGTGGTACCTGCAGTATCAGCTTCAGCAATGGAAAAGCTGCAGTAGTGTGCTGTTCAGTGTCTAGCTAAAAAGAATATATTTATTATTATAGATTTGGCGAGTGAAATACAAGATGGTAAGTGGATGCATTTATTTGTAGTCAAAGGTGCTTTAAGGGCCACGAAGATTTTGCTATTCTGTAGAAGAAAATAAAAATCAAAGCAAGATGTTTAGTCATTTTTACAGCTTGTCTTACATGAAGAATTTTTCTAGACTAAATATTGCTCTTACAAAAGCATTTATTGAGTCAAACCTTCCTGTAAAGTAACCACAAAAACAAAACCAGGGCAGCAGATGGTTTCAGATATATTAAGAAATAGATTAATTTTCTATGTACATTAGAAAATAAAACATTCTGGGGTAAATGTACTAAAGCTGCTACAAAAGAGAATTGGTGATGTCGTCCATCGCAACCAATCAGATGCTGTCTATAATTTTCTAAAAGGCGAAAGAGAATCACCAATTCTCTGTTTTAGAAGCTTTAGTGAATGTATTCCAGAATGGTTTATTTTCTAATGTACATAGAAAATGTATTTTTTGTGCCATTTATATATAACGGGTGTCTATAGGCATTATACTTTTTTGCTGAACATATTTCATACCTGATGACTTTTTGACTCCTCCCTCCGGGAGGAGCCACCAGTTTGGCTTGACAGGGGACAGAGCTCTGGAAAAGGGGACGGTCCGGGGGTGTAGAGACGCAATTGTTTCATTGCGGCGCCGCTCCCCATATGCAATGCCTACATTAGCGCCATTGTAATGCGAGAGGGGTGTACGATGACGTCAGTCAGTGCGAAACGCATCTTCGGCCTCTGCAGCCGCCCAATAAGGAGCTGATCGGTTGGTACTTTGTCTCTCTACAATCTTTGATACATATCCCCCAGACTGTAATATGTTATCATTATAAATACCATGTGCAAGTAGATATCAAACAGGATAGACAATCCAGATATCATATGCTCCTTGCTGCTTTCACAAATCCATGCAGTAAAGAATTATATAATAATGCCTCCATGAGTAAGGTCAATACATTAAATCCTAAACATTCACTCAACCTTTTGCATAGCAGTAATGATTCAAACATTTACAGTATGTGAGTTTTGTTATTGTGAAAGGCTGATATTCTGTATTTTGATTTCTTGCACTGACCTAGCTTCTGGGAATGTCTGCTTTTCATTTCTCTGCTGAAAACACACATAGATTATTGGGTTTCTGTTCTCCTTTCTGCTTATACCTACACACTCTAGGGATTCAATCTGTTCTGGCTCCTCGCTCCTCATTGTGAAGGAAACAATGGAGACAAGTGCATTATTTTAATGTTCTCTTGCTAATCAGTGGTTTATATCCCTTCATAAAATACAAAGCTGAAGTGAAGCCTTCTAAGACTGAAAGCATACAGGACCTGTCTGAAGTGCTTATGTTCAGTTAGTGATGTCTTGCATTGCCTATGTAAAATGACATACAATTCTAAACATGCACAAAATGATTGAAAAATAGTATATACCAAGCCCCATGCCATGTACAGCCCATGTTATCAAATAAGTGTTATGAAAAGTATATTTTGTTGTTGCAGAGGAACAAACATATCAAATTTAAACATTGTATTATTTAGAATTACTCTACAGATCTACTGTAACTACTGTAAAAGCATGAAAATGTATATGGGGATAGAGTCTAACTATATATAGTTGTCTTATCTGCAAGTGGAGGTAAGGGGTCAATTCCGTGTCATTCATTGACTCAACTCAACAGCGAGTTGGCAATGATTGCGTTTCACATGACGTGTCACTGATGTCAGATTGTAACCAGGTATCCATAGATTGTTAAATATTTCCTTACAGAAATATTCAATTAGCTGCGGATCTTACAGCAGGTGCATAGCCCTGAGCTTTAACGCTCGCAACTATTCAATTAAAAGGCCATTTCTTCCCGCAGTAAATACATGGCTACCGTGTATTAACCAAAAGGTTACAGGTTATGTGCCCGGGGCTCTAGATCAATGTGTTCGTGGCATCCACGGTAAGGACAAAAAAGCCAACCGCAGATTGCTGTTTGCCAGCCTTTCGCACCTCAGGAGAGTGTAATCAGAAACTCTAGGTAAGTGCAGCTCATGGGCGTCAATTGAATAGCTCCATGCACTGTATTAGCCTGTGTTAAACCCCACAGCTAATTAAATATGCTCTTTAGAATCAAGGATTGCCTAATAATACCCCTTTCACACTGCCAATGCCGGATCCCACCCGGGAATTGGAAGCGGGTCCGTCCCGGGTGGGATCCGGCATTGGCAGCTGCTGCAGGCTTTCTCGACCCGGAAATAAGCCGGGCGGGTTGCAATAGCAGCGGGGGGCGGAGCCGGGGGCGGGGGTGGAGGCATCGCTGGGAGATGAGCTCATCTCCGTGCCGCCTCTCCCTATCTAGTAAACGGGTCCCAGGTCGCATCGACCCGGGAGCCCGTTTACACAGCCAATGACCCGGTATTCAACCCGGGTATAACACTGCTTTATACCCCAGCTGAATTGCTGGGTCAGGCGATCCGCGATTTCGGAAATGCCCCTTTCACACCGCACGCCGACCCGTGTCGACCCGGCAATATGCCGGGTCGATACCGGGTTATTTGTGCAGTGTGAAAGGGGTATAAAAAAACTTTTTAACCCCTTATTTTAAACACTTTAAAGCTGCACATCTAACATAAGCTGTTAGGAGAGAAAATGCCCAACAAGGTGCTATTGTATCAGCAGATAATTTCCCCAAATGACAGAAAAACAGAGTGCCCTACAGTTCTGCAATCAGTGCTTCATCGCAGTATAAAGCTAATTTAACTTGTAATGTTGTGACAGTGTCTCAGTGAATTAGTAGATTTGCCTCCAAGGCTTCATTACAGGAAAATGTCATAACTATGATTATCCTCCAGCAGGACATGACTGTCAAGTTCATAATGGGTTGTTACCTCTATATAGCGGGCTGTCATTATGAAGTGCTGCTGTTGGATCAATGGGTTATTTGTGCCTGGCCCCTAGTCCCATAGTCCACAGACTTCCTCTAATACTTGTTTCATGCTAATGAACTTTAAGTTCTTACCAGGAAATGTCTAATATGCTTATTGTTTATTTATTTATTTATTTATTTATTTAATTAATTAACAGTTTCTTATATAGCGCAGCAAATTCCGTGACGCTTTACAATTGAAAACAACAGTGATAAAATAGTACAAAACAACTGTAAACAACAGTGATAAAACAAAACTGGGTAAATACAGACATAGAGGTAGGGCCATACATAGCGGCCAAACTTGGCCGGAAGGAGACTGCACATGAGCACCTATGCAGGCACCCACACATGTGCGGCAGTCCCGCCGCCGGATCCAACCGCAGAATGATGCGGTTGGGTCGGACGGGAAGACGACGGGATTTCAGTGTGAACACATACATTTCAATGCATCCCGCAGAACAGGATCTGTGTGAACACAAAACCCCCCTGCTGAGCAGGATCCGCTTGGCTGCTATGTGTGGCCCTAGCCATGAAGGTAGGAATGCCCTTCTCGCAAGCTTACAATTTATAGTGAAGTAGGCATTGATACACAAGGATAGGTGTTATCTATTGTATAATGGCCCACCAGATTGAAAGTGTTCAAATGCGGAGCAGTACCAGCCATGTTACGATTGCTGGAATGCATAGAAGTACCAGCTATGTCAGGGTTGCTGAGATGGACAGTAACAACTATTGCAATAACACTGGGATGTGCAGTACCAGCGATTACAGGAACACTGGAATGTGTAGTACCAGTGATTGCAGGAATACTGGGATGTGCAGTACCAGCTATTGCAGGAACGCTGGGATGTGCAGTACCAGCTATTGCAGGAACACTGGAATGCGCAGTACCAGCTATTTCAGGAACACTGATATGTGCAGTACCAGTACCAGTGCCAGCATTGCAGATCAGAGTACTGTGTGTGAAATCGCAACATCAGATCACCTTCGCGACCATCGATTGCAGCATCGGCCTCTGAGTAACCCTAAGGTTATAGTTTTGAAACTCATGGTGGCTGGGGATAATCCTGTCACCTGCCCCTTTAATCAGTCTGCACATTTTAAGGTTTATGGTTACTCATTTAAGGTTTCTCGGAGGAGCCGCCTCATCTCCGCTGCTGAGGCTACTTCCACAAAACGAGGATGGCCAACATCCATTTTGGGAAATGGTCACCGTCAGCTCCCCCTCCCGACCCCCAAACGGATGGAGCATTTCAATCAAGTAAGGGCAGCACGGATGGTGTAATGGTTAGCATTACAGACTCATAGCACTGGGGTCATGTTTTTGATTCCCACCATGGCCCTGTGTGGAGTTTGCATATTCTCGCCGTACTTGCGTGGGTTTCCCCCAGATACTCCGGTTTTCTCCCACACACCAAACATATACTGGTAGGTTAATGGACTCCCCAACAAATTAACCTTGGCGTAAATGTGTGTACGTGTACATGTGGTAGGGAATATAGATTGTAAGCTCCACTGCGGAAGGGACTGATGTGAATGGCTAAATATTCTCTGTAAAGCTCTCTGGAATATGAGTGTGTTATGTAAATTACTGGTAATAAATAAATAAAAAATAATGCAGTGGCTTAGGGGGCACTGCAAGCGATCTTGAAGAACGATACTGTCAGGTTTGTTTGTGTACATCTCTGAATCTGCCCCGATTTCCTACATTTTAACATAGGTGTGTGTGGTTACCCCTTACCATACGCTGTCAGTTCCACTGAGTTTGGTCTGGGGAAATTTATCTTAGTATACCATCCAAACTACTTCCTGGACTTGGACCCCCAAGGTCTGTTGCCACCTGAATATGGCTCACTAAGTACCCTGCTTTTTGTTACCTGCAGAAGGCTTTGCATTATCACAATTCATGGATACAAAATAGGGGTCCCCACGTGGGGAATCACATTCACGCTGACTGTGCATGGAGCTACAGTGGGTCTCCCTGTACTGCGTCTCCCATTCCCAGCACCTGGAAGCGTGAAAGACAGCACAAGCCACTGCTGGGACCTAACAAATCCACACCTGATCACCAGGAGTGAGGTTCATACTTTATACTAGAGATGAGCGCCGGAAATTTTTCGGGTTTTGTGTTTTGGTTTTGGGTTCGGTTCCGCGGCCGTGTTTTGGGTTCGACCGCGTTTTGGCAAAACCTCACCGAATTTTTTTTGTCGGATTAGGGTGTGTTTTGGATTCGGGTGTTTTTTCCAAAAAACACTAAAAAACAGCTTAAATCATAGAATTTGGGGGTCATTTTGATCCCAAAGTATTATTAACCTCAAAAACCATAATTTACACTCATTTTCAGTCTATTCTGAATACCTCACACCTCACAATATTATTTTTAGTCCTAAAATTTGCACCTAGGTCGCTGGATGACTAAGCTAAGCGACCCTAGTGGCCGACACAAACACCGGGCCCATCTAGGAGTGTCACTGCAGTGTCACGCAGGATGTCCCTTCCAAAAAACCCTCCCCAAACAGCACATGACGCAAAGAAAAAAAGAGGCGCAATGAGGTAGCTGTGTGAGTAAGATAAGCGACCCTAGTGGCCGACACAAACACCGGGCCCATCTAGGAGTGTCACTGCAGTGTCACGCAGGATGTCCCTTCCAAAAAACCCTCCCCAAACAGCACATGACGCAAAGAAAAAAAGAGGCGCAATGAGGTAGCTGTGTGAGTAAGATAAGCGACCCTAGTAGCCGACACAAACACCGGGCCCATCTAGGAGTGGCACTGCAGTGTCACGCAGGATGTCCCTTCCAAAAAACCCTCCCCAAACAGCACATGACGCAAAGAAAAAAAGAGGCGCAATGAGGTAGCTGTGTGAGTAAGATAAGCGACCCTAGTGGCCGACACAAACACCGGGCCCATCTAGGAGTGTCACTGCAGTGTCACGCAGGATGTCCCTTCCAAAAAACCCTCCCCAAACAGCACATGACGCAAAGAAAAAAAGAGGCGCAATGAGGTAGCTGTGTGAGTAAGATAAGCGACCCTAGTGGCCGACACAAACACCGGGCCCATCTAGGAGTGGCACTGCAGTGTCACGCAGGATGTCCCTTCCAAAAAACCCTCCCCAAACAGCACATGACGCAAAGAAAAATTAAAGAAAAAAGAGGTGCAAGATGGAATTGTCCTTGGGCCCTCCCACCCACCCTTATGTTGTATAAACAGGACATGCACACTTTAACCAACCCATCATTTCAGTGACAGGGTCTGCCACACGACTGTGACTGAAATGACGGGTTGGTTTGGACCCCCACCAAAAAAGAAGCAATTAATCTCTCCTTGCACAAACTGGCTCTACAGAGGCAAGATGTCCACCTCATCATCATCCTCCGATATATCACCGTGTACATCCCCCTCCTCACAGATTATCAATTCGTCCCCACTGGAATCCACCATCTCAGCTCCCTGTGTACTTTGTGGAGGCAATTGCTGCTGGTCAATGTCTCCACGGAGGAATTGATTATAATTCATTTTAATGAACATCATCTTCTCCACATTTTCTGGATGTAACCTCGTACGCCGATTGCTGACAAGGTGAGCGGCGGCACTAAACACTCTTTCGGAGTACACACTTGTGGGAGGGCAACTTAGGTAGAATAAAGCCAGTTTGTGCAAGGGCCTCCAAATTGCCTCTTTTTCCTGCCAGTATAAGTATGGACTGTGTGACGTGCCTACTTGGATGCGGTCACTCATATAATCCTCCACAATTCTTTCAATGTTGAGAGAATCATATGCAGTGACAGTAGACGACATGTCCGTAATCGTTGTCAGGTCCTTCAGTCCGGACCAGATGTCAGCATCAGCAGTCGCTCCAGACTGCCCTGCATCACCGCCAGCGGGTGGGCTCGGAATTCTGAGCCTTTTCCTCGCACCCCCAGTTGCGGGAGAATGTGAAGGAGGAGATGTTGACAGGTCGCGTTCCGCTTGACTTGACAATTTTCTCACCAGCAGGTCTTTCAACCCCAGCAGACTTGTGTCTGCCGGAAAGAGAGATCCAAGGTAGGCTTTAAATCTAGGATCGAGCACGGTGGCCAAAATGTAGTGCTCTGATTTCAATAGATTGACCACCCGTGAATCCTTGTTAAGCGAATTAAGGGCTCCATCCACAAGTCCCACATGCCTAGCGGAATCGCTCCGTGTTAGCTCCTCCTTCAATGTCTCCAGCTTCTTCTGCAAAAGCCTGATGAGGGGAATGACCTGACTCAGGCTGGCAGTGTCTGAACTGACTTCACGTGTGGCAAGTTCAAAGGGCATCAGAACCTTGCACAACGTTGAAATCATTCTCCACTGCGCTTGAGACAGGTGCATTCCACCTCCTATATCGTGCTCAATTGTATAGGCTTGAATGGCCTTTTGCTGCTCCTCCAACCTCTGAAGCATATAGAGGGTTGAATTCCACCTCGTTACCACTTCTTGCTTCAGATGATGGCAAAGCAGGTTCAGTCGTTTTTGGTGGTGCTCCAGTCTTCTGTACGTGGTGCCTGTACGCCGAAAGTGTCCCGCAATTCTTCTGGCCACCGACAGCATCTCTTGCACGCCCCTGTCGTTTTTGAAATAATTCTGCACCACCAAATTCAAGGTATGTGCAAAACATGGGACGTGCTGGAATTTGCCCATATTTAATGCACACACAATATTGCTGGCGTTGTCCGATGCCACAAATCCACAGGAGAGTCCAATTGGGGTAAGCCATTCCGCGATGATCTTCCTCAGTTGCCGTAAGAGGTTTTCAGCTGTGTGCATATTCTGGAAACCGGTGATACAAAGCGTAGCCTGCCTAGGAAAGAGTTGGCGTTTGCGAGATGCTGCTACTGGTGCCGCCGCTGCTGTTCTTGCGGCGGGAGTCCATACATCTACCCAGTGGGCTGTCACAGTCATATAGTCCTGACCCTGCCCTGCTCCACTTGTCCACATGTCCGTGGTTAAGTGGACATTGGGTACAGCTGCATTTTTTAGGACACTGGTGACTCTTTTTCTGAGGTCTGTGTACATTTTCGGTATCGCCTGCCTAGAGAAATGGAACCTAGATGGTATTTGGTACCGGGGACACAGTACCTCCAACAAGTCTCTAGTTGGCTCTGCAGTAATGATGGATACCGGAACCACGTTTCTCACCACCCAGGATGCCAAGGCCTCAGTTATCCGCTTTGCAGTAGGATGACTGCTGTGATATTTCATCTTCCTCGCAAAGGACTGTTGGACAGTCAATTGCTTGGTGGAAGTAGTAAAAGTGGTCTTACGACTTCCCCTCTGGGATGACCATCGACTCCCAGCAGCAACAACAGCAGCGCCAGCAGCAGTAGGCGTTACACGCAAGGATGCATCGGAGGAATCCCAGGCAGGAGAGGAATCGTCAGAATTGCCAGTGACATGGCCTGCAGGACTATTGGCATTCCTGGGGAAGGAGGAAATTGACACTGAGGGAGTTGGTGGGGTGGTTTGCGTGAGCTTGGTTACAAGAGGAAGGGATTTACTGGTCAGTGGACTGCTTCCGCTGTCACCCAAAGTTTTTGAACTTGTCACTGACTTATTATGAATGCGCTGCAGGTGACGTATAAGGGAGGATGTTCCGAGGTGGTTAACGTCCTTACCCCTACTTATTACAGCTTGACAAAGGCAACACACGGCTTGACACCTGTTGTCCGCATTTCTGTTGAAATACTTCCACACCGAAGAGCTGATTTTTTTGGTATTTTCACCAGGCATGTCAGTGGCCATATTCCTCCCACGGACAACAGGTGTCTCCCCGGGTGCCTGACTTAAACAAACCACCTCACCATCAGAATCCTCCTGGTCAATTTCCTCCCCAGCGCCAGCAACACCCATATCCTCCTCATCCTGGTGTACTTCAACACTGACATCTTCAATCTGACTATCAGGAACTGGACTGCGGGTGCTCCTTCCAGCACTTGCAGGGGGCGTGCAAATGGTGGACGGCGCATGCTCTTCACGTCCAGTGTTGGGAAGGTCAGGCATCGCAACCGACACAATTGGACTCTCCTTGTGGATTTGGGATTTCGAAGAACGCACAGTTCTTTGCGGTGCTTTTGCCAGCTTGAGTCTTTTCAGTTTTCTAGCGAGAGGCTGAGTGCTTCCATCCTCATGTGAAGCTGAACCACTAGTCATGAACATAGGCCAGGGCCTCAGCCGTTCCTTGCCACTCCGTGTGGTAAATGGCATATTGGCAAGTTTACGCTTCTCCTCCGACAATTTTATTTTAGGTTTTGGAGTCCTTTTTTTACTGATATTTGGTGTTTTGGATTTGACATGCTCTGTACTATGACATTGGGCATCGGCCTTGGCAGACGACGTTGCTGGCATTTCATCGTCTCGGCCATGACTAGTGGCAGCAGCTTCAGCACGAGGTGGAAGTGGATCTTGATCTTTCCCTAATTTTGGAACCTCAACATTTTTGTTCTCCATATTTTAATAGGCACAACTAAAAGGCACCTCAGGTAAACAATGGAGATGGATGGATACTAGTATACTTATGGATGGACTGCCGAGTGCCGACACAGAGGTAGCTACAGCCGTGGACTAACGTACTGTGTCTGCTGCTAATATAGACTGGATGATTGATAATGAGATGAAATCAATATATATATGTATGTATATATAATATCACTAGTACTGCAGCCGGACAGGTAGATAATATATTTATTAGGTAATGATGACTGATGACGGACCTGCTGGACACTGTCAGCTCAGCAGCACCGCAGACTGCTACAGTAAGCTACTATACTCTATAGTAGTATGTACAAAGAAGAAAGAAAAAAAAAAACACGGGTAGGTGGTATACAATTATGGATGGACTGCCGAGTGCCGACACAGAGGTAGCTACAGCCGTGGACTTACGTACTGTGTCTGCTGCTAATATAGTCTGGATGATTGATAATGAGATGAAATCAATATATATATGTATGTATATATAATATCACTAGTACTGCAGCCGGACAGGTAGATAATATATTTATTATGTAATGATGACTGATGACGGACCTGATGGACACTGTCAGCTCAGCAGCACCGCAGACTGCTACAGTAAGCTACTATACTATAGTAGTATGTACAAAGAAGAAAGAAAAAAAAAAACACGGGTAGGTGGTATACAATTATGGATGGACTGCTGAGTGCCGACACAGAGGTAGCTACAGCCGTGGACTAACGTACTGTGTCTGCTGCTAATATAGACTGGATGATTGATAATGAGATGAAATCAATATATATATGTATGTATATATAATATCACTAGTACTGCAGCCGGACAGGTAGATAATATATTTATTAGGTAATGATGACTGATGACGGACCTGCTGGACACTGTCAGCTCAGCAGCACCGCAGACTGCTACAGTAAGCTACTATACTCTATAGTAGTATGTACAAAGAAGAAAGAAAAAAAAAAAAACACGGGTAGGTGGTATACAATTATGGATGGACTGCCGAGTGCCGACACAGAGGTAGCTACAGCCGTGGACTAACGTACTGTGTCTGCTGCTAATATAGACTGGATGATTGATAATGAGATGAAATCAATATATATATGTATGTATATATAATATCACTAGTACTGCAGCCGGACAGGTAGATAATATATTTATTAGGTAATGATGACTGATGACGGACCTGCTGGACACTGTCAGCTCAGCAGCACCGCAGACTGCTACAGTAAGCTACTATACTATAGTAGTATGTACAAAGAAGAAAGAAAAAAAAAAAAACACGGGTAGGTGGTATACAATTATGGATGGACTGCTGAGTGCCGACACAGAGGTAGCTACAGCCGTGGACTAACGTACTGTGTCTGCTGCTAATATAGACTGGATGATTGATAATGAGATGAAATCAATATATATATATGTATGTATATATAATATCACTAGTACTGCAGCCGGACAGGTAGATAATATATTTATTAAGTAATGATGACTGATGACGGACCTGCTGGACACTGTCAGCTCAGCAGCACCGCAGACTGCTACAGTAAGCTACTATACTCTATAGTAGTATGTACAAAGAAGAAAGAAAAAAAAAAACCACGGGTAGGTGGTATACAATTATGGATGGACTGCCGAGTGCCGACACAGAGGTAGCTACAGCCGTGGACTAACGTACTGTGTCTGCTGCTAATATAGACTGGATGATTGATAATGAGATGAAATCAATATATATATGTATGTATATATAATATCACTAGTACTGCAGCCGGACAGGTAGATAATATATTTATTAGGTAATGATGACTGATGACGGACCTGCTGGACACTGTCAGCTCAGCAGCACCGCAGACTGCTACAGTAAGCTACTATACTATAGTAGTATGTACAAAGAAGAACGAGAAAAAAAAAAACACGGGTAGGTGGTATACAATTATGGATGGACTGCTGAGTGCCGACACAGAGGTAGCTACAGCCGTGGACTAACGTACTGTGTCTGCTGCTAATATAGACTGGATGATTGATAATGAGATGAAATCAATATATATATGTATGTATATATAATATCACTAGTACTGCAGCCGGACAGGTAGATAATATATTTATTAGGTAATGATGACTGATGACGGACCTGCTGGACACTGTCAGCTCAGCAGCACCGCAGACTGCTACAGTAAGCTACTATACTCTATAGTAGTATGTACAAAGAAGAAAGAAAAAAAAAAACCACGGGTAGGTGGTATACAATTATGGATAGACTGCCGAGTGCCGACACAGAGGTAGCTACTGCCGTGGACTAACGTACTGTGTCTGCTGCTAATATAGAGTCTAGACTGGATGATAAATTATTGATAATGAGATGAAATCAATATAATATCACTAGTACTGCAGCCGGACAGGTACTATATATATTTATTATGTAATGACTGATGACGGACCTGCTGGACACTGTCAGGTCAGCACAGCACCGCAGACTGCTACAGTAAGCTACTATAGTAGTATGTATAAAGAAGAATGAAAAAAAAAAACCACGGGTAGGTGGTATACAATATTATATATATATATATATTATATACAATTATATATATATATATATATATATATATATTAAACTGGTGGTGATTGATTATTAAACTGGTGGTCACTTCAGGACAGGTCACGTTGCAACTTGCAACTAGTACTCCGAGGCCTAAGCAGACAATCACAAAATATATTATTATACTGGTGGTCAGTGTGTTCACAACAATGGCAGTGTGGCACTGACTCTGGCAGCAAAAGTGTGCACTGTACGTTATATGTACTCCTGAGTCCTGCTCTCAGACTCTAACTGCTCCCCACTGTCAGTGTCTCCCCCACAAGTCAGATAATACACTTACAGTCACACTATCTAATCTATAAATATCACTTCAGCAAGTAGTATAGTAGTATACAGTAGTACTCCTCCTAATAATGCTCCCCGAAAATACTGTGTCTCTCTCTTCTCTAAACGGAGAGGACGCCAGCCACGTCCTCTCCCTATGACTCTCAATGCACGTGTGAAAATGGCGGCGACGCGCGGCTCCTTATATAGAATCCGAGTCTCGCGATAGAATCCGAGCCTCGCGAGAATCCGACAGCGTGATGATGACGTTCGGGCGCGCTCGGGTTAGCCGAGCAAGGCGGAAAGATCCGAGCCTGCTCGGACCCGTGTAAAAAACCTGAAGTTCGGGCGGGTTCGGATTCAGAGGAACCGAACCCGCTCATCTCTACTTTATACATCATTATAAACAACCTCTAAAATACATGAATAAATAAAACATGCCCCGTAGTTATGTGGGTTGTGGAAGAAGACCACCACTGGTCTACTACATAAATTGAATCTAAACCCTGTAAGTGAACACTTCTTGTTCCATTTCTGCATTTTATGTGCATTAATAAGGTCAAAAGCCTGCATTCATCTCAATGGGAGCACATTGTAAGTGCAATGAAATATGGCTAAGGAGCTTTATACAGTATATGCGTTTCCACATGCTTTACCAAAATTACAACCTCCTGTATAGATGCACGTTTAAAAAAAAACAGATTGAAAGCATTTGTAAAAACATGACAAATGCATACATACACTGGATGCAGTTTATATGTGTTGTAACATACAATAAAAAATGTATTTTTCTAGTGCAGCGGTGGCCAACCTGTGGCTCTTGAGCCTCATGCGGCTCTTTCTTTATTCAAATGTGGCTCCCGACACTCAAAGTCACGTGACCATAACAGATCCGGAAACTGCTCCATTCCAGCTGGACGGCTGTAGTGACACATGAGGGTCCTGGCCAGAGCCGGCCCTAACCAATATGATGCCCTAGGCAAGATTTTGGCTGGTGCCCCCTAGCACCACCGCTAGTTCTGCAGGAGATGCCTGGCATGAGTCAGCTGGCAGCTCTGCTAACGTCGGGCACCTTTTGTTTATGAAAATGCATATTATTTGCATTACTATATGGCTAGAAAGCACAATCAGCTTCTGCTGATTAAAATTATATGCAGCATGCATGTGCAACTGCGGCTGTATCTGCATACGAAATGCTACATTACAGTGATTTCCAGGGATACATGCAACGTAGCATTTCGTATCCAGATACAGCCGCAGTTACACACAGAATATAGGCATGCCGCATATCATTTTAATCAGCAGGAGCTGCTGGTGCCCCTAAGCATACCAAATGCCCTAGGCACTTGCCTAGTTTGCCTATGCCTAAGGCCGGCTCTGGTCCTGGCAGGAGTGACACATGAGGTAGCTGGCTGAAGTGACACAGCAGGATGCTGGCTGGAGTGATACATAAGGGAGCTGAAGTGAATTATGTGAATCTGGCTTTTTCAATATATTTTATGTGGATCTTTCTTAATTATTTTATGTGGAAGTGGCTTTTTAAATGTATTTTATGTTGGATCTGGCTTTAAAAATGTATTTTATGTTGGATCAGTATTTTATGTGGATCTGTTTTTTTAAATGTATTTTATACCAGAGGCGTGGCCTAGCAGGCACAAGGCCACACCCCATTTTTGCATGTGCGCCTGCGGCTCAATGTCGGCTCTTTGATGTGCCTGACAAAATTTTTGGCTCTTTGTTTCTGACTTGTTGGCCACCACTGCTCTAGTGATTAGCTATCCTTATGCTGATAATGGTTACTGTGAAACATTGGTTTCTTCTTGAGATCCCGTTACAACCTCATGTAAATGTTTTTGCTTTGCTTAGACACTCTAGCTTACACTCAAGAATGTGTTATATAAGAGTACTTCTGGGAGAACTCTACTCATTTAAACATATTACATAAAATTTCATTAGAAAGCCTTTGATGTCTGATGCTTGCAGTTGAAATATAAAAAAATGAATGAGCTGTCATTTCCCAATATTATAGTATTGAGCCTGGGAGATAAATTCTGACTATACATTGTATTTATAGCTTATGTCTGATACAGTTTCAGATGTTTTGGTTTGATGCTATTTTTTTTCTTCACAATCAGTATAAAGTTACACATTTTTCTATATATTTGTCATGATTTAATGGTGTGTTATAGCATACAAATATGAATAATTTAAAGTATACTTGATTTGAGTCTTTCCAGTTCCTTTCTATGTACATGTGTGTACGTAAGTATGTATGTACTCCTCTTAGAAATAGAACATGAAATATCAATGAGGATTAAATCTATCGGGGCACAAGTAACTAACAACTTCAGGTTCATAAGACACATACTTTATATTTGTGCTCTCAAACTCATGGTCCACAGGCTATCTGCAGCCAGCTAAAACCTAATGTTGCCCATAGCAACACTGTAAATTCCCTTTGCCTCTGTTGTAGCAAGTTAATAATCAAACTTAAAGCTTATAATGTATGTACTGTTCTCCCTATAAAAAACAAACTTACACCGTGTGGTGTATGGCAAATTGGTTACGTTTGCCTTAAACAGCTTTTAAAGTGTTCCTCCCTCCACCCCACTCACATTAAGCAGAGCCAAGGCCAGAGCTAGTGTTTTTGGCACCCGCATGCAAATTATAAATTAGTGCCCTACTTATCATACTTTATAAAGGGACATTGATCTCACACAATGGTATCGGCAATTAAAATGACATCACATAGTAGCACAATCTTATTCATATTACACCACAGTCAGTGATCCTGATTCATATTACACCACATGCTGATGCCTCTTATTATGTTTACGTCACTCAGTAGTGCCCTTTATTCACATTGCGCTACACAATGGTACCCTTTATACACGTTATACCACACATTAGTTCCACTTACACATAAGGACCACAGTAGGGCCGCATATAGACATAATGCCCACAGAAGTGCCGCATACACAGAAAATGCCCCCAGCAGTAGTGCCACTTACACATAATGGCCACAATAGTAGAGCCTCTTACACATAATGACCACAGTAGTGCCACTTATACACATAATGCCCACAGTAGTGCCCCTTATACACATCTCTGCCTGCCACTCTAGCAGTTCACCGCCTGTGTCCCTCCAGAAGCTCCATGCCCTGTATTCCTTCCAGTCGCTTCCCCACCTCTCTTGTCCCTCCAGCCCCCTCTAATCTTGTCTTCAAGATGCACAGAGGCTGCTCCTCTTCATGGCCCTTCTTCACTTCAGCAGCAGTGACAGCATGACATCACATACGCCGTGCCAGAAAAGGAAGCCACTGGGACCTAAGAAGGGGATGAATGCTGTCCAAGAAAAACAGCGTGTGCGAGAACCAGGAGGAATGGGCTGTAGGTAGAGGAGGACCATGGATCCACCAGGACCTGAGGAAGGGGGAGGTGGCTGCAGCTCATCAGTTACACTAGCGCCGCCTGCATCATCGATGGACGTAGGTGATGGAGTTGGCTTTTCTGTTGGAATCAATGGAGGAGGTGGAACTAGTTTCCCCTACCATTACAGGTGAAGGAACTCAGTTCCACCTCATTACCCCTCACTTTAACCCCTGACTTTAAATGTGTATCACCTTTGTCACTGTACCATGATTGGACATTGTAATTAAGGATTTAAGTGTGCTTCAAAATTAGTAAACTTGTCTGTAAGATAATAATTGTACTGGAAGAGTTAGATATATAAGTTTAACAGCAGCTACTACAAGAACAGCGCCACATTCTGTATGCACTACAGCAAGTTATTATGGATAATATTTTGACTTATACTAAAACCCTGGTTCATAAGTCGTTGTACACCATACCATAGCAGAAAAATCTCTGGTCACTTGTGACACATCAATAATTGTTAAGTTGTAAATAGCTTAAGTGTTCAAGTTATTTACAAACATAACATTCTTTTCCATGGCATTCGTTTTTTCTATAATAAGCACTGCTCCATCTGTACATGAAAGGGAAACAGTAGCTGTCTAATCTTGTCACTTACAAATAAAATGGAATACTACACTTGCCCTGTTTTATTTTCCAGAGCAATGCAGAAATTAGAAATATTCACATGAATGGAAATTAAACAGTTATTGATAACTATATAAGGATAATCCAGGTGGTGATCCACCAGACTGAAGATAGATCACTTCCTGATCTTTCTGTTCAGACTGTGACTCCATCCAATGAGGACATACTGGATAGCAGTTCTATATACAAGATATGAAGGTGATATTGTTAAAGAAATATGACTAGCTAATTGTGTCATATACACCTCTGTATATGTGTATATTATTCTTGGAAAGACTGTATGTATATATAATGATTGGCAGGACTATTAGAAAGTAAAAAAGAGATGATAAACATTTCTGCAAAAAATCTTTCAAGCAGAATGACTCACCACTGGGTGCATGCAGACTGCACCAATGGACCGGGCGCCTAGGTGACTGCTTGCAGGTAATGTTCTCTTCTCGCACACCACCTGTCAACACCTCCCACACTTTAATAAAGAAGGTAAACGCCTGGCCAACGAGGCTACACAGCTGCTGGATTCATTCTTTGTCTTCTACTTCTCAGGGAAATAATGACAATATGTCAGCTGAACAATGGAATCTGTTAGTTGTTACAAAGAATAAACAGTTGCATAGAGCCTAAACTACACTACTGACAGATACACTGGAGATATTCTTGGTAAGTCAACAGTCATGCCGTACAAACTGCATGTGTGTGTATGTACGTGTGTGTGTGTGTGTGTGTGTGTGTGTGTGTGTGTGTGTGTGTGTGTGTGTGTATAAATATATATATTTATATATACAGTATATATATATATATATATATATATATATATATATAGTCACACACACCCAGACAGAGAGAAATGAAGAGCCATCACTTAATGCTGTTGGGAAGAAAGATGGGACTGTAATACAGCATACAGTAGGTACTGTACCTTCACCTATGTTGAATTTAGTTTGTTCACTGCAGCAGTGTCATTTTAATTACTGTACTTCTTAATTTTTTCCTTTACTTGCCATAACAATCAACATGGATAATATCCCGTATTTCTCCAATTCCCTAGGGATTATTTTTACTAGGCACTTTAATTCACTCCTTGCAGTCAAGCTCTGACAAATGTCTGCCATCTCTAGCTTATAACGTCGCTCTCACCTACAGCATTCCGTTCTAACACATTATTCAGCTCAAATATTGGTGCATACGCTACTAGTTTTCCTGCTAATTATTTGTAAAACTCTACTCTGTGGTCTACCACTAAATAGACTAAATACTGTACAGTAGTGGCCAACATTGTGGAAACCTTTTGTAAAATGTGCATTTTTGAAGTTTAACAGCTTATAGCACTAATATATTTTAGTTTTATACCACAAAGCATACATCATTACAATGGCAATTTAATCTAGAACATAATACAACATAATACAATGAACTTTATAAACAAAATTTTACATTTTGAAAACAGTAAAACGTACTGAACTGTGGGAAAGTAAATTTCTTAGTTTCGCACAATGGCCCTCATTCCGAGTTGATCGATTGCTAGCTACTTTTTGCAGCTGTGCGACACGCCTGCATTTTCCCTACCAATCCCAGAAAACGGTCAGTTGACACCCATAAACGCATTCTTCCTGTCAATCTCCTTGCGATCGGTTGTGCGAATGGATTCGTCGCTAGAAGCAGTGCACAGCAACGATGCTGTTTGTATCCATAAGACGCGCGTGCGCATTGCGGTGCATACGCATGAGCAGTAGTAACCTGATCACTGCGCTGTGAAAAATGGCAGCGAGCGATCAACTCGGAATGGGCCAATATTCATTAGTACTTCGTTGGGAAGCCTTTTGTTGTAGTTGCATGCCTCCCATCATTTGTGGCCAGTGGGTTGGGACCTTTGGCGTTCGGAAAGTGCGCCCACATAAGAAAAGGGGTGGAGCCTAGGGGAAAAGGGTGGAGCCTCATGTCATTCCCGTTTCCGTCACTGTGAGGGCGTGCTCAGCAGTCTCTGTTATGCTGGGCACGCCCCCAGGCTTTCTCTACACTGTGATTAGATGCTGTGCGCATTTGCACATCGTCTTTTCAACCGATGCTTACCCACTGCTCTGCATAGCTTGTGCTCCCCCCAACTGCTCACCCCTCCCCACTGTGGGACACTGATGTATTTGCTGCTATTTAAAGTGCCATTGATCACATATATTCGTCCCACACCTTTTGCTGTCTTAAATCCCCATAGTATAACACTAACTGGATGCTTTACAGTAGGTGTTGTGCACTCAGGTAGCAAATTTTCTCCAATTCTTCTGCAGACATGTTTCATGCCATCACTACCAAATATGGATATTCTGGTTTTGTCTCTCCAGATGACCCTGTTCATTGTTCTTCTGACCAATTAATATTCTTTTTAGACCATTCTAATCTTTTCTGTCTTTGTTTGGGAGATAAAAGTGACTTTTTCCTTGGAAATCTCTCAAGCACAGTTTTTTAATTCTTCTATCACTGCATGATATTGTGGATCTTTTCCTACCTTTACCAGTTTGGTTTTGAAGGGACTGAGACTGTTGATACTTATTCCATAGTTTAGAAATTCCTCCTTAAATTACAATATGTTATCCCCTAATTTACTTATAGTTTTGTTGTAAGTGTTACCCTCTGTATGTAAACTTATTATTTTGTATCTCTTTCTAGGTGACCAGTTAACCCTTTTTACTTTGCTTGTCATACTAAGGGGTACATGTACTAAGCAGTGATAAAAGTGAAGAAGTGAGCCAGTGGAGAAGTCGCCCATGGTAACCAATCAGCATTGACGTAACATTTAAAATTTGCATACTATAAACATATACAGAGCAGCTGATTGGTTGCCATGGGCAACTTCTCCACTGGCTCACTTCTCCACTTTTATCACTGCTTAGTACATGTACCCCTAAATAAGTTACACAGCTTACTTCAGGAAATTAAAGTAAAATAAACACATAAAAAACAGCGACCAATTTAGTGATAATTAAACAACTAAATAAGATGTTTTACTATTAATTCAGGTAGCAACAAATGTGAGCTTACTCATGCTAACACCTTATTAGATCCATTTTATGGCATCCCAACACCTGATTGGCTCTCAGAACAATCACTCCTATTGGTCAGTTTTGAGTTGAAGAAATCCCCTCTCTTTACAGGTAAAGTCTCCCTATCTTTATTTAGCTTTAACTTTTTATGTAATGAAGATAATTCATTGCTGTATACTGCATTATATTGTGTATAAAATTGATATATACCTTCATAGGATTTTCTTTAAAAATAATGCAGTCATAAGCAATTAAACCCTAAAACACACACATTTTACAAAAGGTTTCCACAATTTTGGCCACTACTGTATTTTATGAATTTTCCAACTCAACTCTTACAACTATCCCCTATTACTGAAATACAGCTCCCCACTGGCCTTTACACTGACTACCTATCACACATGCACTGGATATAGTTCAAGATCCTAGAGTTGACCTACAAAGCCGTGAGCAATCATATACCCGAACTCTAGATACTCCTCCAAAGAGACATTGATTATAGTCATGTCCTCCCTCAATCTTCCTATCTGATCATCTGTCATAACGTATGCCTCCAGGATTTCACTTGTGTTGCAACCAATGGTCTGGAACTCTATTCTCTATGCTACTAGACACTCAAAGTTGTTCAAACTTTTATAAGCATCAAAATTCATCTCTTCAGAATAGCATATATTCTGACTTCATAATAACTTGTTCTACTCACTTGATATATCAGAATTTCCCAATCCCAATCTGATTTATAGTACACAGCAAGCTGCGATGTACTGTGTGTTCTAATACTTTTCTATGATAGCCTCATTAACTTTTTATGAAATTGTGCTAGAGTAACTTTTCTCTGGGATCAGATCAACTGGGCAAGCCTTCATTCCCAACATGCATCAATGAGCCTTGGGTGCCAATGACCCTGTCGCTTGTTCACCGGCTGACCGTCCTTGGATCACTTGTGGTAGGTACTGACCACTGCATATCGGGAACACCCCACAAGACCTGCCAGTTTGGTAATGCTCTGATTAGCGATGTCATCTAGCCATTACATTTTTGCCCTTGCCAAAGTCGCTCAGATCTTTATGATTGCATACACTCTAGCAGAAATTACTGTTTGTATATTTATGTACTCTTTATTCTGGTCATAGTCTTCAGAAGCAAGCATAAAGTACAATGAACTGTTCTACCGAAAAACTGACCGTATAAGCATTAAACCATGAGGAGTTTGAGTGTTGCCGCCTTTAATAATGTGCTAGTAGTTTCCACTTTAAGGCAGTCAGCTTAATTTTTAACAGCCAATAGTAGTTAAGTGGGAAGGAATTTTTGTAGTTAACAGTGGTGTGAGGCAGAAGATCTGCCTCTTTGTTCCAGGTTTTGCCACTATCCCACCCGTTTTGTGTTTGGTTTATTAGTGTGTGTGTGTGTGTGTGTGTGTGTGTGTGTGTCTGTGTGTGTGTGTGTGTTTGTGTGTGTGTGTGTGTGTGTGTGTGTGTGTGTGTGTGTGTGTGTGTGTGTGTGTGTGTAAAAAATTGTAGTTTGTTAAGTTTTGGGCGTAATGGGTGCACTTTCCTTGCATTGGGGTATGTAGCAAACACATTGACCAGGACGGGAAATGGTTTACCCACCAATGGAGTTCTGAACACAAATGATTGGTTCTGTGTGGGTGTACTTGGTTGTTATGTTTGTTCTTTAGTGCAGCCACCATCATAAAATTTTTATTTAAAAGTATAATTTGTCAATAATAAATTTGACAAAAAAATGTAAACGAAATGTAAACGAAAGTTGTCTGTGTTAATATTCTTAGTGGTTAATTAATATATATAGATTTTCTAAAAACAACAAGAGAAGAGTGCGCTCATAGTGCAGATAAGTTTTATTCAACAAAGGTAGGTCTATGCCGCTCGTCAGAAGTACTCTACGAAATGCGTTGGGACGTGGCCTGCCAGACGTTCGCTCACTCCCTGTGCACTGCATCCCTGACTGCTCCCCAGACGTGGTGTCCGGACGGGTCACGGCTGATATCCTCAGCCGGCGGCGCGCGTTTAATGTCCTGGTCTTCGGACGGCGGATTGCAGGTCTTGCCTTGGATGCATTCTTGTTTATCATGTGGTAATCAGCCCACAGAGTGGGTAATCAGGGTATGAGTCTGTCTAACTTTCACGAGCGGCATAGACCTACCTTTGTTGAATAAAACTTATCTGCACTATGAGCGCACACTTCTCTTGTTGTTTTTAGAAAGTTTACTGACTCCAGGAGTACAGAGTCTTTTTGGAGTTGCTGCGGTACCTACTAGTACCTGTGCCTCAGCCCAGAGCTAGACATCTGTGGACTGACTATTCTCAGCCAGCACCTGTACTATTGTTGTTTTGGATTTATATATATATATATATGAATGGAAGATGCTGGCGGCACTCACAGGACTTAGTATATGCGTGAGTGCCTTTGCTTATTACTGCATATACTAAGTCCTGTGAGTGCCGCCAGCATCTTCCATTCATTTATTTCCACTTTGAGTGGTAAGGAAGGCACCTGGGCAAATATTGAACAGCATCACGGAGTGCCAGCCACCTTTGCATCTGTATATATATATATATATGCAATGATAGATCAGCACACACGTTACTGTCCCATAAAATTGCTCTGGTGCCCTCCTTAAGTTCAAAGGACTCCAACATAACACACAAGAAGGCGGCACTCACAAGGCTTCCGATGGATGGATGGATGGATAGATGGATGGATGGATGGATGGATGGATGGATGGATGGATGGATGGATGGATGAATAATAAGACGAACAGCGTCAGTAGTTCAACGTTTCAGTCTTTATGGAAAAAAGTCCATAAAGACTGAAACGTTGAACTACTGACGCTGTTCGTCTTATTATTCATCCATTGGAAGCCTTGTGAGTGCCGCCTTCTTGTGTGTTATATATATATATATATATATATATATATATAGTTGTTAAGTACATATAATATTTAAAGGGTAACACGATGAATACTCCACTAGCGAGTTTAATCTAAATCAATACCATCTTTATGATTTAATGCAGGTCAGGCTATTATTATCTATTTCTCGATTCATGTTCCCATGTTGAGAGCAGAAACCGTCTTTTAATTTAGTTAGATAAGAAACGTTACCCAGTAGAATCACACCATGCAGAGCGAAATAAACTTCAAGCAATAATTACTGTAGTTTTAGAAGGTAACAAATTATATCAGTGAATACTAACAGCAGTATAATGACCCTTGTTCTGTAGGCATTTGTCAACACACAAGGAAATTGGAACATCTGTAAAGGTACATAAGATTCTTTAAAGTTTAGACAAAATAAGACCTGTGATTCCTAACTGTACCATCAGTAATAGCATTAGTGTAAAGTGGTAAGCTTGCATGTGCTAGTCGTATATTGGTTCGTTATTTTAAATGTAACATGATGTTTTCAGTGTGCAGTACTGTGAAAATGTCAATGCTTTACACACAAAATACTGTAATTAAAATTGACATGGGTGAAACTACCAGTTAACAGAGTTTAGATGGTACTGTATCAATGTCAAGGCTACATACAGAGATTTGCAGAACTACAACAGGAGTAATCATTCAGCTGAGCCAAAGGTGAAAAAACAATGTTGGAGGGAAGATAAATATACAGCCAGATGTTTAAATTTTTGAAATGAGCAATATATTATTCTTTCCAGGGTGATTTAATTACACAGACTCTCACTGAATTCCAAGTAATTCCAAATAGTTTGTGGAGATAAGAAAAAGAAAGAAAGAAAGAAAGAAAGAAAGAAAGAAAGAAAGAAAGAAAGAAAGAAAGAAAGAAAATTACATCTAAAGTATACCCATTATGCTGTTTATTACGGTGCTCTAGTCCAATACCAAAAGCGGTTGTTATGATGGGTGATTTGAGTGGTCCCTTGCATGTATTTCATAGAACTTGCTATGCACAGAAACAAACACACTGAAATATGTTGTATGTACACACTTCATAATTAAATGAACTAAAAGGAACATGACGGGGGATATGTATATTTGCTGTACTGTTTGCATATTCACAAGCTTATATACAGCAATGGAATTGACAGTTGAAAACATATGTAGCCAAGCTCAGCACCTGCGATCAGATAGGGCGTTTCTATGGTGCAATCGCAGGTGCGTATAGCCTGGTGTACCAAGGTGCATCCATGACACACACTTGTGCCAGTGCAAACGTGCCATGGGATGAATGAATGTAGCTACATGGGCTAGGTGTATGGACAAGCCGCCAACCACCCATACACTGTCTGCAGGGGCTGACATCACAGTTGGGCGAGCAAATTCAAATGCTGGTAATGACTGGTGTTTATAGCTTGCTTAATCGGCCGCTCGGTTGGCTTGGCGCCGGCGGCAAGTCGTCCGCTTTATCTTTGCAATGTGTACCTGGCCTTACTGTATGCAGGGGTGTAGCGATGGCGGTTCCGGTGGAGCCCAAGCTCCAGGCGCCGAAACCTTCAGAGGGAGCTGCTGGGTCCCGGAGCTGCTGGGAGGGTAACAGAGCGGCGAGCCCGGAGCTGCTAGGAATGTGAGTAGCAGAGCTGCAGGTGATGGTTCCTGAAGCCACTGGGAGTGTGAGACACACATACTATCACTCTCTCCTGGCTACCTTGCATAGTTTGTATATAAGGGCTACCTGGCGTAATGTGTATATGGTGCTACCTGGTGTAATGTATATATGGGGCTACCTGACATACTGTGTATAATGGGCTACCTGGCATAATGTGTATAAAGGGCTACGTAGTGTATTGTGTATATGGGGCTACCTGGCGTAATGTGTATGTGGGGCTACCTGGCGTTATGTGTATAAAGGGCTATATGGCGTAATGTGTATATGGGGTTACCTGGCATAATGTGTATAAAGAGCTACCTGGCATAATGTGTATAAAGAGCTACCTGGCATAATGTGTATAAGTGGCTACCGGGCATACTGTGTATCATGGGCTACCTGGCGTAATGTGTATATGGGGCTACCTGGAGTAATGAGTATATACGGCTACCTGACATAATGTGTATAAAGGGCTACATGGCGTAATGTGTTTAAGGGGATACCAGTGTACTGTGTATAATGGACTACCTGGCGTAATGTGTATATGGGGCTACCTGGTGTAATGTGTATATTGGGCTACCTGGCGTAATGTGTATATGGGGCTACCTGGCGTAATGTGTATAAAGGGCTACAGTACATGGCGTAATGTGTATAAGGGGCTACCAGGCGTACTGTGTATAATGGGTTACCTAGCGTAATGTGTGTAAAGGGCTACATTGCGTAATGTGTATAAGGGGCTACCTGTCCTAATGTGTATAAGGGGATCTACTGAGGTGTAATGTTTGTTAGGAGCTCTACCATGGCATAATTCAGGTTGCCGCTGCAGGGAAGTTGATGGAGCTGGGGTCTGAGGAAGGTGAGGGCCAAAGATAGTGATAGGGCTGGGGGCAGAGGATGGAGAGGGTGCTGTAGCTGAGAAAGATGAGGAGCTGGGAGCGGAGGAAGGTGATGTGACTGTAGCTGAGCAAGGTGATGGGCAAATGTTTGTGTATAAAGGGGGGAAAGGGAGCCAAGACAAGAGCTTGCTCCAGGTGCCATGGATCCACGCTACGCCTCTGACTATATGGCGGTAGCTATTCCTGCCATATAATATTGTGAAAATGATCAGAGATGCTAGATACTGTAGTCTGGTAGTAAAAACAATCATATTCTTACTCTATGAGAGTTTCCTATGCATGACTTGGACAAAACGCATTCTCGTCATTGCTTTCTACATCTATCAGTTTTAATCTATTACTATGCCAAAATTGTAAACCTAAAACACATGTCTTTGAAATTAAAGTTGGCCCTTGAATTCAGCCTTTAAACGTGCAAAATGAGCTTCTAAATGTAAAAAAAATAATGACAACTGCTTTGGCAGGCAGATCTTTGCAATCACTAAAGGAGAAAAACCTATTCTACTGACACCCAGATTCCTCCCTGCTATTTACTTTCTCAGTACTATAGCAGAATGTGTTCAGCACATTTTTTAGCCAACATGCAGAAACACGTTTCTCATATGAAAGTAAAGCAGCTACAAATAAGTGTCACTTACATATCTAATCCTTTCATCCCATTTATATTATCATGCAATCAGAAAACTGACTGGTGCAGTAAAGTATAATACTTTTAAAGACCATTTCTAATGTACTGCAAGTACAGATGTGTCCTCATACTTCTAGCTTCAATACCTCACGAAATGCAAAATGCCTAGCATGAGTGAACTGCCAGGTCCCATGCAAAGTCGGGTGTCTTTTTTGCCACAACTAAGGACCCATGAGGAGACTGTCCTGATTAACTTGATATATGACACTACTATATTGTAGAGATGAGCGGGTTCGGTTTCTCTGAATCCGAACCCGCCAGAACTTCATGTTTTTTTTCACGGGTCCGAGCGACTCGGATCTTCCCGCCTTGCTCGGTTAACCCGAGCGCGCCCGAACGTCATCATGACGCTGTCGGATTCTCGCGAGGCTCGGATTCTATCGCGAGACTCGGATTCTATATAAGGAGCCGCGCGTCGCCGCCATTTTCACACGTGCATTGAGATTGATAGGGAGAGGACGTGGCTGGCGTCCTCTCCGTTTAGAATAGATTAGAGAGACACTTGATTTACTAATTTTGGGGAGCATTAGGAGTACTCAGTACAGTGCAGAGTTTTGCTGATAGTGACCAGTGACCACCAGTTTTATTTATAATCCGTTCTCTGCCTGAAAAAAGCGATACACAGCACACAGTGACTCAGTCACATACCATATCTGTGTGCACTGTTCAGGCTCAGGCCAGTGTGCTGCATCATCTATTATCTATATGTAATATTATATATATCTGTCTGACTGCTCAGCTCACACAGCTTATAATTGTGGGGGAGACTGGGGAGCACTACTGCAGTGCCAGTTATAGGTTATAGCAGGAGCCAGGAGTACATAATATATTATATAGTGAGTGACCACCAGACACACAGTGCAGTTTATTTAATATATCCGTTCTCTGCCTGAAAAAAGCGATACACACAGTGACTCAGTCAGTCACATACCATATCTGTGTGCACTGCTCAGGCTCAGGCCAGTGTGCTGCATCATCTATATATATTATATATCTGTCTGACTGCTCAGCTCACACAGCTTATAATTGTGGGGGAGACTGGGGAGCACTACTGCAGTGCCAGTTATAGGTTATAGCAGGAGCCAGGAGTACATAATATTATATTAAAATTAAACAGTGCACACTTTTGCTGCAGGAGTGCCACTGCCAGTGTGACTAGTGACCAGTGACCTGACCACCAGTATATATAATATTAGTAGTATACTATCTCTTTATCAACCAGTCTATATATTAGCAGCAGACACAGTACAGTGCGGTAGTTCACGGCTGTGGCTACCTCTGTGTCGGCACTCGGCAGCCCGTCCATAATTGTATATACCACCTAACCGTGGTTTTTTTTTCTTTCTTTATACATACATACTAGTTACGAGTATACTATCTCTTTATCAACCAGTCTATATATTAGCAGCAGACACAGTACAGTGCGGTAGTTCACGGCTGTGGCTACCTCTGTGTCGGCACTCGGCAGCCCGTCCATAATTGTATATACCACCTAACCGTGGTTTTTTTTTCTTTCTTTCTACATACATACTAGTTACGAGTATACTATCTCTTTATCAACCAGTCTATATATTAGCAGCAGACACAGTACAGTGCGGTAGTTCACGGCTGTGGCTACCTCTGTGTCGGCACTCGGCAGCCCGTCCATAATTGTATATACCACCTAACCGTGGTTTTTTTTTCTTTCTTTATACATACATACTAGTTACGAGTATACTATCTCTTTATCAACCAGTCTATATTAGCAGCAGACACAGTACAGTGCGGTAGTTCACGGCTGTGGCTACCTCTGTGTCGGCACTCGGCAGCCCGTCCATAATTGTATATACCACCTAACCGTGGTTTTTTTTTCTTTCTTTATACATACATACTAGTTACGAGTATACTATCTCTTTATCAACCAGTCTATATATTAGCAGCAGACACAGTACAGTGCGGTAGTTCACGGCTGTGGCTACCTCTGTGTCGGCACTCGGCAGCCCGTCCATAATTGTATATACCACCTAACCGTGGTTTTTTTTTTCTTTCTTTATACATACATACTAGTTACGAGTATACTATCTCTTTATCAACCAGTCTATATATTAGCAGCAGACACAGTACAGTGCGGTAGTTCACGGCTGTGGCTACCTCTGTGTCGGCACTCGGCAGCCCGTCCATAATTGTATATACCACCTAACCGTGGTTTTTTTTTCTTTCTTTATACATACATACTAGTTACGAGTATACTATCTCTTTATCAACCAGTCTATATTAGCAGCAGACACAGTACAGTGCGGTAGTTCACGGCTGTGGCTACCTCTGTGTCGGCACTCGGCAGCCCGTCCATAATTGTATATACCACCTAACCGTGGTTTTTTTTTCTTTCTTTATACATACATACTAGTTACGAGTATACTATCTCTTTATCAACCAGTCTATATATTAGCAGCAGACACAGTACAGTGCGGTAGTTCACGGCTGTGGCTACCTCTGTGTCGGCACTCGGCAGCCCGTCCATAATTGTATATACCACCTAACCGTGGTTTTTTTTTCTTTCTTTATACATACATACTAGTTACGAGTATACTATCTCTTTATCAACCAGTCTATATATTAGCAGCAGACACAGTACAGTGCGGTAGTTCACGGCTGTGGCTACCTCTGTGTCGGCACTCGGCAGCCCGTCCATAATTGTATATACCACCTAACCGTGGTTTTTTTTTCTTTCTTTATACATACATACTAGTTACGAGTATACTATCTCTTTATCAACCAGTCTATATATTAGCAGCAGACACAGTACAGTGCGGTAGTTCACGGCTGTGGCTACCTCTGTGTCGGCACTCGGCAGCCCGTCCATAATTGTATATACCACCTAACCGTGGTTTTTTTTTCTTTCTTTATACATACATACTAGTTACGAGTATACTATCTCTTTATCAACCAGTCTATATATTAGCAGCAGACACAGTACAGTGCGGTAGTTCACGGCTGTGGCTACCTCTGTGTCGGCACTCGGCAGCCCGTCCATAATTGTATACTAGTATCCAATCCATCCATCTCCATTGTTTACCTGAGGTGCCTTTTAGTTGTGCCTATTAAAATATGGAGAACAAAAATGTTGAGGTTCCAAAATTAGGGAAAGATCAAGATCCACTTCCACCTCGTGCTGAAGCTGCTGCCACTAGTCATGGCCGAGACGATGAAATGCCAGCAACGTCGTCTGCCAAGGCCGATGCCCAATGTCATAGTACAGAGCATGTCAAATCCAAAACACCAAATATCAGTAAAAAAAGGACTCCAAAACCTAAAATAAAATTGTCGGAGGAGAAGCGTAAACTTGCCAATATGCCATTTACCACACGGAGTGGCAAGGAACGGCTGAGGCCCTGGCCTATGTTCATGTCTAGTGGTTCAGCTTCACATGAGGATGGAAGCACTCAGCCTCTCGCTAGAAAAATGAAAAGACTCAAGCTGGCAAAAGCAGCACAGCAAAGAACTGTGCATTCTTCGAAATCCCAAATCCACAAGGAGAGTCCAATTGTGTCGGTTGCGATGCCTGACCTTCCCAACACTGGACGTGAAGAGCATGCGCCTTCCACCATTTGCACGCCCCCTGCAAGTGCTGGAAGGAGCACCCGCAGTCCAGTTCCTGATAGTCAGATTGAAGATGTCAGTGTTGAAGTACACCAGGATGAGGAGGATATGGGTGTTGCTGGCGCTGGGGAGGAAATTGACCAGGAGGATTCTGATGGTGAGGTGGTTTGTTTAAGTCAGGCACCCGGGGAGACACCTGTTGTCCGTGGGAGGAATATGGCCGTTGACATGCCAGGTGAAAATACCAAAAAAATCAGCTCTTCGGTGTGGAGGTATTTCACCAGAAATGCGGACAACAGGTGTCAAGCCGTGTGTTCCCTTTGTCAAGCTGTAATAAGTAGGGGTAAGGACGTTAACCACCTCGGAACATCCTCCCTTATACGTCACCTGCAGCGCATTCATAATAAGTCAGTGACAAGTTCAAAAACTTTGGGTGACAGCGGAAGCAGTCCACTGACCAGTAAATCCCTTCCTCTTGTAACCAAGCTCACGCAAACCACCCCACCAACTCCCTCAGTGTCAATTTCCTCCTTCCCCAGGAATGCCAATAGTCCTGCAGGCCATGTCACTGGCAATTCTGACGAGTCCTCTCCTGCCTGGGATTCCTCCGATGCATCCTTGCGTGTAACGCCTACTGCTGCTGGCGCTGCTGTTGTTGCCGCTGGGAGTCGATGGTCATCCCAGAGGGGAAGTCGTAAGCCCACTTGTACTACTTCCAGTAAGCAATTGACTGTTCAACAGTCCTTTGCGAGGAAGATGAAATATCACAGCAGTCATCCTACTGCAAAGCGGATAACTGAGTCCTTGACAACTATGTTGGTGTTAGACGTGCATCCGGTATCCGCCGTTAGTTCACAGGGAACTAGACAATTTATTGAGGCAGTGTGCCCCCGTTACCAAATACCATCTAGGTTCCACTTCTCTAGGCAGGCGATACCGAGAATGTACACGGACGTCAGAAAAAGACTCACCAGTGTCCTAAAAAATGCAGTTGTACCAAATGTCCACTTAACCACGGACATGTGGACAAGTGGAGCAGGGCAGGGTCAGGACTATATGACTGTGACAGCCCACTGGGTAGATGTATGGACTCCCGCCGCAAGAACAGCAGCGGCGGCACCAGTAGCAGCATCACGCAAACGCCAACTCTTTCCTAGGCAGGCTACGCTTTGTATCACCGCTTTCCAGAATACGCACACAGCTGAAAACCTCTTACGGCAACTGAGGAAGATCATCGCGGAATGGCTTACCCCAATTGGACTCTCCTGTGGATTTGTGGCATCGGACAACGCCAGCAATATTGTGTGTGCATTAAATATGGGCAAATTCCAGCACGTCCCATGTTTTGCACATACCTTGAATTTGGTGGTGCAGAATTTTTTAAAAAACGACAGGGGCGTGCAAGAGATGCTGTCGGTGGCCAGAAAAATTGCGGGACACTTTCGGCGTACAGGCACCACGTACAGAAGACTGGAGCACCACCAAAAACTACTGAACCTGCCCTGCCATCATCTGAAGCAAGAAGTGGTAACGAGGTGGAATTCAACCCTCTATATGCTTCAGAGGTTGGAGGAGCAGCAAAAGGCCATTCAAGCCTATACAATTGAGCACGATATAGGAGGTGGAATGCACCTGTCTCAAGTGCAGTGGAGAATGATTTCAACGTTGTGCAAGGTTCTGATGCCCTTTGAACTTGCCACACGTGAAGTCAGTTCAGACACTGCCAGCCTGAGTCAGGTCATTCCCCTCATCAGGCTTTTGCAGAAGAAGCTGGAGGCATTGAAGAAGGAGCTAACACGGAGCGATTCCGCTAGGCATGTGGGACTTGTGGATGCAGCCCTTAATTCGCTTAACAAGGATTCACGGGTGGTCAATCTGTTGAAATCAGAGCACTACATTTTGGCCACCGTGCTCGATCCTAGATTTAAAGCCTACCTTGGATCTCTCTTTCCGGCAGACACAGGTCTGCTGGGGTTGAAAGACCTGCTGGTGACAAAATTGTCAAGTCAAGCGGAACGCGACCTGTCAACATCTCCTCCTTCACATTCTCCCGCAACTGGGGGTGCGAGGAAAAGGCTCAGAATTCCGAGCCCACCCGCTGGCGGTGATGCAGGGCAGTCTGGAGCGACTGCTGATGCTGACATCTGGTCCGGACTGAAGGACCTGACAACGATTACGGACATGTCGTCTACTGTCACTGCATATGATTCTCTCAACATTGATAGAATGGTGGAGGATTATATGAGTGACCGCATCCAAGTAGGCACGTCACACAGTCCGTACTTATACTGGCAGGAAAAAGAGGCAATTTGGAGGCCCTTGCACAAACTGGCTTTATTCTACCTAAGTTGCCCTCCCACAAGTGTGTACTCCGAAAGAGTGTTTAGTGCCGCCGCTCACCTTGTCAGCAATCGGCGTACGAGGTTACATCCAGAAAATGTGGAGAAGATGATGTTCATTAAAATGAATTATAATCAATTCCTCCGCGGAGACATTGACCAGCAGCAATTGCCTCCACAAAGTACACAGGGAGCTGAGATGGTGGATTCCAGTGGGGACGAATTGATAATCTGTGAGGAGGGGGATGTACACGGTGATATATCGGAGGGTGAAGATGAGGTGGACATCTTGCCTCTGTAGAGCCAGTTTGTGCAAGGAGAGATTAATTGCTTCTTTTTTGGGGGGGGTCCAAACCAACCCGTCATATCAGTCACAGTCGTGTGGCAGACCCTGTCACTGAAATGATGGGTTGGTTAAAGTGTGCATGTCCTGTTTTGTTTATACAACATAAGGGTGGGTGGGAGGGCCCAAGGACAATTCCATCTTGCACCTCTTTTTTCTTTTCTTTTTCTTTGCATCATGTGCTGATTGGGGAGGGTTTTTTGGAAGGGACATCCTGCGTGACACTGCAGTGCCACTCCTAGATGGGCCCGGTGTTTGTGTCGGCCACTAGGGTCGCTAATCTTACTCACACAGCTACCTCATTGCGCCTCTTTTTTTCTTTGCGTCATGTGCTGTTTGGGGAGGGTTTTTTGGAAGGGACATCCTGCGTGACACTGCAGTGCCACTCCTAGATGGGCCCGGTGTTTGTGTCGGCCACTAGGGTCGCTAATCTTACTCACACAGCTACCTCATTGCGCCTCTTTTTTTCTTTGCGTCATGTGCTGTTTGGGGAGGGTTTTTTGGAAGGGCCATCCTGCGTGACACTGCAGTGCCACTCCTAGATGGGCCCGGTGTTTGTGTCGGCCACTAGGGTCGCTAATCTTACTCACACAGCTACCTCATTGCGCCTCTTTTTTTCTTTGCGTCATGTGCTGTTTGGGGAGGGTTTTTTGGAAGGGACATCCTGCGTGACACTGCAGTGCCACTCCTAGATGGGCCCGGTGTTTGTGTCGGCCACTAGGGTCGCTTATCTTACTCACACAGCGACCTCGGTGCAAATTTTAGGACTAAAAATAATATTGTGAGGTGTGAGGTATTCAGAATAGACTGAAAATGAGTGTAAATTATGGTTTTTGAGGTTAATAATACTTTGGGATCAAAATGACCCCCAAATTCTATGATTTAAGCTGTTTTTTAGTGTTTTTTGAAAAAAACACCCGAATCCAAAACACACCCGAATCCGACAAAAAAAATTCGGTGAGGTTTTGCCAAAACGCGTTCGAACCCAAAACACGGCCGCGGAACCGAACCCAAAACCAAAACACAAAACCCGAAAAATTTCAGGCGCTCATCTCTACTATATTGTGTGTGACTGAGCAGTGCCGTTACTAGAAATTTTAGCGCAGTGTGGAAGAAACGGCATTGGCGCCCCCCCTTATTTAAAATAAGGCAAGTACACGCCAAAAATATAGGGGCGTGGCTTCATGGGGAAGGGGTGTTATGACAGAATAATACCAATTCATATTACGGTGCACAGTAGTCTCCATTATTCAAATTACGCGGCACAGTAGTGCAACTACACCAGGTAGAGCCCCTTTTACACATTACGTCAGGTAGCGTCCCCTTTTACACATTATGCTGAAAGAGCCCCCTTTTTACACATTACGGCAGGTAGAGTCCCCCTTTTTACGCATTACGCCAGGCAGAGTCCCCTTTTTACACATTACAGCAGGTAGAGTCCCTTTTTTACACATTTCGGCAGACCACATTTGTCACCAGTGAGAGGAAGCAGAGTAGCAGAGGGCACCCCGCACATCCCCGGGTACAGAATGACACACACGCTACCAGTCACTGACCTGACAAAGTTTTATTACAGTTACTAATCTGCAGACATGGACACACACAACCCAGCAGCAGAGGTACAAGGCTTTTGTTAACAGATACCCCGGCACCTCTCATCTGCCCTTTACCTGCCCGTCCTTTACCCCCTGCAGACGCCCTCTCCGCTCTCCGTACAGCGTACACCTATACAGTACATGTGGAAGTGACAGAGAAAAGTGACAGAGAAAACACGCCAGCGGCTCTCCCACAGCCCTGTACCCCCTGCAGGCGACCTCTCCGCTCCCCGTACAGCATACACCCGGAGTTGGATTAAGACCCCACGGGGCCCTAGGCAAGACACCAGTTTGAGGCCCCTCCTAGTTGGATCCAACCCTCGTCATTACCCAGATTACACAAACCCCCGCCATTACATCGCTCACACCAACTCTCGTCATTACAAAGCTCACAAAAAACCCTTGACATTATCCAGCTCATGCCACCCTTGTCATTACATAGCTTACACCAACCCTTACCATTACCCAGCTCACACCAATCCGTCACCATTACCTAGCTCAGAACAGCCCTTCACCAATACCCTGCTCACATCCACCCCCTTTACCAGTACCCTGCTCACATCCACCCCCTTTACCATTACCCAGCTGACATTCACCCCCTCACTATTACCCAGCTCACAACCCCTCACCATTACCCAGCTCACAACCCCTCACCATTACCCAGCTCACATCAATCCCTCACCATTACCTAGCTCACAACAACCCCTCACTGTTACCCCGCTCACATCCAACCCCTCGCCATTACCATGCTCACATCCAACCTATCAAAATTACCCCACTCACATCCAACCCCCTCACCATTACCCCGCTTACATCCTAACCCTCACCATTACCCTGCTCACATCCAATCCCCTCACCATTACCCTGCTTACATCCACCCCCTCACCAGCTCACATCAACCCCTCGCCATTACCCAGATCAGACTCACACCAGTCCTCATTACATAGCTCTCACCAACCCATCCCCTCCTCACATAGCACTACAGGTTTACTTCCTTGTGCAGCTGCACTGCTCAGTCACCTGAGAAAGTCTTTCTTCAGTACAGCACTGGCTCCCACTCTGCCAGTAAACAGGCTGATGTGCTGAGTCCTTCAGTCCGTTGTCTCACAGGACCTGCCAGCTGAAGCCTGCCGATTTACATCATTACCAACCGCTGCAACGCCTCAGATCACTCAGGCCCGCTCTCTCTCTCATGTTAGATAAAGCTACTCCACAGTTCTGACATGAGGCGCCAGCTCCTGCACCGTGCCACACCTCCATTCAGTTCAGTCACAGTGTACCTCCGGCACCTCCGCTGCCTCACAAGACCAACTCCCTCAGGGCTAAGGTAAGGCGGCAGAGGTGCTGTTGCTGCTGGGTGGGATGTCTCCTATCTCTCAGCTCCCCGGTGGTGTCCAGCCAATGTGGAAGGAGAGGGACAGCTGCAGCAGCGCCGCCACTAATTACAGTGTGCTGCTCCCTCCCTCCTCCTCCTCCCCCGCTGACCCCGGAGCTGCTCCTCTCCTCGCTCTGGAGGTAGCACACACAGGCGGCTTGTAATGAGTCAGTTTGACTCATTACAATGCCGCAGACAGTTGCGCCCTCAGGGCGACTGCGCTGTGTGCCAGGCACCGCTGGCACACACACAGAGTTACGGCCCTTTGACTGAGTCTGTATATGGAGTAGAACAGAACTTGTATAAGAAAAAAGCTGCGGCTGATACACTGTAGCAGTTCATGTACAGATTCATAGAAACATAGAATTTGATGTCGGATAAGACCACTTGGCCCAGCTAGTCTGCTGATTCAGAGTCTCACATAGATAATAAGATTTTACTTACCGATAAATCTATTTCTCGGAGTCCGTAGTGGATGCTGGGGTTCCTGAAAGGACCATGGGGAATAGCGGCTCCGCAGGAGACAGGGCACAAAAAGTAAAGCTTTTTCAGATCAGGTGGTGTGCACTGGCTCCTCCCCCTATGACCCTCCTCCAGACTCCAGTTAGGTACTGTGCCCGGACGAGCGTACACAATAAGGGAGGATTTTGAATCCCGGGTAAGACTCATACCAGCCACACCAATCACACCGTACAACCTGTGATCTAAACCCAGTTAACAGTATGATAACAGCGGAGCCTCTGAAAGATGGCTTCCTTCAACAATAACCCGAATTAGTTAACAATAACTATGTACAATTTATGCAGATAATCCGCACTTGGGATGGGCGCCCAGCATCCACTACGGACTCCGAGAAATAGATTTATCGGTAAGTAAAATCTTATTTTCTCTATCGTCCTAGTGGATGCTGGGGTTCCTGAAAGGACCATGGGGATTATACCAAAGCTCCCAAACGGGCGGGAGAGTGCGGATGACTCTGCAGCACCGAATGAGAGAACTCCAGGTCCTCCTTAGCCAGAGTATCAAATTTGTAAAATTTTACAAACGTGTTCTCCCCTGACCACGTAGCTGCTCGGCAAAGTTGTAATGCCGAGACCCCTCGGGCAGCCGCCCAAGATGAGCCCACCTTCCTTGTGGAGTGGGCCTTTACAGATTTAGGCTGTGGCAGGCCTGCCACAGAATGTGCAAGTTGGATTGTGCTACAGATCCAACGAGCAATCGTCTGCTTAGACGCAGGAGCACCCATCTTGTTGGGTGCATACAATATAAACAACGAGTCAGATTTTCTGACTCCAGCTGTCCTTGCAATATATATTTTTAATGCTCTGACAACGTCCAGTAACTTGGAGTCCTCCAAGTCACTTGTAGCCGCAGGCACTACAATAGGCTGGTTCAGATGAAATGCTGACACCACCTTAGGGAGAAAATGCGGACGAGTCCGCAGTTCTGCCCTGTCCGAATGGAAAATCAGATATGGGCTTTTGTAAGATAAAGCTGCCAATTCTGATACTCTCCTGGCAGAAGCCAGGGCTAGAAGCATGGTCACTTTCCAAGTGAGATATTTCAAATCCACCTTATTTAGTGGTTCAAACCAATGAGATTTTAGAAAGTCCAAAACCACATTGAGATCCCACGGTGCCACTGGAGGCACCACAGGAGGCTGTATATGCAGCACTCCCTTAACAAAGGTCTGGACTTCAGGGACTGAAGCCAATTCTTTTTGAAAGAAAATCGACAGGGCCGAAATTTGAACCTTAATAGATCCCAATTTGAGACCCATAGACAATCCTGATTGCAGGAAATGTAGGAATCGACCCAGTTGAAATTCCTCCGTCGGAGCACTCCGATCTTCGCACCACGCAACATATTTTCGCCAAATTCGGTGATAATGTTGCACGGTTACTTCCTTCCTTGCTTTAATCAAAGTAGGAATGACTTCTTCCGGCATGCCTTTTTCCTTTAGGATCCGGCGTTCAACCGCCATGCCGTCAAACGCAGCCGCGGTAAGTCTTGAAACAGACAGGGACCCTGCTGAAGCAAGTCCCTCCTTAGAGGTAGAGGCCACGGATCTTCCGTGATCATCTCTTGAAGTTCCGGGTACCAAGTCCTTCTTGGCCAATCCGGAACCACTAGTATCGTTCTTACGCCTCTTTGCCGTATAATTCTCAATACTTTTGGTATGAGAGGCAGAGGAGGAAACACATACACCGACTGGTACACCCAAGGCGTTACCAGCGCGTCCACAGCTATTGCCTGCGGATCTCTTGACCTGGCGCAATACCTGTCCAGTTTTTTGTTGAGGCGAGACGCCATCATGTCCACCATTGGTCTTTCCCAACGGGTTACCAGCATGTGGAAGACTTCTGGATGAAGTCCCCACTCTCCCGGGTGAAGATCGTGTCTGCTGAGGAAGTCTGCTTCCCAGTTGTCCACTCCCGGGATGAACACTGCTGACAGTGCTATCACATGATTCTCTGCCCAGCGAAGAATCCTTGCAGCTTCTGCCATTGCACTCCTGCTTCTTGTGCCGCCCTGTCTGTTCACATGGGCGACTGCCGTGATGTTGTCCGACTGGATCAACACCGGTTTTCCCTGAAGCAGAGGTTCTGCCTGGCTTAGAGCATTGTATATTGCTCTTAGTTCCAGAATGTTTATGTGAAGAGACGTTTCCAGGCTCGTCCATACTCCCTGGAAGTTTCTTCCTTGTGTGACTGCTCCCCAGCCTCTCAGGCTGGCGTCCGTGGTCACCAGGATCCAATCCTGTATGCCGAATCTGCGGCCCTCCAATAGATGAGGACTCTGCAACCACCACAGAAGAGACACCCTTGTCCTTGGAGACAGGGTTATCCGTAGGTGCATCTGAAGATGCGACCCTGACCATTTGTCCAACAGATCCCTTTGGAAAATTCTTGCGTGGAATCTGCCGAATGGAATTGCTTCGTAAGAAGCCACCATTTTTCCCAGGACTCTTGTGCATTGATGTACAGACACCTTTCCTGGTTTTAGGAGGTTCCTGACAAGCTCGGATAGCTCCTTGGCTTTTTCCTCCGGGAGAAAAACCTTTTTCTGAACCGTGTCCAGAATCATCCCTAGAAACAGCAGACGAGTTGTCGGCATTAACTGGGATTTTGGAATATTCAGAATCCACCCGTGCTGTTTTAGCACTTCTTGAGACAGTGCTAATCCCATCTCTAGCTGTTCTCTGGACCTCGCCCTTATTAGGAGATCGTCCAAGTATGGGATAATTAATATGCCTTTTCTTCGAAGAAGAATCATCATCTCGGCCATTACCTTTGTAAAGATCCGAGGTGCCGTGGACAATCCGAACGGCAGCGTCTGAAACTGATAGTGACAGTTTTGTACAACGAACCTGAGGTACCCCTGGTGTGAGGGGTAAATTGGAACGTGGAGATACGCATCCTTGATGTCCAAGGATACCATAAAGTCCCCCTCTTCCAGGTTCGCTATCACTGCTCTGAGTGACTCCATCTTGAACTTGAACTTCTTTATGTACAGGTTCAAGGACTTCAGATTTAGAATAGGCCTTACCGAGCCATCCGGCTTCGGTACCACAAAAAGAGTGGAATAATACCCCTTCCCTTGTTGTAGAAGAGGTACCTTGACTATCACCTGCTGAGAGTACAGCTTGTGAATGGCTTCCAAAACCGTCTCCCTTTCGGAGGGGGACGTTGGTAAAGCAGACTTCAGGAAACGGCGAGGTGGATCTGTCTCTAATTCCAACCTGTACCCTTGAGATATTATCTGCAGGATCCAGGGATCTACCTGCGAGTGAGCCCACTGCGCGCTGTAATTTTTGAGACGACCGCCCACCGTCCCCGAGTCCGCTTGAGAAGCCCCAGCGTCATGCTGAGGCTTTTGTAGAAGCCGGGGAGGGCTTCTGTTCCTGGGAAGGAGCTGCGTGTTGCTGTCTCTTCCCTCGACCTCTGCCTCGTGGCAGATATGAATAGCCCTTTGCTCTCTTATTTTTAAAGGAACGAAAGGGCTGCGGTTGAAAAGTCGGTGCCTTTTTCTGTTGGGGAGTGACTTGAGGTAGAAAGGTGGATTTCCCGGCTGTAGCCGTGGCCACCAAATCTGATAGACCGACTCCAAATAACTCCTCCCCTTTATACGGCAAAACTTCCATATGCCGTTTTGAATCCGCATCGCCTGTCCACTGTCGCGTCCATAAAGCTCTTCTGGCCGAAATGGACATAGCACTTACCCGTGATGCCAGTGTGCAGATATCCCTCTGTGCATCACGCATATAAAGAAATGCATCCTTTATTTGTTCTAACGACAGTAAAATATTGTCCCTGTCCAGGGTATCAATATTTTCAATCAGGGACTCTGACCAAACTACCCCAGCACTGCCCATCCAGGCAGTCGCTACAGCTGGTCGTAGTATAACACCTGCATGTGTGTATATACTTTTTTGGATATTTTCCATCCTCCTATCTGATGGATCTTTAAGTGCGGCCGTCTCAGGAGAGGGTAACGCCACTTGTTTAGATAAGCGTGTTAGCGCCTTGTCCACCCTAGGAGGTGTTTCCCAGCGCTCCCTAACCTCTGGCGGGAAAGGGTATAATGCCAATAATTTCTTTGAAATTATCAGCTTTTTATCAGGGGCAACCAACGCTTCATTACACACGTCATTTAATTCTTCTGATTCAGGAAAAACTATAGGTAGTTTTTTCATACCCCACATAATACCCTGTTTAGTGGTACCTGTAGTATCAGCTAAATGTAACGCCTCCTTCATTGCCAAAATCATATAACGTGTGGCCCTACTGGAAAATACGGTTGAATCGTCACCGTCACCACTGGAGTCAGTGCCTGCGTCTGGGTCTGTGTCGACCGACTGAGGCAAAGGGCGTTTCACAGCCCCTGACGGTGTTTGAGTCGCCTGGACAGGCACTAATTGATTGTCCGGCCGCCTCATGTCGTCAAACGACTGCTTTAGCGTGTTGACACTATCCCGTAGTTCCATAAATAAAGGCATCCATTCTGGTGTCGACTCCCTAGGGGGTGACATCCTCATATTTGGCAATTGCTCCGCCTCCACACCAATATCGTCCTCATACATGTCGACACACACGTACCGACACACAGCAGACACACAGGGAATGCTCCTAACGAAGACAGGACCCACTAGCCCTTTGGGGAGACAGAGGGAGAGTTTGCCAGCACACACCAAAAGCGCTATATATATATCAGGGATAGCCTTATAATAAGTGCTCCCTTATAGCTGCTTTGTTATATCAAAATATCGCCATAAATTTGCCCCCCCCTCTCTGTTTTACCCTGTTTCTGTAGTGCAGTGCAGGGGAGAGACTTGGGAGCCGTCCTGACCAGCGGAGCTGTGAGAGGAAATGGCGCCGTGTGCTGAGGAGATAGGCCCCGCCCCTTTTCTGGCGGGCTCGTCTCCCGCTATTTAGAAAAATCAGGCAGGGGTTAAATATCTCCATATAGCCTCTAGGGGCTATATGTGAGGTATTTTTAGCCTTTATAGGTATTCATTTGCCTCCCAGGGCGCCCCCCTCCCAGCGCCCTGCACCCTCAGTGACTGCCGTGTGAAGTGTGCTGAGAGGAAAATGGCGCACAGCTGCAGTGCTGTGCGCTACCTTTAGAAGACTGCAGGAGTCTTCAGCCGCCGATTCTGGACCTCTTCTGACTTCAGCATCTGCAAGGGGGCCGGCGGCGCGGCTCCGGTGACCATCCAGGCTGTACCTGTGATCGTCCCTCTGGAGCTTGATGTCCAGTAGCCAAGAAGCCAATCCATCCTGCACGCAGGTGAGTTGACTCCTTCTCCCCTCAGTCCCTCGCTGCAGTGATCCTGTTGCCAGCAGGAATCACTGTAAAATAAAAAACCTAGCTAAACTTTTTCTAAGCAGCTCTTTAGGAGAGCCACCTAGATTGCACCCTTCTCGGCCGGGCACAAAAATCTAACTGGAGTCTGGAGGAGGGTCATAGGGGGAGGAGCCAGTGCACACCACCTGATCTGAAAAAGCTTTACTTTTTGTGCCCTGTCTCCTGCGGAGCCGCTATTCCCCATGGTCCTTTCAGGAACCCCAGCATCCACTAGGACGATAGAGAAATACCTATACAGGTGTCATAGTGTTGGCTATATGATCACTGCAGTCAGAATACCGACGCCGCGATCCCAGCCACCAGAATGCCGGCAGGGGGGTGTACGCAACGAAGCCCCTTGCAGGCTTGCCCACAGTTTCTATTCCCACTCCAGATACCCATGAGTGTGAATAGCCCTGGCGCAGCTGCTGGTATTCTGACCTCCAGGATCATAACTACATCAGGTGTCATATATCAAATGAGTCAGAACAGTCTTGTCGTGCATCCTAGTCGCAAAAAGACGTCCGACGCTAGAAGAATCTCACGTGAAGTGGCGTGCCAGGAGAGGCTGTTTGGCGTGACTGCAAGAAAGATGCATGAGGACATATCTGTATTATTTAAAGGTCTTCTAAATGCAAAATACAAGGAGACATAAGGATCTATTTGGTAAAATATGTAGCAGCCTCTTCATAATTATCGGCTTTTCTCGAATATTTCATTTCACTGTATTCAGTGAAATGCCGAGACAGACCATGTGATAAAGGCATGTCCCGGCGAGGAGAACACTGAGCTGCGGTGGACTTTGCTGTTGCAAAAGATGGCCACATAACTCTTTACCTGGCCCATGCGCAGAGCACATTATCTGTACTCGGTGCATACACAGATCAATACCTACCTAGAAAGCGGGAAGAGAAATGTCTCCCCTCTTCTTTCCTCCAGTGCCAGGAGACATAACGCCATCCAGAGACAAGGTTATGTTTTTGAGAGATGAATCGCTTCTCTATATATGGACAATCATTTTTCATATGTACACACATTCATTTTATGTGCCTAATTCATGTTTGTACACAATGCTGATGTTCACGTAACAGAGCGATTATAGCCAGACTGAGCATGTGCAGCGACAGCATTGCGCGCCCCAAGCTGCTGAGTGATTGACAGTAAGGGTCCGTTGTGGGAAGTAATATCCTTATCTGGGTGTCATTTACTTGCAATGTTTAGCAGTTCTGTATAAGAAAAGGATTTTCTTCATATAAAACCATTCTCAGATAAGTTACTGTATATAAGGTATTCCTTTAAGGGTTTTCTTAATGTTTTTACGCTACCTAAATAGCAGGAAATGTTAAGCACTGTAACAATGCAATGTTGCAAGAAATGTGGATTAACAGAGAAGAAAATTGCGTTATCTTCCCCATTAACCTTTCATATCTAGCTGTGATACTTAAATCATGCGGCATTCATATTTCATATGTATACACATTCATTTTTATATTCATAGAGAGATTACAGTGTGAGCACAGAGGTACTAAACAGTGCTGTATTGTTGCCACTGTTTCTGCTACAGCATTCTCGCCTCAAATTCCCAATATATAGCTGGACAACTGAATTACCTCTGTGCATTTGTTTTCTTGCCATAGTCACTTCACCTCTACCTCATGTCTGTCCACTCTCTGTCTTCTCATTTCTACATCCCAAAGATTTATCACATCTCCAGGTCATTTGCTGTTGACTCTGAGGGGGGGGGGGGGAATTCAATTGTTTGAAAAGTCGGTTGGGTGTCTGTTTTTTTCCTGTCTATTAGATAGGAAAAAACAGACACCCAACTGACTTTTCAAACAATTAAATACCCCCCTGTGTATCACATCTCCATGTATTACTTCTCCCATCCAGTGTAACCTTTGTAGCACACCCAAGAGAGCTGCCTGGACTGGTGCAAAATGAGCAGTATGAACAATCTATGGAACGCATGACTCTGTGAGGATCTTATCATTTGTGTATTATAATATATCCTTTGTATCTCCCCAATGTGTAACCATGTACAGTCAGGGCAAGTGCTAGGGTGTTCCTCGCACCTATGCAAACTATAAATGGGTTGGGTATGTGTGACCACCGGTCCGTATACCGACACCGGGATCCTGGCATGTAGATGCCCAGTGAGGGGAAGGGGGTGTGTGAGCGCAACAAGCCCCTTGCGGGCTCGGTGGCGACGGTTATATTCCCACTCTCTGGGTGTTGTGGACACCCACGAGTGGGGATAGTCCCTGTTGGTCGGCGTGCAGTCCTTCGGGATTGTGAGGGGGCGGGATGCAGGGGAGGTATTGTGACTGGCGGTCTTCTGACCACTGGTCACATAACTACATCCCCTATAAATATGCGCCCCTATACAAATATGTACTTTTAATGTGTCACTTCACAATGTTTAACATTTTGAAATGTGCAAGGATGACAAAGGCACTCAATGCAAAGTTAATCAAGGATTTCCCCCGTGAATACATTTTTCAGCTCCCCTGAGAAGAATAAAGCATCAGAGAGCTTAGCAAGAGAGCATAAGATTCTTACCCAGGGGCAAATTTATGGGTCAGACTGCCCCTAGGCACACCATTTTTGGTCACCCCCTACCCAGCTGCAAAATATAAGTCAGAATGCTGGGGGGAAAAAAAAAAAAAAGAATCACCGGCCTCATCTGCTCAGCAATTGCCGCCCCTAGGCACGTGCCTCAAGTGCCTAATGGGAAATCCACTACTGGTCTTTCTCAAACCCCTACAAGAGTGAACAGCAAGCTTATGCAGCTGTTTAGCATACAGGCACAACTAAACCCCCCCAAAAAAATAACATTAAAGACTGGGTTTAGTTTACACCAAACACCAGTAGGATAATGGACTCTGTACATTTTGTTTTCTAATATATTTTTTTTATTTTATAATACTGTACTTATTATAGCCTAATCACTATTTATCTAGCCATACTTTTTATAAATTCAAGTTTGTTTGTTTGTTTGTTTGTTTGTTTGTTTGATTGAAACCAATGAACCAATTGTGATGCGGTTTACACCATTGTGTAGGTCATTTCCCCAGGCAGGGTTTAGGCTAAGTATCATCACAATTGGTCATCAGGGGGCTGTGGGTGGAGACAATATAAAAGTATGTTATAATAATAGAAATCCCACTAATATGGATCACATGACCGTACATTTTTCCCCAACGATCGCACACCTGAACTACTTCCAACTGTCAAACCCCAAAAACCCCATCACAGAGCCACAGCTGTATCACTCCACAACTGTAAACACTAGCAGCATTCAAAGAGACACTGTTCACCAAAAAGAAGCAAATCCCTTCCTCACTGACAGCAGCACATTCCCATCTCACTGACAGTAGCACATCCCTGCCTCACTGACAGCAGCACATCCCTGCCTCACTGACAGCAGCACATCCCTGCCTCACTGACAGCAGCACATCACACCCTCACTGACAGCAGCACATCACACCCTCACCGACAGCAGCACATCCCAGCCTCACTGACAGCAGCACATCCCTCCCTCACTGACAGCAGCACATCCCTGCCTCACTGACAGCAGCACATCCCTGCCTCACTGACAGCAGCACATCCCTATCTCACTGACAGCAGCACATCCCTCCCTCACTGACAGCAGCACATCCATGCCTCACTGACAGCAGCACATCCCTGCCTCACCGACAGCAGCACATCCCGGCCTCACTGACAGCAGTACATCCCTGCCTCACTGACAGCAGCACATCCCTGCCTCACTGGCAGCAGCACATCCCTGCCTCACTGGCAGCAGCACATCACACCCTCACCGACAGCAGCACATCCCGGCCTCACTGACAGCAGTACATCCCTGCCTCACTGACAGCAGCACATCACACCATCACTGACAGATATAAACATTTCTCATAGAAAAATGACAAAAAAATGTCAAAATGACCTGACATCAATCCACACCAACGATGACTGGTGCAATGATGATCTGTTCAAAGAACATGAACAGGTTTTCCTCCTTTTCTGTATCTGCTTCAGCCTACATCATCTCCCGCAGAACTATTTTGTAACAACAGGAACCATTTTAATAAGATAGCTATACCATTTTTGGGTGTGCGGTCATGCTATGACATATGAACGCCTTGGGTGGTTGAATACACTCGGCCTTTGGCATCATACTTTATATGGGTTAACTTGAATAAGAATCACATTGGTTTATTGCATATAATCTTGACTAACTAATCCTTATAAAGAATAATGAACTCTAGCACCTAAACTTGACATTTTGATTAATATTATTTATCTCTATCTGAGCTAGTTGATTCCTATGTGTCAACTAAGCAGAAAAGGGTGCTAACATTACATCACTTACAATCATAATACATTCTAGGTAACATGTTTAGCAAATTTATAATTTTCATATATGCTAATCATTTGCCCATTATGCATTATGAATATATATGATGTAATGCTTGCACTCTTTTCATGTGTAGTTGACATATAGGAAACAATAAACAGTGATTAGCATATAGTAAGCATTATAAAAAATCTTTTAAAAAATATAATAAAACAATTTAATTTGCCTAATCCTAAAAGTTTAGGATGGCTAACATGGCTAACATTCACTTATAAACTAGTGAGGCGGGGACAGGGCAGAGGTGGCAGGTGCCAGTGAGCAAGTGTTGAATATCAAATTAATCAATCAGTGCAGTCTAGTTAAGTGGTCTTGTCACAACCAAATTTTTAATTTGTGCAAATAAGATGTAAATTTGAGGGGGGAAAAACATGTGGCACAAGCCGAGTTTTACGGGAACTGGCGCACCGAGATGCGCTTTTTGGCAAGACTGCGGCAATATTGTATGAGGACACTTCTGTATATTTTAGAGCACTTTCTCTGTGGCTGAATACTTTGAATTTTGGCTGAACCAAGGAGTGCTGTGACTACTGTATCTGCACATTGGGCCACCCACTAATTTTTTTTAGTGCTCTATTTATCAATGGGTGAATAAACCTAAATACCTCATAAAAACTATTTTCTCCCAATTGTATATAACATGCCTCGCAGGCATCATATGCTATGGGAAGCTTATTTAAAAGGGTTTGTGGTGGTACCTGTACAGTAGAATCTGCCTATTACTTCAAACAGGAGTTATAGATGTAAGAAGGTTTTAATTAATTTAAATAAAGCATTTTTTTAAATTTAAATTTATATTAAAATTGTTGGGGGGTTTTTCTATGTTGTAACTATGATTTTTTTTTTTAAGAAACAGCTACTGGCAACCAAAGTCCTATCTACCAGTGCACTGTACATGTGTAACTTGGTGTGATTAGTGATATTCAAAGACATAGCCAAAACTGCTGTCTCACAGACATTTTGTGACATCATATATCTATTATTATCACAATTTTCATGGAGGCTGCTCAGCAAAATGGATGGGTGTAAACCTTTGTATGTTCTGATAAAAGGATCTGGGCAGCTCTGGGACACTGATAATCAAATACCTAGAATAATTATGTAGGATGATACCCCTTTCACATCGCCGAAATAACCCAGGTTATTGCCGGGTTGTTGCTGGGTCGAGCAACCCGGCATTTCAACATGGATTAAAAGAAGGGTTGAACACGGGTCGGACCCGGGTCGTTGTGCAGTGTGAAAGCCTCTGACCCGGGATATTCAACCTGGGTCTCAGAAAAAGGTGCTGATTGGCTGTTTATGTGTCTGCTCAGAGCCCAGCCCCTCCTTTTATTTCCTTTGAAACCTCATCAACGTGAGCCAGAAAAGTCCATTTTAAATCACATCACAGTGTTTAACATGGGTGACCGGGGGTTCAGTGTGAAAGGCACCAACCCGGGAATAACCCGGGTCGAAACTGCAATGTGAAAGGGTCTGAGCCTGCTTGGGCCCGGGTCATACCCGGGTTCAAAAGCCGAGTCCGACCCGGGTTTGCGATCTGAAAGCGGCATGAGATAATTTACATGACATATAAAGCTTAGAGAGGATGCATTTATACGGATTCCCTGGTTTGCTGACAGGCATGGGACTGGGAGTGTGACACCATGACACTGAGGAGCAGCAGCTACCGTGTTTCCCCGATAATAAGACCTACCCCGATAATAAGACCTACCCTTACTTCTGCAGAACGGTCCAAAATAAGCCCTACCCCGAAAATAAGACCTAGCTAAATTCCCATTTTGTCCGGTCCATGCGCAACAATACAATGCCCCCAGCTCCGCCCCCCCGCATGAAATGGATGCCGCTGTTAAAGATTTATCAGTGGCATCCAATCACAGCTGCAGCGTCTCACTCTCTCACAGTGAGCGCGCACCCTCCCCTCGTTTTCTGTGAATGACGCTGGCGTGCGTGTCAGCGCCATTTACATCAGCGCCGCGGGGGAGAGTACAGAAAAAGAGGAAAGTGAAGACAAAAAAAAATGGTAAGTAAAGTATTGTAAAGCAGGACTGAGGGGCAGGAAATGGAGGCACAAGAAATCCAGGCCAGAATTCGGGGTATAGACACTTATGATGATATTGTTGAAGAAGATGACGTGACCATTTTTGAATACAGGTAGATTTTTTTGTTCACACTTACCTGTTTATTGAAATTGCTGTCAATGTTAATTAAAATAAGACCTACCCCGAAAATAAGCCCTATGGTGTTATTGGACCGAAAAGAATAGATAAGACAGTGTCTTATTATCGGGGAAACACGGTAGCAGTTTCACAATATAAGAAGCTGCCGGCTACTTTTCCAGCAAGCTCCCCAAAATGTGGAAGTCTCGCAGACATTCCAGGACAGTAGGTAATTATGTATTATTAAGCACTACTAATGTGTAGAGTTTTTTATTTTCTAAATTAAGCTTTTGATTCCTAGCGCCCGAACTTTACATAGCATATTTCTTTCTAAATTATGTATTGGGGCACTAATGGTGCATTAAAACACTAGAGGAGCGATATTTAGTCATCTATTCAGTGTTCTAGGTGCCCCCTAACCATTGGCACTACACCAAATAAAATTCTCTAAATATATAATATCCTCACTTCTCCTGAAATATTACTAAACTATGAGTAAGGCATTAAGGGCGCATGCATAAGAGTGTGACCAGCCACCAGAGGAGGTGTGGTCAGGTCGTCCACCTCAGATGTTTGGCTAACTATTAGAGTGGGCATAGTCATCCTGCAGAGCACATGGCTACGATAGTGCATGGTCTGGGCCCCATTATAATTATAAATACTGATAGTGCATGCATGATAATGTACACTCTCAAACGCTTCTGATATTCAATATTTGGACACTGTGCTGCATAAACTATACAGAAGCTAACATAAATGTAATCATTTGAGTGCACAGTCTGGAACCTGACCCCTAGATGAGGGGGCGGGCCCTGAGGCATTGGCGCCACCAGTGATTTCCCCTGTACCCCTGTGGGCCAGTCTGACCCTGATATTACAATAATATGCAGATTGTGTGTAAATATGATAAATACAGGATTCAAACACTTTTTTTTATAGTTAGTAGAAGGATGTATAGAGTAGTGTTACCTACCAAAAAAAGAGTGAAAATACAGTACAGATAAATAGGGATTGAACATAGGTGTTAGGAGGTATCATACGTTGATGCATTATCATGATTTCTGTTTATTGCTACATTCTTCCTATTTAACATAAAAGAAAACGCTGTTGTGTAACTTACTTATCACACATAATATGGCAATAAAAAGATAGGAATTTTATTTGACGATCTCTATCTTATCGATCAGTTAAAGGAAGAAAAAGTGTTCTAGTTGTGACACTAGTGTTGAACTGGGGCATGTAGGGCCCACCGGGAGAATACAGTGGTAGGGGCCCATGTTTAGGGGTGTGGCCAGTCTCTAGAGGGGGTGTGCCCAGCTGCCTAACCATTTTGCAAGTGTTTTTCCCCTAGATAAATATATACAGTAAATACTGTAGTGCATGCATGATAATGTACTAGATTAGTAACAGTACAGTCTTAAACCTGATCCCTAGAGGACGGGGTGGCCCCCCAGTCAGTAGGGCCCGCCGGTGGTTTCCCCTGTACCCCTGTGAGCCAGTCCAACCCTGTGTGACACCAACTAAACAAATGAAAGTGAATGCATCTATATCGGCTGTTTTATGTCTTTCATTAGCCATGAGATGTGACGGATTACAGCAGCTATTTTATGACACTGCTATCTGTTGGAAAGAGGGGACTTACTTGCCAGTGTCTCACGCAAACATTCAGACACAAAGCATTATTCAAAAAAGAACGTGCTAGTAAGCACTTACTGCAAATAATAATACAATGTGAGCATTATTGTAAGCTAGGAACCCTTCCTAACCCTAGGGGCAACAGTAAAACACCTCATAAAAGAAGATTTAAAAAATAATAATCTTAAAAGGTTTTAAACGATCAAAAAAGCACAACTGTGTGTATAAACAAGTTATTGGGGTAAAAACCAACAACCCTCTTATGACTGCAGATGAATTCCAGAAACTGTTGAAAAATACAATAATAATTCCAACACCCCAGGGAATATTTCTTTTTTTTTTTCCTTTTTTTTTTTTTTTACTAATTCTGCACAGCAGCCAAGTACGCCAAGCACCTGAAAACACACTGCAAACCGAGACAATGAAGCTCTATATTTTGTATCTTAATTGCCCTTCTCAGTTTTTGTTAAATGTAACAATTAGAACGTAGCTAGAGAGCTGTTTTTGCGGTTAATACTAATTACAGTAATATTAATAAAGAAGTCAAGCAAGTGATTGACCAGATTCGCCATGGTTCAAATATTAGTATACATCAGCAGAAAGATATTCTTATGCAACTGGCTTCTCTGCATTATGTGTCGCAACCCAGAATGTGAACAGAAAAATGGTTATGTTGACCCGTTGTAGGTCAGAATATTCAAGTAACCATTTCAGTTCACTAGATTTGTTTTATTTGGGCAAAGACGTAAGGGGGTTGTTCTGCTAATGCCAAAATATGTATGAAAATAAAATCATTACACAGAGAGGGAGTTTATAAACTGTTGGGTGAACTGCGCAAAAGTGAGATTTCGTGCACAGGTTAGCCCCCTGGGACACGCCGCTGCACAGCCACATAACGACAAGTAATCCTGACAATTTGTGGAAAAACGATAAGCCACAAAAGTGCACTTACCGTTTTTTTTAGCAAAATATGAATGATTTTCTGTCACCATACAATTATATTGTGATGGCGAAACCATCAGGTGTTTGCAGAACCCAAGGAGAAAAGTGATTTTCATACATGCCAATGTTCAATGTGTCAAATAGCGCCTGTTATAGCGCATTTGGCACTCACCCCCTATTCTTACATCTCCCCCACTGACCCCATCCACAGTTTGTACTTACTGTCACTTTCTAGATTTTGTTATGTAGCTTTAGAAATATATGATGCTACTGTATTTAAGGTCTACCCAGTGTCGGACTGGCCCACAGGGGTACAGGGGAAACCACCAGTGGGCCCCACTGCCTGAGGGCCCACTCCTTCCTCTAGGGATCAGGTTCCAGACTGTGCACTTGTATTATACATGGTAGATATGTTGCATTACACTGCACAAGACTATTGTGCATTTCAAGCCTCTATGGAGGCTGGCCACACTCCCTTTGTAGGTTGGCCACACCCCTAAGTATGGGCCCCTATCACTGTATTCCCCTGGTGGGCCCTTCAAACCCCCAGTCCGGCACTGGCCCTACCACACAAGATTGCCCAGCTATGCATACATCATGTTTCATAGCGTTTAATTTCTAAACATTAGTTCATATGTTACAAAGCATTATTATTATTGCAATCTGAGCCAAACCGTTCTAAGTATTAATAAAATGAAACAATTTTACAAATAAAAGATAGGACTCTTTTTAGAGCAACAATACAAGTATTTCCATGTAACGTGAGATTGTTATGAAAGAAGCCCAATAGTGTTAATGAATAATACAAGCATTAATACTGCAGCACATCTGGATAAAATTAGACAGACCTATTAAGCTATTTGTGGTGTCTGTGGATTTCCTTGCTTTTCCTCCAACTGCTTTAAACCACCTGAAGAACTGTATTTTTTGCAGACAATTTTCAATTAGTTTGGGCAGTGTTGACTGAAACGAACAATACTATTTGCTGATTTACACAACAAAACATATTTACAGGTTTCCATGATTGATTAATGACACATTAGGTCATTCCTCAAAACTTTCCTTTAATAATATTGAATTTTCAAATAATGATCAAGTTAAATGAGTTTTCCACAAACCACATGCCTTTTGGCCTCATACAGTAACATGCAGTTTGCACACCGTGCAACATACTAAAGGCCACACTGAACATCAAGTCTCATTATTGCCAGATCTGAAACTGCTATCCTGATTCTTACACTGAAAGAGCACAATTCATGCAATGCATAAAGCTGTGACTTGCAAACTGTATGTGAACCCGACAGAAAAACAGGCAGAAATTTACACGTGATTCTGACAGACAAGATTTTCCAAGCCCCATGCCATTGGACTATGCAGTCTATATAAAGGGATGAAACTTTTCTGCTACTGATAGTGTGTCAAAATGACAGTGCTGGGAGAAAACAATGGTGTTTTAGCTCTTGAATGCATTTCCACATATGGAGGAGTAATGCCTCAGGAAAATTAGGTAGTAAAAACAGCAACATGTGGTGCGGTGACATTCAGCTCCTCCATGATGCCTGTTTATACACACACGGATAGATTTGACAAATGATGTGGGCATTCCCAAACGATGGGAATGACCAATCATTTAAATCATTCTGTGTGTATGAACCAGGGGCGTTTCTACAGAGCAGGGGGCCCGTGTGCACCTCCGGGTGGGTCCCCTCCTCTGCACGGCACTGTAGACTCCGGCAATGTGCAGGAGTCTACTGCGCATGTGCAGGTCTCCGGAAACATAGCGCCCGCCATGATCCGGAGATCAATTTGGCCACCACGCATGCGCCGCGGCCATTTTGGCTGCGATTTCCGTCATGATTGCAGCTCCCGGCGCTGGACTCCGGAAAGGTAAGTATTAAAATGGGTGCAATGGGTGCGGTGTGGGCCCCCCCTGGACCCAGAAATGCCAATGGTATGAACAATGACAATGACGGTGCTCATACCCGCGGGTCGCTAGCGACAGCCTCAGATCTTTTGTACATGCAAGAAGATCTGAGGCTGTCGCTACCGATGCCATGCTGCCGAATGGAGTATGGCCTCCGCTCCCCACCCACCAACGTTCGTCGCAGCCGGCATCAGCAAGTGTGTATACATGCTAAACAAGAAAAGAGAACGGAGGACATTTTATATGGCTGTAGTGACATAAAATTCTGAATAGCAGGCTGAATGAAGCAGCTGTGATAAGTGGAGGTATCCATGGTAACGATGGGCCTATGAGTTGACTGAGGAGTCTGGTGATGGGAGGGGCTTAGGCCTTATAAGGAGAGGACTGATTAGGTTCTCCCTCCTTTTTCCTCAGTGAAAATTGAACAGTGAAGTGCTCTGCATTTGTTTTGTACTAAACTGTGTATTATTTGTGATTTTGTGGTGTTTTTCTTCTCATTTCCTTTCCATCTTTACTAATCTTTAAGCTTTTCATCCTCCTTTTATTCTTGAACTTTCTCTTATTTATCTTTTCTATCTTTTAACATGCCGAGGCCCAGTCGTGCTGTGCGTCCCCCTGTTCGCTTTATTGACAGCGGGGAAAGGGATGCTGCTGTCTTTGTGTCAGGTAGTGGGCAGCAGAGGTCAGTACAGACAAGAAGTCAGGTTAGAAATAATGTGGGGAATGCCGCCACCAGGGGTCGGGCTCGACCGCCTGAGAGGCTTTTGGCGGGCGAAGGTGTGTCACGCAGAGGCCGGGTCAGTAGCGAGTCTGTGACACGAGCTGCTGTGGTGTCTGATAATTTGAGAAATTATTCAAAAGAACCGGTTTCCGTGAATAACATGTTGCGAAGTGTCGGGGCCATGGCGGAGTCGCAGAGCGGGGTGTTAAGGAGAATGGTAACATCCAGGGGAGTTACCTCAGGAGTGCATGTGCCGGAGGTACGCCGCGGTCGCCCCGTGGGCCCGCGGGGGTCCGTGGCTGCCAGAGGTGGTCGACGCAGTTCGATTCTTACCAGAGGTGAGCACAATGTGAGAGGTTCAAGGTTACTAGAGTCGGTGCAAGGAGAGGGGGCACCCAACAGTGATGTTACAAGGGGTTCGGTTAGCATTATAAACAATAGCGCTGACACGGGAGTAGCGGGCCAGGGCGCGAGCACATCGGGTATTAGAAATGCTGGGAGACAGCAAGGAAGGCCCGCCACGTGTAATATTAGGGGTAAAAAAGGAGCACGGGAGCTACGTTGTATGAGGGGCACAGTACCGGGGAGGTCTGATGCTGATGCGGTATGTTTTGGAAGTAATGGCGCTGGTTTCAATCCGTCTGAGGTAGCGTCGATATGCACCTCGGTTTTATCAGCACTGGTCCCGGTGTTGAATACTAATAACACTGAAAGGAATTTTTTGAGGGAACGGAATTCTGCCGATTTGCAGAGGGATGGCGTTGGTGAATCAGGGGCGGCTTTTTTACAGGCCAGATCGGGTGGAGGTAACAGGGGCAATAGGAATGTTAATGAGTTTTTGGTAGATGTTTCTCCTTGCTTTTCCACAGAGGAGTCCTTTGCAGCCCCTGAAGTGCAGGACGATTCTGGGGAATCAGCTGCTGTGGTGGAGTCTGCCCTGGACGAGGGTGGTCTTTATGATGAGCCGGCGGTGCACCCGGCAGCGCGCCAGAATGATTCAGCAGTGGGGACAGGTAACAGGGGCGCAGTTACAGATAAAGCATGTGGGAAAAAAGCGTCAAAAAAGCGTAAGCATAGGCGCAGAGGGCACAGGGACTCATCTACTTCTTCCTCTGAGTCCTCAGGTTCATGTGTTAGCAGATGCAGTGGTTGTAATGCAAAACATAAAAGGAAGCGCAGACATAGTAGTTCCAGCATGTCCTCGGAGGAAGGTCCTGAGGATTCTTTGCAATGCGCTAATACGGCGGTGTTGAGAGGAGTACGTCCCAGAATTAGGGAGCGTATTAGACAAGGAAAATTTGTTAATATGTTTGCTTTAACTAGCAAAGGGAGAAAAGCGTTAGAAGCAGCTAAAAAGAAATCAGGTATAGGTGAGGAGGCTTATAAGTCTTACTCTAACTGGCAGAAAGGCATGCTTATCTTTGCAGCCTGTTATTTGGAATCAAGGCCTCAGGAGCACATGAACATAATTAAATATATGTATTTGCTACACGAATTGGCCAGATCTGGGCGCGGAACAGCATGGAGGGCCTATGATGAGGAGTTTCGGAGAAAACAAAATGGGAAGGAGTTTATGGATTTTGGTAAAAAAGATGTGGAGATCTTTGTAGATGTTACCCAGCCTCTTAAGAGTGGTTTAGAGGGTCTGGTGGACAAACAAGGTAATTCTAGTAATAGATGGTTGGCGGGGAAGAATGGGGCAGGCAAGTGCTATGCCTTCAATAATAGTCAATGTACTCTAGGGTTCAAGTGTCGTTTTCGGCATGTTTGTATCCGCTGTGATGGAACCCATCCTATAAAAAACTGCCAGCAAACAGCTAGTGGGAGAGGTAGTTGGAAAAAGCAGGAACATCTAACCCCAGCTGCAGCGGTGTCCAAGTAGGGCACTTACTCCAGTTAAGTTTAATAAATTATTGCTTGGGTTGGGTTACTATCCATAATATAATATTCTGAGTTTATAAGGTTAGGTTTCTCAAAAGGTTGTTATGTTGCCTTTAAAGGCCAAGTAAAATGTATTATTAGAATTATTCCCTATAATGGTGGCGCTGTAGTTATGGCATGAGTTTGCAGCCAACTTGTTAGGAGTTTTTGGTGGGATTACTGGGGTGTGTTTCAGTCGGTCAACAGTCAGGGAGCTGAGGGCCATTCAGCATTGATATTTTGGGTCAGAGAGTATTGCGCTGCCTCCAAGCAAATATACGTTTTCACGATTAGCATGTTATGGGCATTGTACACGGCGTGGCAGATGCGTTATTGCGTTTTGAGTTGCACAGGTTTAGGGTGCTAGCTCCGGATGCGAATGTATCTGGTGACCCTTGACCGTCTTATACCTGGCAGGTTATACGCCCGGATTGGAGGGCTTAGCTTGGTGAGCCTTGGCTCCCTCCACTCTCCGAGGGTACAGAAATGCCATGGGAGAGTGGGAAAGATATGTGCGCCTGCATCAAGAACAAGGTAAGACCGATTACGCAATGTTATTGGATTATGTGTGGGAATGTTTTAGAGCAGGCAGATCAATAGGGTGCGTAACACGTTTACTGTCTGCTCTTTCTTATTTCTTGAGACTTTATGGCCGGCATGATTTTACTAAATCTTTCTTTCTAGCAAAGATTCTTAAAGGTTGGGCTCGAGTTATGCCCCCTGTACAAGATGCACGTAGACCAATAACCATTTCAATTTTGCGGCGCATGACGGTCGTGTTGCGGGATGTCTGTGCATCTGATTACGAAGCACTTTTATGTGCATTGTTTTTCGTTATGGTCTTTTTTGAGGCCGTTAGAGTCAGTGAACTGGTGACGGCTTTGAAATCAGCAATGTCACCTATGCTGCGTGAACACGTGTCAGTGGAAGAGGGAGGTTCATGGTGCAAAGTACAACGTTCCAAAACGGACCAATTGGGCAAAGGTTGTTGGGTCGTTTTGAGATGTGTTGATGACAAGGAGATTTGTCCTGTGTCTTTGGCGAGGATTTATTTGAAAACAAGGTCTGATATGCCAGGTCCATGGTTGCAGCATTTGGATGGTATGCCGGTGACTCAATTTCAATTTAGATGGGTGATGGAACGTTGTATTTGCACGATGGGTTTTCCGGTATCGAGATATGGTACCCATTCGTTTCGTATAGGTGCGGCGACAACAACAGCTGCGGAAGGCTGTTCGAGCGGGCAAATTAGAGCCTTGGGAAGGTGGAAGTCTGATGTATTTTGGAAATATATCAGGTTTTGACCTGTTTTTTAATAAAAAAAATAAAATAAAATAAAAATCAGACTTGAGGTTTCAGCCACTCGCCATATTTGGGGGTCTTGAGGAATTTTTTATCCTGTCAGGTGCCTTAAGCCTGGGGGTTCATACCCGCCTGACAGGTGTGTTTTTCGCCTCTCGTCAAGTCTGATCCCCCCCCTTATCTAACTCCCTTCGTCAAAGGAGAGCAATTCTCTTCAAAAATTATCACATTAGAGGCCAAATTAAACTTAAAATTTTTAATAGATAAATGTTAAACCATTTTAGCAAGATTTTAAAGGGATGTTTTTTGGGGTAATGTTGTTGCAAGATTTTGGTTTTAGGGGTTTTTGGTCTCAATAATTTTTGTGAATGATTTTGTGTTTTCAGATTTGCGCCTGGACGGGTGTCCGATTTGGATTATGGGGCATTCATACGTGTATTATGGTGAAAGGTCTGGTGTGGAGTGCCTTCAGTCCCCGGAAGCTAATCTGGTCAGATGGATTGGAGTGAGGGGACTTCGGTGGGAGCAAGTCATCCCGCTTTTTTGGCAGCAAGTGGAGAGGTCGGGATACCCCCAGAGGGTGGTGTTCCATGTTGCCGGAAATGATCTGACCAAGAGGTCTGGTTTAGACCTTCGTAAAACCATATTTAGGGACTTAGTTAGTTTACAGAACAGGTTGTGCTTTCTGAGTGTAGGATGGTCGGAGATTATCCCTCATTTAGTGTGGAGGGGCGCGGACAGACCGGCTGCCATTGAATTGATCCGGCGCCGGATCAATTCTGTGGTTGGCAGAGCTGTTAGCGAAAATTGGGGGTTTGTGGTCCCACATCCCTCAATTTCAGTTTCTGCTCCTCATCTTTATATGGCCGATGGTGTCCATCTGAATTTGAGGGGTATTGAAATTTTCATGGGAGATTTGTGGTTAGCGGTTTTTTCTCAGGAGTTTTATTGATAGGTTGGAGGTCTTTTAGGAGTAGTTAAGGTTAGTTTGTAAGGTAGAGGTATGGTGGCGGGGTTTCTTTGAAACTGTGGCGGGTTGGGACGGCCTGAAATTGTGGCTGTAATTTAAAGAGTTTTATAGGTGCTCAGGAGATGTGAAGGTGGTGGAGTTTGATACATTACGGGGCCGGAGTTCCATCGGACCAGGTGGGCTTCGGTCTCCGGTGGAGTTTGTACACACCTGAGCACCTTTGGGTGGAAGTTGGGGAATACCTTGAGTGGAGAGTTGGCCACGGTATTCCCCATAAAGAGAAAGAACACAAGGGGTGGCAAATGGCCCATGGTGGCCCCTTGTGATGAGTGGGGGGCTGGGCTGAAATTGGGCCCCTTAAGAGCCTCCCCTTGGGATGTATGGGGGCTGGGCTGAAATTGGGCCCTTAATAACCCCCATTTGTTATGCGATGGAGGCCGGGCTGAAGTTGGGCCCTTGCCTCCTCTTGTGTTGTGATCAGCCACAGTTAAAAGGTTAGAATAAATAGGGACATTTAAATAGGCCGTCCCTCCTTGCCACCATACCATTTGGTTAATAAAAGCTGACAATTTTATTGGCAAACATATCCTGGTGTCAGTGTCAGTTATTTCTTTATGGATGTTGGTGTATGCGCATGAATGAAGAACAGTCTATGATAGACATTTTAGTGAAAGATCTCACTCAGAAAGGCCAATCTGAGCAAGATCTTTTCTAATCTCGCCCAGTGTGTACACTCGATGTCATTAATGATGCGCTCTCCAACCCCCTCCCTCATCTCAACATGTACAGATGAGGGAGGTTCTCGTTAACGACAGCCATGCTTGCTGTCGCTCCCCACTGCCGCTTCCACGCTGTTGATCCCTTCCCCGATGGTATCGGCAAGTGTGTATGCACTTGCCGATGCCGGCACCCTGCTGGGTTATTAATGAACGAGATATCGTTCATATCTTTCAGTGTGTTGGCAATTTTTCTTCTCAACTGCAGAAACTTCCTGACTCTTTAGAATAATTTCAATTGGTGTGCTCCCAATTGTTACACATTACATAGGTTACATTACTTCAAGGCACCTTACTCATATAACTTACACAAAAAAGAAATATGTTTCATACACATCTGCATACCTAGGCACAATGGCATGAGTTATCTTATCTTAGAACCACCTGATATCATGGAAGCTGCATATATATTGTCTTGACCCTACCTCACCAGAGAACAGAGATATTTATAAATCAACATTTTCATTTTCACACCGTGGATGTTGTCTGTTATGCAGACATATTCATCATGAGTGTAGGAGCAGGCAATCTTGGTTCATTTTCATCCCTAAAAAACATTTTCAGTTAGAGGAAATATCTAGGAGGTGACTACTGGGTAGGTAAAACAATCATTACTTCATATATATATATATATATATATATATATATTTTTTTTTTTTTAACACGTGCATAGTAATATGTATTGTATGGGCATTTTTGGTGATTGTGGTCATGGAAAATTGCACCTCTGTTGATCCACAAACAACTGCCCAACACAAATTTAGTGAGGCACACAGCACTAGGGGGGAGATGTATTATAGTGGCACGCAGGCCCGGCGCTACCCGCTCAGCGAAGGGATGCAGTGCAGGGAGGCGCTGGGACAGAGAGGCGCTTTCCCTGCTCTGAATCCCTTCACTGCTGCGCCGTCCTGTCCCCCCTGCTGCTGCTGTGTCTGTCACTGTATGACAGTCACTGGCAGCAGCGCCTGCAGAATCAAAAACCTCCTGCCTCCCCTCCCCGTGTGACAGGCTGTGTACGGGACAGAAGGGGGCGGAGCTAAACGGACCAAAAGGGGGCGGGGCTAAACGGGATAGAAGGGGCGGAGCTACACTGACCAGGCTGCAGTACAGAGGGAGACTGGCTTAGGTAAGTGGTGTGTGTGTGTGTGTGTATGGTGAGTGTGTATGTGTGCATATGGTGGGTGGGTGTGTATGTGTGTGTATATATGTGTGAATTGTGTGTGTGAGGTATGTCTGCGTACGCGCACTTTATAGACGCTAGTACTGGGGGGGGGGCATTACGTATAATGACGCTACTACTGGGGGAGGCCATTACATGAGAGGACGCTACTACTACTGGGGGGGCATTACGTATAAGGACGCTACTACTACAGGGGGGGGCATTACGTGAAACTACGCTACTACTGGGGTGGCCATTATTTATAAGGACGATACTACTACTAGGGGGGAATTACGTATAAGGATGTTACTACTACTGTGGGTGCACTACGTATAAGGATGCTACTACTACAGGGGGGGCTTTACGCGTAACGACGCTACTACTACTGGGAGGGTGCATTACGTATAAGGACGCTACTACAGGGGGGGCATTACGCGTAACAACGCTACTACTGCTGGGGGGGGCATTACTTATAAGGACGCTACTAGTACTACGGGGGAATTACATATAAGGAGGCTTCTACTGGGGGTGCATTATGTATAAGGACGCTACTACTACTGTGGAGCATTACGTATATGGACGATACTACTATTATGTGGAATTACGTATAAGGACGCTTTTACTACTGGGGGTGCACTACGTATAAGGACGCTACTACTGCTGGGGGGGGCATTACGTATAAGAATGCTACTACTACTTGGGGGCATTATATATAAGGACGCTACTATTACTCGGGGGGCATTACGTATAACAATGCTACCACTACTAGAGGGGCATTACGTATAAGGATGCTACTACTGGGGGGGGGCATTATGCATAAGGACGCTACTACTACAGGGGGGGGCATTACATGTAAAGATGCTACTACTGGGGGGGCCATTACGTATAAGGATGCTACTAGTACTGTGGGGGGGGGGCATTACGTATAAGGACGCTACTACTACTAGGGGGGAATTACGTACAAGGACGCTTCTACTACTGGGGGTGCACTACGTATAAGGACGCTTCTACTACTGGGGGGGCATTACGTATATAAGGACGCGTCTACTACTGGGGGTGCACTACGTATAAGGATGCTACTACTACTCTGGGTGCATTATGTATAAGGATGCTACTACTACTGGGGGGGCACTACGTATAAGGATGCTACTACTACTGGGGGGGCATTATGTATAAGGGTGCTACTACTACTGGGGGTGCACTACGTATAAGGATGCTACTACTACTCTGGGTGCATTATGTATAAGGATGCTACTACTACTGGGGGGGCACTACGTATAAGGATGCTACTACTACTGGGGGGGCATTATGTATAAGGGTGCTACTACTACTGGGGTGCATTACATATAAGGACGCTACTACTACGGGTGGGGCATTACGTATAAAATTAATAAGATTGTGCTACATTGTGGCGTAATTTTAAATGGGGGTACTATTGTGTGGCCATGCCCCTTAGTTGTGAGACCACACCCCTTTTCCCGGCGCACGCCAACGGAATATGGGAGGGCGCAATTTTATAGTTTGCAGGGGGGCGCCGAACACCCTAGCACCGGCCCTGGTGGCACGGATCATTACTGAGGCGAAGCAGGAAGGAACAATGACAAAATGTATCCTCATCTTGATCCCCGCCTTAGTGCACAGAGAATCAGCTTTGTGTTTATGAGTTGCGTCTTCCTGCCCAGCGGACTCCAGTGCACGTGTGCAAGATTTTGCTGCTACTGGGAGATCTCACATGCATCCTGCAGCTAGAAGTCGGTGTATGGTAATCATGGTGTCATTATCTCCCTCTTTGGGTGCAGAACGGAGTCTGACAAATCTGGCTCTGCAGCATGTTGCCATGATGGTCCTGTAAACGTAAGCATATGTATAAATCTGGGCATACACAGTCAGATGAAATGTCTGTCAGACCAACAGACATTTTATTCAACAGTCTGACACCCATCAGATATCATGGGCATACACTTCGAGATATGTCATAACGTATGGTGAGACGATATCTGCTCTCCGCCCCCGGGGAGGAGATATTTCCCTGGTACTCCCATGTGAAGGAACAGGGAAAAAATCCGTCAGTAGGGCATACACTGCCTGATGTGGCCGAATTGCTACTTTACAATATCAGAACTCCGGCATGTCTGACCAATCAGTATTTTCAAATCTATCACGTGCATACACTGTACAATTATCTGGGCAATCTGCCAGTATTGGGCGGAATGACCAGATAATTGTATAGTGTATTTCCAGCATAAGAATTTATTTTTAATCACATTCTTATCATTGTCTTTTTTGTATTAGTTGGATTTACCCCTTTTTATTCTCATCTTTGGTTAGCTTTGTTGCAATTTCTGGGTGTTGTCTATGTGAGGAACCTGTTGATTACTCCATGTGACAATAGCATTATTATTTTATGAAGATTATTCTAAATGTATATACTGTGAAATAAAACGGTGACATTTTCCTGTACTTATGTTTGTCATCCTTTTTGTGCGTATTCATCATGCTCTATTATAACCATAGCTATACGCACCAGTCTGTGCTGTGCTGGAGGCAGTATGGGGCTCAGCTCTTTCTCAAAGTAGAGGAATTCCATACCTCCCAACCGTCCCAATTTCAGCGGGACAGTTACATTTTTCGGGCACTGCCCCAGATGCGGCCCGTGCGGCTGGGAGACATTGTGTAACACCGATGCTCTAGCTGCAATGCAGCCTGCAGAGCAGTGGTGAATGGATGTTCAGTTCCGGAAGTATGATGAGGTAAACCCAGCAGCTGCCGGATTGCTCAGCTGCCCCAAGCATGACGGGCAAATGATGACTTGACATGTGGACATGCCCCCTAAAACAGCACACATCAGGGGGCATGGTCTAACGGAAGCAAGACCACAGCCTTCACATGATGCCCTATCCCCTTTTTGTTTGTGTGCTGGATACCATACTCACAATCTGCAAAGTAGGAAGGTATGGTATTCCACAAGCAGTAGACGTCCATTTTCCTTTAAGACAACACTTCATGCCTGAATATTCCTTATTGCAGTGTGCTGCTTTGAGTTTTGATGGGCCTACCAGATTTACAGCATGAAAACGCTCATTCCAAGACTGGTATTTTATGGCTCAGTGGCGTGTAGCCTACTATGTTAGTAATGAGAACATACATTTCATAATTGGAAAACCAAGCCAATTGAAATCCACATAGTAAAGACATGTGTCAAACACAAATGAGTTTGGTGGTGAAAGACAGCTGTTAGCTGATTACAGCATATGGTTTTTGTAATCCGCATATGATTTTGGACTTTTCAGTTAAAAAATGGATTCACTATGGGGTCAATCCAATTAGCTGTGAAGGTGGCGAATTGCCATTGCAACCGCAACCACCACCAACACAGACTGCTCGGCATATCCCAGGAAAGTCAGAGCTGTTGTGGTACTTTAATAATCAGTGGTGTAGGCAGCCGCACATCACCAATAATTGAATCCCCACCCCACCCCCAACACACACCTAAAGGTACATCTTCCATAGATCACAAAAGTCTCCATCTCAACTCCTTTTGCCAAATTCACAGAGCCAGAGCCGGTGTCTAATAGACTGCATGGTACATTACATACAAAAATTACAAATGCTGCAGCTAAACTTCCCCAAAAATAACAGAGGTGAACTGTAAGGTTTCATTCAGATTTGCTGTTTATGGATAGGGTTACACACACTAAAATACAGTATTCAATGCAGTGAGAGATATAGAGACAAATGCAAACATTTTGTGTTTTCTGTACACTTCTGTTCTAGGTTAGTGACAGTTGTGTAGAATAGTGACTTTCTTATCATTAACAGTTAAACACTGGCTTTTGATTAGAGTCTGAAATGTGTAAACAATTCCATATCTAAATGTACAACTGAAGCATTACCACAGACAGTGCTTTGCAGCAATTCCTGGCACTTCATGCATTTTTCATTGCTGCAAGTATCCTGTTTAGAAAAAAAATCTGAAAGGATAGCTGGCTTGAAGTAATAAAAACACAAACCCTTCTATTGTACATTCGTTTGCTTAAAAAAGATTAAGTGCTGCTGACTGAAAATAAAAAAAACAAATGTGAAAAACATTCATATAGCATCTTTAATATACAGTATACTTTTTTGCCTCAAATACACTTTAAATTCAGTTTGCTATAGATACATAAGACTATGGGAATTCACTGGCACCAGAATGTTTCTGACGGATTTTATGGAACACCAAGGAGTTTAAAATTCAAAATTCAGACTTTATACGCCCCACCCCCCATTAATATACTGTAAAATCCCTGACTATGCAACTTGCATTACTTGATATAACCTGACTGTAGTAGTTTAAATAGTTAATTCACACTCGTACAACATTTATTACAATATGTACAATTAAGATAAATACCAAAAGAAGAAAATGGAAAGTAGAAGACTCTTATTTGGGAGCAGCCTAATTCAGATGGACTATTGTATTTAAATACCATATACTGATAAAATCAACATTTTTAATAGGGTCTTATTAAAACATAGTTTTAGGAGTTCAATTTGTGAATTAATTACTCAGTGAAGCTATATTAACAGATTCAGGTATAATTAATAGCGTAAATGCTATGATATAAAGTAAGCCGGAAAATCTTATCTATAGTCAATAACAGAAGTCACATTATAGTTACAACAATGGTGGTCATTCCGAGTTGTTCGCTCGCTAGCAGTTTTTAGCAGCCGTGCAAACGCTATGCCGCCTCCCACTGGGAGTGTATTTTAGCTTAGCAGAAGTGCAAACGAAAGGATCGCAGAGCGCCTACAAATAAATTTTGTGCAGTTTCAGAGTAGCTTCAGACCTACTCAGCGCTTGCGATGACTTCAGACTATTCAGTTCCTGTTTTGACGTCACGAACACGCCTTGCGTTCGTCCAGCAACGCCTGCGTTTTTCCTGGCACGCCTGCGTTTTTCTGAACACTCCATGAAGACAGTCAGTTCACACCCAGAAACGCCCACTTCCTGTCAATCTCTCTGCGGCCAGCAGTGCGACTAAAAAGTTACGCTAGACCTTGTGTGAAACTACATAGTTCGTTGTAATAGTACGACGCGCGTGCGCATTGCGCCACCTACGCATGCGCAGAAGTGCTGAATTTTTGCGCAGCGTCCGAAAACAGCTAGCGATCGACTCGGAATGACCCCCTATGTTCATTGTGAAATATATGACCCTCATTTATTCTGAAAGAATCCCATAGGATAAATTGAAAGAAATATGGCACCAGTGGATGCTTTGTCAAATATTAATCATACATGCAGGTTGGGTGGAGTGGACTTAGAGACCTGTGGCACCAATAACAGATAAACCACTGACATTAAGGGGTATATTCAATTGAAGTCGGATCCATTCCGACATTCATTTGTCGGAATGGATCCGACCTGGCCTATTCAATGGACATCTCAATTCGACTTTTACAAAAGTGGAATTGAGATCCGTGGGGGGGGGGGGGATGGGGGAGAGCCGCGGGCAGACGGGGGAGAGCAGTGCTACAGCAGCAGCTATATAGCCGCTGCTGTAGCGCTGCTCCCCCCCAATCTGGCCGCAGCTCTCCCCGTCCCTCCTGTCTCACAGCTACCGCTCCGTCCCCCCTGTCACAGCCACCGCCGCTCCCCGTCTCCCCCTCTCTCGCCGATCCACGTGCTTTTCGACAAGTCAAATTCATCGACTTGTCGAAAAATTTTGGGTTATATTGAATAGGTTGAATCACGATTCGACCTTAAAAAGTCGAAAACGGCCGTCTTTTCAACAGACAGCAGCTTTCCACTTCAATTGAATATACCCCTAAGTAAATAGTTTTGAGACTAAGAGTATAAAAATCAGTTAAAAAACGTACTGGAATATAAAACATATCCTTATGTGCCAGGTTAATATTTCACATACACCTTTTCTAAAAGGTATTTACATGCAAATTCTCACAGATTTATCAACATTTTATTTGAGGTTAAGAATCTGATTGTTCCCAGTAGCCAATCAGATATTACCTTTCATCAGTTTAGAGCAGGGTCGGACTGGCCCACAGGGGTACAGAGCAAACCACCGGTGGGCCCTACTACCTGGTGGGGCCCCACCTCCTCCTCTAGGGAAGAGGTTCCAGACTGAATTATACATTATCCATATGTTCCATTTTAATGCACAGGACTATGGTGTATTTTCTATCATGCATTGCTGTTATCAATCTGCTATATTATCATGCTTACACTGGCAATATTGACTGTATATTTATCAAGGGCCCCAGCCCATGCAGTCTCTAATGGTTAGGTAACCCAATGTAGTGGCAGGCCCCTACCACTGCATCCCGGGATGTGGCCAAGATCCCGCCGGACGGAATCCCGGCAGTCGAAATACCGACGCCGGAATCCCGACCGGTACAATCCCAACATATTCTCCCTCCGTGGGTATCCACGACACCCATAGAGGGAGAATAAATTAGTGTGCTGAGCGTGGCGAGCGTAGCGAGCCCGCAAGGGGCTGCGTTCCGCTCGCCACCCCTGTCGGGATTGTGTGGTCGGGATTCCGGCGTCGGTATTTCGACCTCCGGGATCCCGTCCAGCGGGGTTTAGTACTGATCCCTGCATCCCCCTGTAGGCCCTTCATGTCCCAGTCCGACACTGGCTCAGAGTCAGTTTGGAGTGATGATTTGGGGTCACATTTGTGCTAATAGTACCATGTTTTCAATAAGGTTACACTACTTTTTGCTAGGTATTTTGCAGATGTAATATTTTTGCAGAGTACTTAAACAGAGCAATGTCCCACTACTATGTGATTCAGAATAAAACAGTATTACCTGGGTGTGTGAGGCATTCCATTACTTGGTATGTTTCTCTGAACACTTAAACAGACCAAAAGATATTCACTGTGGAATGTGGATATTTTCAATATGATGCAACTCATTCATCTTTGTAGTGGTTTGCAATTAAAATCCAATGATTATGTTTTAAGAGGATTTCTGCTCTTATTCAGTTTGACAAATAAAAAATTGTATTATGCCTGCAAAACAATTTTTCAACTTGTTTCAGTATGTACAGTACTCTACAAAATTTCTATTTATCTAGTGCAATCTGAGACACCCTGAGATGAACATATGGGAATACTATTACTGAGCTGCACGCTACTCAATAAACAAAATTTTCTATTTTGACTCAAAAAAAAGCAGAGCAGTGGTGAATAGATGCTATGCGCATGCGCACAGCGTCTATTCCAGTAAACCAGAGGAACTAGGGGCATGGCCAGCAGCTCACAGAGCGCTGGCCGTGCCCCCGCTGTGATGAAAATGGGGGGCGTGGCTCGCGATCGCATCATTCACGTGAAGTCACGCCCATTTTCAATAGGCCAAGCCCCCTTTCAGCTCCACCATGCGTGAAGTCCCGGATTGCAACCTCCAGATGTTGGGAGGTATGCAGATGTGTCCTCATACTCTATTGCCCCAGTCACCCCAAACAGCTCTTTGTGCCAGGTCCTGTGCGACTCAGCTTGCGTTGGGCGTCATTTTTGCTCAAATGTTCATCTTAGTCACACAAATGTAAAAATCTATTACAGCAAACTGCTTAACGAGACTTCGTTGATTCCTTTGATATGTGACATTTGTACATCTGTGCGCAAATGAGTCTGAATCTGTATATGAAGTGTAATGATGCAGTGGTCACTGCTTTTTTCCACGCTAAGCAGGGCCGTAGCTTCCACTAGGCAGCTTTAGGCAGCTGCCTAGGGGCGCCGGGTCCTGAGGGGGCGGCCTGCTACAGCTAGCTGAAAAAATTAGCGTGGTCCTACCTCTTACAGCCGCTGCAAAAGTCCTCGGCACTCTTATCTTACAGTAGCCGCGACTGCCAAGCTCCCGTATTGCAGCCCTCAGCTCCTCCTCCATTCAGCACAGGCATTAACTTTTACAGCTCCTGGAGTCTTGGCCATGGGTGACATGTGGTGCTGCTCTTCATTCCAGGCTCTTTCACAGACTACTCAGTCCCAACTCTGTAACACTGCCTGCTGGTAAGGTGGCTGCCCAGTGCACTCTCTGCATTTGAAAGGAAGGAGGGGAAGAGCAGCAGTCTGGGGGGGAGATGAGCAGCAGCATGCACACAGATGGTGGGGGGATAGAACAGCAGACATTTAACAGAGTTGGGGGGGGGGGGGTGTGAGAGCAGCAGGCAGCCATAGAGACTGGGAAGATGGGGAGAAGAGAGCAGCTATGCAAAAGACTGGGGGTGGGGGACAGCTGCAGCATGCCATTCACCTGAAGGGTGGGTAGGGGCAGTAGGCAGAAGTTTTGCCTAGGGTGCCGAGAAACCTTGCACCGGCCCTGACGCTAAGGAGCTCATTCAGAGATGGATGCAGATCGCTGCATACGCAGCCAGAACTAAGGTTGACCCCTGGCAGCGCAGCCCAGTTGCGCTGTCAGGCGGTTGGCCGCCATTTTTTTAAATCGGAGCTGCTGTGTGTGACATCATGCAGCCTCTAGGAAAATAGCCCCGGCCCGCCCCCCAACGCCACATTGCTGCCCTGCGAATGCCCGCCACTGTGAATCACATTGCAATGTGCATGCCCATGCAGCCGCTATGTGGCCACTGCACATGCGCCGTTTTTCTCCATCGGCAAATTGCACAGTGGGCCGCATCGGCTGCCAACTCAGAATCAGCCCCTACGTTCTGTTGTGCTTCATCTGAGACTTTCTACATATTTAAAACTAATTACTATGTGGTTAAAGTTGCAGCTCGGTGTCTTGGTTACAGATTGACTGGTGATTTGCTGCGTCTGCGGTGCAAATGAGATGAAAATTTAAATAAAAAGATGCTACATTACATCGCTCATGTGGCTCACTCACAACAGGGGTCATGTGACACATGGCACAAGAGACCCCTGGGGACACATCTGTATGTAACACTTCACAGTGAATGTTTAAACAATCATATCATTTCCAGTCCCCCTGCAGAACTTTGGTACACACACACACACACACACACACACACACACACACACACACGTTAATTTCATTGCAATCCTATTAACCAACCTTTTTTTTTTTTTTCTTGCTGTAGGTGCAAATAGATCACCTGGAGGAACAAAACGCGTACTACAGAGAGAACATACACACTCCACACAGATTGTGGCTATGCACAATGGTACATTCTAACCAGTGGCGGATCTTGCCACGGGCAAGCAGGACTTTTGCCCGGGGCGCCGCCTTCCGGAGGGCGCTGGCGTCATCCGGAGGGCGCCGCACCGTGGCAAGATCCGCCACTGCTGCCCGCTGTGTCCCTGTCCGCCTCCGCTGCCGTCCCCGTCCCCATCCCCGTCCCCGTCCGCCTCCTGAAGGGAACTAGACGCTATGCGTCTAGTTTCCCTTCCTGGAGAGCAACTTTGCTGAGCGGTGCGCGATGACGTCATCGCGCACCGCACAGCAAAGGTCCTCTCTACGAAGGGAACTAGACTCATAGCGTCTAGTTTCCCTTCGTGGAGAGGACCTTTTGCTGTGCGGTGCGCGATGACGTCATCGCGCACCGCTCAGCATTCAAGCGGCGCTTTTAATGTACAGGGGGCGTAATTGACCACGCCCCCTGTATTAGGCCACGCCCCATTTCCTGCCCGGGGCGCAGAGCGCCCTTGAACCGGCCCTGATTCTAACTCTATTAACAAAAGGATAAGTCTAGACTGTAGGATAGTGGAAGTTGAGTCCTACAACAGAAGATACTAAGGCTAGTTGATGCTCTGATAGAGCAGCCAGTTGTTAGGAGGGGATGCGGTCAAGATCCCGCCGGACGGAATCCCGACGGTCGGAATACCAACACCGGGATCCAGACCGCATGCTTTTTATCGCATGCTAAGGGCCGCCCATCACAGGTCAAGGCAGACCAGCATGCAGAATAGCCTGCCCAGTGGCTGCGACCACAATTTACTGCAGTCACAGCAACTTTGGAAGGCCCCCTGCAGCCGCAGCTGGGCTGTGTATGTAGATGGTCAGCCACCATTTTTCTCATCGGAGCGGCTGCATGTGATGTCATGCAGCCTCCCCGAATATGTCGCAGACCTGCCCCCATTTTCCCTGCGCCGACCGCCCGCAACGTCCCATCGCCACCCTCCCACCTGCCCTGTAAACACCTCTGCCTCTCAAATAGGCAGAGGCGTTTGCACTCTTTGCGATCATATCGCATTCAGCGTCCACGCACATGCAGGGCGGTACCTGCGAGTGCGCAGTGTTACCTCCAACGAGGTTTGATGCGACATAAATAAACCACATAGCCCCCAGTATACACAAATGTTGCTATCAATCAGAAGAACAACAGATATTTGATTAATAAAAAACTATGACTGGTTCTCTCCAGCTTGTGGAACACACTTTGGTTCTTGTTTGTATATCATGCTGTCTTCAGGCACCAACTTCTGTACTATCTGTATGGCCCCTCTGATGATATAGTGACAGTGTTTGTGTGCAAGCCTCGAGCCAGAAGGGATGGACCCAGCTTACTTCTGTGCTATTATATAGGAGCTTGTTAGTTACTGTAATTCACTATAGCTCTTTTTAATAAAAAGACTAATACTAACTCCTTTTTGCACTTTAGTAGTGCACATCACAAACTCTGGAAGCAAAATATTCCTAAGGGACAACTTATTCGCCTTAGGAGAAACTGTTCCAATTTTACCACTTTTACTGAACAAGCGGACACTCTACTCTCTTCTTTTAGAGAGTGTGGGTATCCAGATAACATTTTACAAAAAGCCCTCATGGAGGTTTCTGATTTAGATAGGAACAGCCTCCTGCAACATCATCCTAAAAGAGAAGAAGATCCCACCAAAAAAGATAGGAGTTCTGCATTTATATGTAAATTTAATAGTTGTGCAGGTCAGATACGTAGTATAATACAGAGAAACTATAAAATTTTGAAACAGGATCGTGTTTTGGTGGAGACACTGCCTCAAGCTCCACTTATCATTTATCGGAAAAATAGGTCTTTGAAAACCCTTTTAGCTCCAAGTTATTTGAAAAAAGTAGAAATCAAAGACTGTACTAGAAAACAAGAATCAGGCTCTGAATGGTTGACAAAAAAACCCTCGGGTTTCTTTCACTGTGGCAAAAATAAATGCCAGGTCTGTCTCCATACATTAAGGAAAACGGTGTCAATTGAATTACCAAATAAAATAGACACCCACTTTATTAAATCATTTATAAACTGTGATTCTTCATATGTTGTATACCTTCTTTGGTGCAGTTGCAACTTATACTATGTGGGCCGCACCACCAGGAAATTGCGCACCAGGTTCATGGAACACAAAAGAAATATAGCAAAAGGTTTTTTCAAACATAGTGTGTCCCGACATTTTTATTCCACACATCAGAAAGATCCCAGTTGTCTCTCGATCGTAGGATTGGAATATATAGCACCTACGGGGAGAGGGGGTGATAGATTTTCATTATTATGTAAGAGAGAAATCTACTGGATGCTGCAGTTTAATTCAGTGCACCCCTCAGGTCTAAATGAGACAATGGAATTAAATGTAGTGGTTTAGGGTTTATTAATTATCCCCGACTAACAGTCCTGTTGATCCCATACCACCAACCATCCTCGAGACCATAAGGTACAGGTGGCAAACCTGTGTCACCTGTGTGTGGTCTGTATAGCCTTGGAGATTCCCACGCAACCCTGGACGGGACAGTGTTTCTACCTGTCAGCACGTTCAGGATCAGCGGTCATTCGGAAAAATTTCTGAGTGTTTAGGTACTTCTGTCAACCGGAGTCACTCCACGGCTATACGGCCATCCTATGTTATCGACAGGGTTGGGGTGACTTGGGCTCAACATGCCTTAATATTTTCAGCATCAAATGTACTCATGAGTGTCTCTCAGATTCAATATGAATCATGTTTCTTCATTTTATTATATATAATCAGCTAGATATCTATGAACGGGACAAGCCCACTTATAACCATAATGAATGTCATTATTATATTGACCACAATCAGGTCTTTTTTCTTGCAGTATTTTTGAGGGTTAAAATAAATATATATACAAAAAATAAGCAATAAAAAATAATAAAAATAAAAAATAAAAAACATATATTTGTATCTATATAAAAAACACAAAAAATAGACAACAAAAAGTAATATAATAGTATCCAAGTGTTTCTCATTTTAAGGGTCATGAGTGATATAATATCTGTTATTGTCTATCACGTAATATCTGGTGTGTAAATTGAAATTCCAACATATGATTATACTTGGTAATATGTGCTGTATAATAGTATGCTGCTGACGTTTTCGGTAATCAAAAAAGAGTTACCAGCTAATGTAGACATAATGACCTTACTGTATTAATGTACACATTTATCCTTAACGTGTTTTGATTAGCCCATGAGTGGGAACATACTGTTTATAGCTTTATAACTATAAGTCTTCTGTGGAATGACAGCGGCATGATCACTATGCGGGTGTACGTTCAGGTCACCTAGCAACCATCTACACAAATCGGTCTTCTCCAGAATCCCGATCACGTGACGGCGGCGTCACGTCATACGTACATCACGTAGATACGCGCTCTGCTGCTAAGCAACCAGAGCTCTCTAGTAAATCCTCTCACACGTGATGCCGCCGATCACGTGACCCGGAAGGAATACACACCGTTATACGGAGCCCAGGAGATAAATCTCCTCATCTACCTATATCTTCTTGGGGATATTTATGTAAGTCATATTTTATTATGGGGACATTATCATCCCAGTGACTGGGGGAGTGAAGTATATGTAATTAATGCATATGATTACAAACGGTTGTTCATAATAAACAGGGGGTGAGTCATGTGACTACACTGACCCTTGACCCTCCTGATCATAGAGGTATATTTTATTGATTTGTGTCTTCTGAAATGTCTTTTTCATGTGGGTTTGCCTCCCATCCTTTCGCATGTGTATAATGAGTATATTCTATATAGAATTTCTGTATTTTTACCGAGACTGTGGATTATTGATAAATTACATCACACCTGTGGGGCATCAGGTCATTAAATGGGGTATAAATAGATCCCAAAATCAGATGGAGCCATACTTCTGATGAAGCTAGGTGACTTTACCTAGGGAAACGCGTTAAGTGTTGAAGCTGCCACAACCACCACAAGTGTTCCACCTGCAAGTCGGATCCAGATATGGACTTTTAAATCTGCCATTTGGAACTCTGAGGAATTGCACATGTACAGCATCGATGGGAGAGACCCAGGTTGTTTCATTGCCACAGCTTGCTTGCTGAAATAATCTCCATAAAACCTTTGGAAGTCTCCATCAACAAGGGTAATACCAGCTGTACTTATTTCCTCTTACCAGAGAACTTTGCACAAGGCACTTAGTCCGGGATCCATTTGTGGACACTGCAAGCAGCCACCTATAAATATATCATAGCTCCATATATGCCTCAATTTTATATTTGCTATATATGTTCAGGATGTTTTCTAGTTCTTATTTGTGATGTATAGGGAATAAATTATATGTTATTTTTATTCAAATTGATCCACAGTCGTTTATTATTATTGGAGAAACACAGTAGCGCCAGTTCTTATTTCCTCATAGCTCTTTTTGTGTTTTCTGCATTAAAAGTGTATGATCCCTGGTATTCAATTCAATTGGCAACACTTTAGCTACTGACAGCTTAACCCATTGTGTTGGTCAAACTGAATTACTTTATACATTGCAATGCTTCATAAGGAATTATGACACCTGAGAAATATTCATAAAGATCGCTCCAAGGGCAAATGATGTCAACCATCACACATGTCAATTCTTGCTTCCAGGCTTAAAAAACAACACACAAAAAAAGAGTAATAGAGCAATGCACTTGAGCTAAGAGCAGCCAAAAGAATGTATACTTTCCTTGGATTACTTTCTATCCTACCTGTCATGTTATTTTTAGATCTGTTTCAGATTTATAGAAAGGTCTGAGCATTCCTCAGTGAGATGCTTGCTGTTCAGTCCCCTTTGTTTTTCCTTTTGTCAGCGCAGGTGAGGCGAGAAGACATGCATTATATTCAATAGAACACATAATAAAGCTAAAGGATAAAGCTGAAGTGAAAAGCCCTCTGGAAACTCACCTGTGCTTTCCATACTCTATGGTAATTATTTTTTTGATATAATGTTATGACAGTTTTTTCTATGGGACTATAAAGTTATTGATGAGCAGCAAAAGGTTAAGTACTGTTCAGTTAAAGAAGCTAATTTTCGGCCTCACCCATTGGCGTTAAAACTCATAACTTTGCTGGAGCTTTCTCATGTTAATAAAAGCCTGTGAATGTATGGCGGTCAGCAGTGATGGTAAAGCATCCTATTTTGAATGCTGCTTACGCTATTTACTCAGCCTGTTGTCCTTATAGGCACTCAAGACTCGATTTGTCCCGATTTGTGATGATGATACCGATGTTTCACCAATTTTACGCTGTCGGGTGGAAATGATGTGATAGCAGTGGATGTCCCTCTTCTTAGATTAGCTTCTGCCCATATTAGCATATAATCGTAACTTAATACAGCAATATAGCAACGGCAGCAGCTAGAACAACCACATCTGAATGAGCCTCTCCAAGAACTGGTTACCACTGCATATTAAGCCGTGTCATTGGTGTCTTTCTAACGCTAGTGGATAGCCAACCTTAGACAGTCTGTTTACATTGGTTATGCCATACACTATCATAACATTCATTATTCCCAGCAATAAGGGAGATAAGAAGTACTAATGAGTAAGATTAAGGTGGATCAATTATACTCACATAGTGCAAAAATGATTATTTTAAAATATCCAAATCCAATTTTCCAGCCGCAAAATTGACTTGCATTAATCTTCTGTTACAGATGTGTCCTCTTACAACTTTGCTCCATACACTACAAGTCCCATTACACATAACGCATGAGTGCCGTGTGACTTGGTAGTGCCGAGCATCTTTCTATGCATATTTTGCCGCAAAACTGCATCTTAGACGTAATGTAATAAAATACGACAAACAGGAGCAGCTTCTGAAATGATATGCGGCATGCCTATATTCTGTGTGTAATAGCGGCTCTATCTGCATCCGAAATTAAATGTTACAGTATTTTCCAGGAAAACACTGTAGCATAGCATTCTGAATGCAAATACAGTTGCAGTCACACACAGAATATAGGCATGCTGCATAGCATAGACGCAAAAAGGCACACAAAAAAGATGCTCTGTGCTATTGTGTCATGCCACGGCATGGCGCGACTTGAAGGGCTGTTTATCGTGACTGCAGCAAAGATGTAAGAGGACACATCTGTATGTTTTGCTGCCCAGTATCATTGCCATAGGGTTGTTTTACAATACAGATTTCTTGATAATTATTTACCATTTACACTTCAATGAATACTTCTTGTGGGATCCGGTGTCTAAGTCGACAGTAACTAGGTCGACAGTAACTAGATCGACCACTATTGGTTGACAGTAACTAGGTCGACAAGGTCTCTAGGTCGACATGCTCTAGGTCGACAGGTCAAAAGGTCGACATGAGTTTTTCACAACTTTTTTCTTTGTTTGACTTTTTTCATACTTAACGATCCATGCAGACTACGATTGGGAATAGTAACCTTGCCCGAAGCTGAGGGGACACAGTGCACTAATTGGGGTTCCCGGTCACTGTACAGAGAAAATGACACCAAAAAAAAACATAAAAAACTCATGTCGACCTTTTGACCTGTTGAGCTACACCATGTTGACCTAGAGACACTGTCGACCTAGTTACTGTCGACCAACAGTGGTCGACCTAGTTACTGTCGACCTTGCATACCACACCCCTTCTATTACTAGTAGTACAAGGTTAAGATATATAAAAGGTGTAACAACTCAAAAAATCCATACACAAATGGTATAGAATAGACTTTATGTAGTAGACTGTATTTGTCACCACATATTATCTACTTTACTGTATCACTAGTGACACTAACAGGGACTATTCACACTTGTGGGCGTCCACGACACCCATAGAGTGGGAATAAAAACTGTAGCAGCGAGACACCAAGCCCGCTGTGTGGCGAGCGCAGCGAGCACGCAAGGAGCTTCACTGTGATCGCTCCCCCCTGCCAGCAATCTAAAGCTCGGGATCCCGGCATCGGTATGGTAACAGGCGGGATCCCAAACGCCCGTCATGCGAGCCCAACCCGTTTTACTAAATTGCTACATTTTATATGTAATGTCAACTAAAAATAGAAATTGCTGCATTCTAAATTCGTAAATGTACATTACAACGTTACATGTGAATGGTGTGCAGAGCACATCTCTATATGAACATTCATTATTTACCAACACTATTTACCTTTGTTGCTAAATGACTTTAAAAACAAATAAAAATAACAAAGCATCATCATCTAGTATCACATACTTCTGAATGAAGGAGTTCCACATGCTCAGAGAACAGCATTATACAGTGAACCAGCATGTTTGTGCTTTGTTCCTACTTTCTTATTTTCTGTAGTGGTTATAGAGAAATCTCAACCATTTCGTTAATAACTCTGAACTTTAACATTTATTTTTCACGTTCCTGAAGGTGAAATGAACACTATACTTATATACATTTATAATGAAATCCTTGCCATTGCTGTAGAAGCCATATGAAATCTGTGGCTGCTTGTCTCTGAACTGAATAACGCCATGCAACATGTATTGTAACATTTCTTTAAAATATCCTCTGCCAATTAGTAAAGCTGTGTGGGTTACTTTTTACTAGATGTGGAGGAGTAGAAAAAAGCCTGTTGTGTGTTCCTGCTGGTGTTATCCTTTAGAAACTAAATCCTTGCAAGGTTGGATGTATGCTTGTCTACAGTACCCCTGTGCTGCACATGCACATACATCATTGGCGTTACTACCATGGGTGCAATGTGTGCGGTGAACACGGGCCCGTGTCCAGCGGGTCCCACACACTGCACCCATGCTGTGTTAATACTTACCTTTCCGGAGTCCCGTGACGGGCGCTGAAGCTACAGCAGCCGTGCCAAAAATCAGTCCCAAAATGGCTGCCGCGCATGCGCAGTAGGAAATCAGTCTCCGGACCATGGCAGGCGTCATGTTTCAGGAGACTTGCATGTGCACGGTAGACTCCGGCACATTGCCAGAGCCTATGGTACTGTGGAGAGGAGGGGGCACACCCGGAGTCTGCCCACGGGCCCCCTTCTCTCAAAACACCCCTGACATACATACATACACACACACACACACACACATACATACATGCACACACACATACATACATACATACACAGTGCGCTCACTCAGCAAGGACTCTCAAATACTAGTAGCAATCCAATAACATGATTGTGGGCTGAATTTATACTAAGCTTATGGACAATAGCATTCATTCAATTTCATATCTCCTATATAATAGCCCAGATCTGAGTCTCTGTGACTGTGTGGATAATGCTGGGCGTGGCTAGGAGCTCTCATTGGGTTAGCAGCAGGTCTATGACACCCAGTCCACAGCTGATTGGGCAAGAAACGCGCATCTTACACAGGTTACATCCAATGGGAGGCTCTGCCGTTTGGCTGCTGTGTGTTCCCAGAGCAGGGTTAATCCGGACCATCTCACCCACCCGCAGCACACTCGCTCCCCCCGCCGCACTACCGCACCCGCCCCTCCCGCAACCACCCCTTCCCAACCCGCGGCACCCCCAGACACCCTCTGCGTCTCCCCCACACCAGCCACTCCCCAACCACAGCACCTACTAGGTGATTCATCAGGCCCTGCATGCACTGTTCACGCCGTTGCAAGGGGCCACGACCCCTTAACCATCGCACGCCCTTTGTCCGTGCAATATTTAACCACTCACACAATTATGATTGGAGGTAGTACTCCATATAATACAAATATTGCATGCCACAAGGGCATGCAAGGGTTAAGGAGGCGTAGCCCCTTACAACGGATTGAAGAGCGCCCGTAGGGCGCGATGAATCACCTAGTTAGTTATAAATTTAGTACCACATTTGCCCCATAATTTTCATGTTTTCTTATTAAGTCACTTTCACCTAGAATAACTGTTACTTTTTTGGTATAATATAGTGAACTTTACTGTGTTTTTTTTTCCATGGCAAATTGTTCATTTGGAAGCATATTAGAGTAAATATAATTTTATTTAGTTTGGATGCTAACAGGAAAAATAAGAAAAAAATAGGAAAAATATACAAAGAATTGATTTGCAACAATGTTTTTATTTTACACAGTAAGCATAACCCCAGGAATATTTTGCTATACTTACTGCACAATATGTAATGTCTATAGGGACACCCCATACCGTATTTACAGATTAAGCTCATCAATTGATTTCATAAGTAATCTTTGAATGTAATGAAATTTTGGGCGAGATGTAATTCCGCCCGAGTTCGGCCAAACTCAGACTTTTTTAAAAGGGGCAATCACTTACAGACAAAACCATGCCTTGTAAGTGATTGCCCCTTAAAAAAAAAAAAAAAAAAGAGTCACAGCCGCAGAACTCTGGCAGCACTACATCCGGCTCGTTGTATTTGTTTAACCCCCTACCAAATTTATTACTACATTTGTTTAACATTTTTACCCCCTAAGAAGGAACCTTCTATTTTGTTATCTATTGCTTATATGCAACAACTTTTACTTAAAAATAACTGAAACCACTGTGATAACAGAGGGGCGGCAGTGGGGCTCATTTTCTTGCATAGCTTTCCATACTGAATACTGTGCAGATGTGATCTAACAGAAAACAGCCTCTTCTTATGGATCCCAGCTGTTACTCAGGAACCAGCAGCTACATGTATGACAGCACCACAATGTAATTGCCCAACCTGGTGCACAAAGGCTCAGCGTACATTTATCCACTGGTGCACCAAGTTAGCAATTAATAATTGTTTAGTTCCTATAATAAGCTGCTGATTTGTATTATTTGTACTTACCACTCAGTAAATGTGTGCATGCTCTTTTATCTTAAAGTTGAGCTCCCCTCATAAAGACTTTCCAGTCTTCTGAAGCCTGCATCGTTGGCAAAAATCTGCTGGCGTCACTCTGCTAGGACACGAAATGCAGTTTGACTGGAGGTAGGAGCCGTCATTCTTTTGGGGAAGTAACTTGTCGATCGTAATGCTGTAGATAAGAAATCTGTCAACAGCTTTTTATTAATTGGACAGTGCCGACACTGTTGTAATGTCATTTAAAGCATTGTAATGGTGTCACCAATATAACTTTAAACAAGATGCTTTATGTTCATGTTTAAATGTATAATGCAGACACCGTTAAAATGCTTTAAATAAAACTACAAGTCTGCATTGCCCTGTCAATATACTGTCGACATTTTGACTATCGACAGCATTACTTCTTTTTTTCTTTTTTGAGCCTCAGCAGTGCGCCACTGAATAAAATGTAAACAGCTTTTAACAAGGAATGTGCACTGAAAGTGGCAGATATGTGGGTCACTGTGGCAGATGCCCAATCAGGTGATGCTTTCAGTATACACTGCCATCTGACAACTGAGTGAATCTTACTCAGCAAACACCACCAAAAATCACTACATGTCTATTGGGGAAGGGGGCTTAGGCGGTAGCTAGCAATGGGTGTATTAAGTATGTTACAATGTGTGATTAGCTTCCTGCATTCTATGTGAGTAACCATGCAAAAACTATTAAATCCAATATAATAATATAATATGTAATAAAATACTTACTTAAAGTCACAGCAAGTAACTGTGCCAGCTTGGATCCCCTGTTCTTCTGTGCTGGGTTACAGATGTCCCTAATGCATGAAGTGCACATTTCAGTGGAGTTATCCCTAGAGCTAGACAATGACCAACCAAGAAAGGTGACACACAGTAATCTTGCAAACTTTTGGGAAAAAAACAAAAATATTTGTAAAAAAAATAAATACAAAAAATAAGTCTAATCATTATATGTATAACATTAGTCCTGTGGACTTTTTAAATAAGTTACTGCATTTTAATTTAGATTTACAGTGAAACATACAAAGCAGTCAGGACAACTAAACTGTATCTCAATTGTGATGTGATTAAGCATGGCAATGTAGTGTAACATAGCTTAGCGTACTTTTAGTTTCATTTACAGTGCTATGAGGCATGTGCCTTGGCTGTGTTAAACATTAATGCTGACGGTAACAAACATGATCACTTCCAATGTGCAACGCTTGCATTTTCATTCAAATTTTTAATATATATATATATATATATATATATATATGTATAGGAAGTCCCACACTCTCACCCGACACAGATAACGGCTGGGGTGCCAAATCAAAGTCTGATCCAATCACGGGGTCAGACTCATAGTACAATACAGTATTTCTCCACATACCAATGGAAAAAGAGAGCACTCTCCAGACTTGCGCGATATGATGTAAATAATGCAGTCATTTATTCAGAAGTTTGGTTCCATGTAACTTCATGTCACAGGAAAGTATAGATATACAGAGAGGGCTCACCAACGTTTCGGTCCTACGCCAGGACCTTTCTCAAGGTACACGCCAGACAATGAACAGTCAAGACAGCAGTAGCATCATCAGCAGCATTTAGAGAGGAACCAGGACCTCCTGTGACATGAAGTTACATGGAACCAAACTTCTGAATAAATGACTGCATTATTTACATCATATCGCGCAAGTCTGGAGAGTGCTATCTTTTTCCACTGGTATGTGGAGAAATACTGTATTATATATATATATATATATATATCCTTAGTTTTAACATAAAGATTTAGATGTGGGTTATTACCAAGGCAAGCCAGTACTACATAAACTGTGCATCCCAGGTTTGACTCATGTCGGCTGCAGTGTGAAAGACATGACATGGGTCATGCCTACAAGGCTGCTGAATGACGGGCTTTGGCGTGTCATCACCAAGCATCCTGTACGAACAGCGACAACCCAGGCATAACCCAAGTAACGACGGTGGTTTGAAAGGGTAAATATATCTAAAGCTCTGGCTCAGACCTATGTCTAGTATCCTCGGTTGGACACTGGTTGGAGCCGGGGGATCAGTCTGAAAGGGTTATTAGATGTAAAAATGCAACCCCTAAAAAATAAATAAATATCACAGTATATATTATTTTTACTTCAAGGAGCATATTATGGATGTGTATTGCATGGCGGTCAGCATACCAGCACCGGCATCCCGGCAGCAAAATGCCGGCGGGGGGGGGGGGGGGGCAAGCGCAAAAGCCCCTTGCAGGATCAGTGGTGACCGCAGGGTTCTATTCCCACTCTATGGATGCCCATGAGTGGGAATAGTCCCTGTTGGTTGGCTTGCCGACCGTCGGGATAGTGAGGGTGCAGGATGTAGGGGAGGGTAATGTGACCGGCGGTCTCCTGAGTGCCGGTCTCATAACTACATCCCATATTATACTGTGCACTACTTAGCAGTCCAAGGTGATGACATGTCAACTGTCCAATATGAACTCTATCTGTTTTTAAGTTCATTTACAAGTGAGGTGCAATGAAAAAGAAAAACTATCTCCACATGAATCTGTCCACATACTTATCTCTCTGTAGTATGTACATTAAATTGCTGTTGGTCCAGGATGGCAATGCCCCGCCCTCTGCGCTTTGAATGTGCTCCACTCCAGTGCACTTGACTACAGTTATTTCTATGTCTGTTTACCCAGTCCTTAGTCAAATGGCCAATCCCTTAGGTCAAAAGTTCTAAGTATTTTGATATGCTTAATTCAAGTGCCAGATAAGTGTGTATTTAACAATAAATCTATTGTTTGTTCTGTGCGCACATCTGAGTACAACAAGCAATGTGAGAGCACAGTGTTCAAACCGGGCAAGATGAAAAAAATTCTAGTGTTTAAAGTACTGCCAAGTCCACAACCCTGCCCAGAAAACAGGGGTCTCTTCAAACTTCCAGTCATTCCCTCTGACTTCAAGTACATGTAATTATTACTTACAATTATATTGGGTTTAATTGTCTTTGCACGGCTAGTAACATGGAAAACGCGACGCTAGTAACACATTGTAACATTTTCTAACACTCATTATAAGGTATTACTTTATGCATACACAGCTGGAGCCAACATGCTTGATAAGGTAGTATTATGGCTCCAGGTGGAGAAGACACAGCATCCCTGTGTACTGTTCTTCTGTATACAATCCTATCTGAGAGAGTGCTTCTTCAGAACACTGCCCAAACAATGTAATATAAAAAGGTCTATATTCATCCATATGCATGTACCTTGCGGGAGCTCCATCCCCCGTCTACAGTATATGCTTCATTTTGATATTATCATCATGACATCATCAGGGAGCACGTGCACCAGCTTTATACTAGGGGAATAAGATACACCAGGAAGCAGGCATTTATAGGCTGCATAGCCCGCAGATGTGTCAACACACCTTCACTGAGTTCTGCCTATGTGAGAACGCCCTGTTACTGCCCATTTACACCTCTTCCAGCACAAGTGGAGATAAAAAATCCATATGACCCCATACTGGATTCCCTCACTTCCATCCACAGCATACGTAGTGTGGAAACATACACCCCAAAAACAGGCTTCTGTTCATCAGACCCATAGTTGGAGTTAGTGACAGTGTGTAACACAGTGAAAGCTCACTTTCCTGCGCTCAGGAGGACTGGGGAGGACAGGTCATTGAGTGCTGTATGGAGTGATGCGGGAGTAGCGCTGGGAACAGAGGCTGTGAGATATAACACAAGCTGCAAGGCCAGCATGCTGGTAAGCTGTTTATCTAAGTGCTGTCAGAGCAAAGAGGGGGCATAGATAAACAGCTGGCGGTCTGCGGTTAAGCACAAACTAGAAGTATAGTAGCAAGAATTATGTCACACTTTGTAGGCTATCACAGTAATTACTATGTTATAAATATGAATTGTGAGGAGAAACAGAAAAGCATGCTTCCTGTTTAGGGTTTAAACAGATGGTGTTAAGAGCAAACAAAATGCTGAAATAAGCAAAGCGTATAACGTTTCCACAGACTTACTGAGTATATGTATATGCATGGCGCTAAAACATAACGTTGACCATAAATACTGTAAGTGATACAAATAGATAGTGCATCAAAACATGAAAATTAAATTACGTCCTTTTTATATGGTGCACCTCCTATATATTATCTATCTATCTATCTATCTATCTATCTATCTATCTATCTATCTATCTATCTATCTATCTATCTATCTATCTATCTATCTACATAATACATACAATATACATGTCATTATCTCAGTATGTATGTATATATATATATATATATATATATATATATATATACAAACAGAAAGTTCAGCACTCACCAAAGCAAGCTCACTTATTTTCACAACATCAATAAATGATGGGGGTTTAGTTAGTGAACTGGCCAATGCACGGAAGCCTGCAAACCGCTCGCCAAGGTACCCCACCTTCATGCAGGTCCTACACTATCACAGAGTCTCAAAAATTAAAACCTAGCAACTGTATCACACATAATATAACTGCAAAAATGCCTACTTGACCATAAATACTGTAAGTGATACAAATAGATAGTGCACCAAAACATGAAAATTAAATTACGTTCTTTTTATATGGTGCACTTCCTATATATTATCTGTCTATCTATCTATCTATCTATCTATCTATCTATCTATCTATCTATCTATCTATCTACATACATACATAATAAATACAATATACATGTCATTATCTCAGTATGTATATATATATATATATATATATATATATATATATACACACAATGCAGTAAACCCGGCACTCCACCGTGTGTTTAAACTGGTTCTGGTGCCCTCATATAATAGAATATGCACAGTCAAAGATGCGGCACTCACGAACACTTGTCAAAGAATCACAGACACCGGTTTGAGCGTAGTCAACGCATCCTTATAGGATTGAAACGTTGACTACGCTCAAACCGGTGTCTGTGATTCTTTGACAAGTGTTCGTGAGTGCCGCATCTTTGACTGTGTATATATATATATATATATAAACACCTTTATCCACCGAACTATCATTACTAATAAAGCAAGATGCAAAGTGGAAAGAGGGCCCTGCTCGCCATCTTACAATCTACATAGGTATACAACCTTAAACTAAATTCTGAGCTCAGGGATTGCTGGAGACACATGGTAAATGCCCTGCTGATATAGATGACTAGATTACAGAGCAATCTATTTTCATGAGTCTATAACTGCCAAAGGCATATCTCCCAACTGTCCCGATTTTGGTGGGACAGTCCCGTTTTTCACGCTCTGTCCCGCTGTCCCACCCGGGGGTCGCAGTGTCCCACGAGTGGGGCGGCAGTTGGGAGATCCCTCCCTGTCACTTGCTGCTCTGAGGAGAGCAGCTGTGAATAGACGCTGTGCGCATGCACACAGCATCTATTCCTGGCAGAGAGGGACAGGGGGCATGGCCAGCAGCTCTCACAGCGCTGTCCATGCTCCCATAATGATGAAAACGGGGGGGTGGCCTGCGATTGCGGCACTTGCCCCGATGCCACGCCCCTTTCCTGTAGACCACACCCCCTAATTTCCGGCTGATGTCCCTCCTTCGATGCCGGCAAAGTTGGGAGGTATGCCAAAGGGGGGAGATGTATCAAATATTGGAGAGAGATAACCAACCTATCAGCTTCTAACTGTAATTTTGCAGGCTGTGTATGACAAATGGCAGGTAGGTGCTTATTGGTATGTACTTTATCTTACTCCACTTTATCTCTCTCAAAGCTTTGATAAATCTCCCTCACAGTCAGATCAAAATGCCTCCTTGTCACTGTACGTATACTATTGTTTGACAATACATATTTAAATGGTCTAACTGAAAATAAGGACTGGACACAGGCTGCTGAAAAATACCCCTGTAATACAGAACAATATTCTACATTATAACTGAAATGCAGTGTATCATTCATTCAATAATTTTCTGATGGTATAAACATGGGTAATATTTATGTTTGCAAGACACTTAGATTTTCTTGTTAAAAACAATTCGTTTTCATACTGTATACAAGCAGTTGAAAAGAGAAGAATTGTAAAGAATGTACAGACACAAAGGGGGTAATTCAGAGTTGAGTGCAGCAGCAAATTTGTTAGCAGTTGGGAAAAACAAAGGCCCTCATTCCGAGTTGATCGCACCAAGCAACTTTTTGCTGCTGGTGTGATCAACTAATCTCCGTCTATGGGGGAGTGTAGTTTAGCATAGCAGGGCTGCGATCGCTTGTGCAGCCCTGCTACGCTAAAAAAGTTTCCTGCAAAACAAGACCAGCCCTGGACATACTTACCCTGTGCAACGGATCCAGTGATGATGGGCTCGGCTTTGACGTCAGAAATCCGCCCTCCGTTTGCCTGGACACCCCTGCGTTTTTCTTACCACTCCCCGAAAACGGTCAACCGTCAGTTGATGCCCCCTGCTGTCAATCGTCTTGCGATCGCCGCTGCAACAGCTTTTTTCGCTGTCAGCATCATTGCCCGGTGACGGCTGTTGCCGGGCAATGACGCGCGTGCGCATTATGGCCCCGCGCATGCGCAGTAGTGACCCGGTAGTAGCTGTGCGAATGAAAGCGCACTGCGATTGGGTCGAAATTACCCCCCATGTGCACTGCAGGGGGGGCAGACCAACTCGGAATGACTCCCATGGTTTTGCCCAACTGCTAACAAATTTGCTGCTGCGATCAACTCTGCATTACCCCCAAAGTCATATTGTGAATATGGATATGCACACTTATAACCAAGACCATAAGCCAGTGTTTACAATTTGCTAAGAGAGGTGAACCAAGGCTTCATTTGTTTATTTTTTTGGTAAGACCTCTAAAAAAAGATAATGATATACCAACTGAAGTTTATTTTTTTCCATTCATTCAGCCCAACTCCAATATTTGAACAAGACTGCATTTACTAATAAATCTTTCTAAACACTATTTGACTCGACAGATTTACTTTAGGGTTCATATTCAATGCCATATTTTGCAAAGTAGGAACGAGAGATACGAGTTGGCAGTGGGGATTACAGAGATATACAGCACAACATTCAGTGTGTTATCTGGGTGTGTGACAAAGCAGTGCATTTACTGTCACCAGCAGAAAATAAACAGCAAATTTGTTGCTTTAGAAGTATCTTTGTATCTTTATAAAGTGAGACACTTTAATGCTTTCCTACATATAGGGGGTAATTCCAAGTTGATCGCAGCAGGAAATTTTTTAGCAGTTGGGCAAAACCATGTGCACTGCAGGGGGGGGCAGATATAACATTTGCAGAAAGAGTTAGATTTGGGTGGGTTATAGCGTTTAAAGTGTAGGGTAAATACTGGCTGCTTTATTGTTACACTGCAAATTAACTCTCTCTGCACATGTTGTATCTGACCTCCCTGCAGTGCACATGGTTTTGCCCACCTGCTAAAAAATTTCCTGCTGCGATCAACTTGGAATTACCCCCATAATTCTTTCCTACATGGTATTTATCAATATTTTACTACTTTTTGTGAGATTCTATATTAAAAAAGCAATCTCATATAGAATATTTTTTGTTTTTATTCAAATAGCAAGATAAATTCATAAAGCATGCATCTGAGCTGTTCTTCTACAAATAATCTCCTTTTCAAAATCTTTCGAGATGTTGAAATAAAAATGTCAGTTACACAGACAGCTTTTGGCTCTCATGCACCTCAGGGGGGAATTCTAGAGCCTCTCTCCTCACTACATCATGTGACTGTCAGTGTCAGGGTAAGCCATGCCACTGTGCAGAAATATAATTCATTTATGGTAACCTGAAGAAACAAACCAAGAAGAAATGGTAGCATTGAAGTCTATTATTTCTCCTCCATCTGCCACACCAGTGATAATCAGCTGATTTCCACAGCTATTTTTCTCATGTGACACCAGTCTAACGGTACCATGGGCAGTGATACACACTAGTTATGTTAGATATCAGGATATACTGTACATTTGCATGAGAGGGAGGGAGAAAAGAGAGGGACTGATTCACACCATACTTTCCTATTTTGCTGCCCCCTACTACGGGAGAGGACAGCCTGGCCGGTACATAGGGGCATGGCCGGCGGTAAGGAGGGCTGTTCAGGGGGCATGGTGGCACAAACACATCATCGTGGCTCTGCCTCCAGCTATACAGCAGCGACAAAACAGGCACTGTATAGCGGGGTCCCAGAGGGAGGAAACACCTCCCAATGGGACTGCCTGTAATTTCTGTGACTGGCAGGTAGGACTTCCAATAGGTAGTCAATGCCAGTCACAGAGAAGCCAGTGCAGTCTCACGGATTTTACCAGGGATGGGCTTGCCACTGATGCCAAGAGTTGCCTGTGCTTGTATACAGGATGGGTAGCATTACTTCTTACAATTACTAAAATTGTGTATCCATACAGAACTTTGGGGGTCATTCTGAGTTGATCGCTCACTGCCGATTTTCGCAGCGCAGCGACCAGGTAAAAAAAGGCAAAACTGTGCATGCGTATGCACCGCAATGCGCAGGCGCATCGTATGAGTACAAAGAGGATCGGTGCTGGGCGATGAATTTAGCGAAGATTCCATTCGCACAGCCAAACGCAAGGTGATTGACAGAAAGAGGGCGTTTATGGGTGTCAACTGACCATTTTCTGGGAGTGGTAGGGAAAATGTAGGCGTGTCCAGGCGTTTGCAGGGCGGGTGTCTGAAGTCAATTCCGGCACCAAAAAGACTGAAGAGATCGCAAGGGCTGAGTAAGTCCAGAGCTACTCTGAAACTGTACAAAATGTTTTTGTTTTGCTGCGCTCGGCTGCAAAGGCGTTTGCACACTTGCAAAGCGAAAATACACTCCCCCGTAGGCGGCAACTATGCATTTGCACGGCTGCTATAAGTACCTAGCGAGCGATCAACTCGGAATGACCTCCTTTGTGTCAATGCTAAAGAGGAGTCATAGAGAAACTACATAACAAAGCTGTGAGCAAACTCCCATCCATATTAACAGCGAAATGCTGCCTTCTTAATCTCGCTCCACTGGCTCTACAAGACGCCATAGAGGGCAATCCTGCCGCTCATGTGACAACTGAGTGACAATAAGAGTGTTCAATTTGGCCACTTACATAGCACCTGGCTGTTTAGCCCCCTGTGTGATTACTTCACCACACAGACCAGTGGTGGTGATCTTCCAAACACATTTACTTCAATTGATTTATATCTGCCACAATATCACATCAATAGTTATAGACGTCAAACAAGTCTTTCCATAAACTGTTATATCATTGTCAGTAGGAGAAGGTCACATGGGGTGATCCACTTGCCTCTAGGGAAAATTAGTGTTTCTAATATGCTACCTAGAGTTATACAGAAAGTACCATGCATAGATTTGGTTTAGACTCTTGACTTTAATGTTTAATAATGTATCGATGGATTTTGTTGGGGAATCAAAAGTATAATAAGATTTTTAAATTGTTAATAACTACTAATTACAAATCTAGATTTTTTTTCTTATATACAGTAATGACACATTTTATATTAAATTCATCACTAGAAAGTATTACAAAAATAGATTGTGTCAAAGATCCCATAGCAGTTAAAATACACATATTGCAAATTCCAGGAACAAACTTTCACATCCCATCATATCCTATTCATTTTTTATGTCTTCAATTTCACTGCTCAAATAAAATATTCATAAGAAAATTGCCAGAAAAGTAACTTAAATATTTGGACTCGTATAGCTGGGCACAGATTGCCAAAGAAAACACAGAGGAAAATGGCAAAGTTTCAGCCATGTGTTGTCACAACATGGTGGGATATTTATTACTCTACACTGGTACTAGTTTGCTGTTAAGCTATTGAAGTTGTAACTTGTTAAAGGGCTGGTGGTAATCAAGCCCTAGAAGGTGATACTGTACATTTATGCTGTGAAAAATAGCAGTTACACATGGCGAGGGGACATTACACTTCAACTACTTCCTTTTAAGTAATGTCTGCAAAATATTTCTTTTGATACAGTACATTCTTGAAATGGACCTAATGATACAACATACATACTCATTAATGCACTGTATGAATATACAGATCTGACACTATTTATTAAAGTATGTATAATTATACCAAATATGAAAATTCAGTATACCCTCTGTTATACCCCATTATAAGGTAGTTAGTTACCCGTGGTCTTATGCTGCTAGGTTCAATTGGGTCCACAACATCCTGTGTGATCCTGGTGCATTGCATGCAAATGCCTGCCATTGCTGCAATCACAATTTAATTGTGATTGCATCACTGAACTAGGGACTCCCCCCTAATTCAGCAATGCGCGTGTGCACTGGGCTTACATTTGTCAGTATGCAATCGCACCGCTGATGTGGTCCATACTGAATAAGGCCCCTAATCATAGCGGACACAAGGCTGTGCACCTATCCATAAACTGAGAAACACAAGGCTGTGTACCTATCCATAAAATGAGGTGCACAAAAAAAATACAATTACCCATGAACTGAGGGACACAAAGTTGTGTGCATATCCATAAAGCAAGGATCAAAAGAATGCTGTGTACGTATCCATAAACTAAAGAACACATGGCTGTGCGCCTATCCATAAACTGTACCTATCCGTAAACTGAGGAACACAATGCTATACACCTATATATAAACTGAGAAACACACGGCTGTGCACCTATCCATAAACTGTACCTATCCATAAACTGAGGAATACAATGCTATACACCTATATATAAACTGAGGAACACACTGCTGTGCACCTAGCTATTAACTGAGGAACACATGGCTGTGCATCTATCCATAAACTGAGGAACACACTGCTGTGCACCTAGCTATTAACTGAGGAACACACGGCTGTGCACCTATCCATAAACTGAGGAACACACGGCTGTGCACCAAGCCATTAACTGAGGAACACAAAGCTGTGCACTTATCCATAAACTGAGGAACACATGGCTGTGCACCTATCCATAACCTGTACATACAGTATCCATAAACTGAAGAACACACAGCTGTGCACCAATCCATAAACTGAGGAACACAAGGCTGTGCACCTATCCATAAAATGAGGTACACAAAAAAATACAATTACCCATGAACTGAGGGACACAAAGTTGTGTGCCTATCCATAAAGCAAGGATCAAAAGAATGCTGTGTACGTATCCATAAACTAAAGAACACATGGCTGTGCACCTATCCATAAACTGTACCTATCCGTAAACTGAGGAACACAATGCTATACACCAATATATAAACTGAGAAACACACGGCTGTGCACCTATCCATAAACTGTACCTATCCATAAACTGAGGAATACAATGCTATACACCTATATATAAACTGAGGAACACACTGCAGTGCACCTAGCTATTAATTGAGGAACACATGGCTGTGCACCTATCCATAAACTGAGGAACACACTGCTGTGCACCTAGCTATTAACTGAGGAACACACGGCTGTGCACCTATCCATAAACTGAGGAACACATGGCTGTGCACCAAGCCATTAACTGAGGAACACAAAGCTGTGCACTTATCCATAAACTGAGGAACACATGGCTGTGCACCTATCCATAACCTGTACCTACAGTATCCATAAACTGAGGAACACACAGCTGTGCATCAATCCATAAACTGAGGAACACAAGGCTGTGCACCTATCCATAAAATGAGGTACACAAAAAAATACAATTACCCATGAACTGAGGGACACAAAGTTGTGTGCCTATCCATAAAGCAAGGATCAAAAGAATGCTGTGTACGTATCCATAAACTAAAGAACACATGGCTGTGCGCCTATCCATAAACTGTACCTATCCGTAAACTGAGGAACACAATGCTATACACCTATATATAAACTGAGAAACACACGGCTGTGCACCTATCCATAAACTGTACCTATCCATAAACTGAGGAATACAATGCTATACACCTATATATAAACTGAGGAACACACTGCTGTGCACCTAGCTATTAACTGAGGAACACATGGCTGTGCACCTATCCATAAACTGAGGAACACACTGCTGTGCACCTAGCTATTAACTGAGGAACACACGGCTGTGCACCTATCCATAAACTGAGGAACACACGGCTGTGCACCTAGCCATTAACTGAGGAAAACAAAGCTGTGCACTTGTCCATAAACTGAGGAACACACGGCTGTGCACCTATCCATCACCTGTACCTACAGTATCCATAAACTGAGGAACACAGAGCTGTGCACCAATCCATAAACTGAGGAACACAAGGCTGTGCACTTATCTATAACTTGAGATACACAAAGCAATATGATTACCCATGAACTGAGGGACCCAAGGCTGTGTGCCTACCCATAAACCAAGGCGCAAAACAATGATGTGCACCTATCAATAAACTGGGAAACACAATGCTATGTACTTATCCATAAACAACACAAGGCTGGAGGAGACAACAGTTCCAGCAAAATAGTAAACTACTAAATATGTTTTATAATTTGAAATAGTATTATAAAGCAGTTGTCAAGCAAGTTGTGGTGTTAATTATGGCATTGCTCTGGGCCACCTGTGATAAAAGCACTGGTAAAGTTCTACATGGGAGATATATTTGTCCCAGGTTTCTGATCTATGTGATTTAAACCCTCAGGAAAATATCTGTTTCTGCAAAACAAACTTGGAGTTTGGGCTTTAGTAAAAGCTGGTCTAGGGCTCCTGGGGATATGGATGGAGAGGGCAACCTCCATCCATTAGGTCCATTTCAGGTCTCCTGAGAGCAGGCTAACTTGCAATACCATCAGGGAGGAGTCTGATATGCTACAAATTTATTCTGCAGCAGGACAATGACCCCAAACAGCCAATGTCATTAAGAACTATCTTCAGCATAAAGAAGAACAAGGAGTCCTGGAAGTAATGATATGGCCCCTGATTTCAACTTCATTGAGTCTGTCTGGGATTACATGAAGGAAAAGAGCAAGACTACATCCACAGAAGATCTGTGGTTACTCCTCCAAGATGTTTGGAAAAACCTCCTTGTCTAGAGCCTGTGTGCCTAAAAGAATTGTTGCTGTTGTTTTGAAGGAAAAGGGTGGCTTACACCAAATGTTGATTTGATTTTATTTCTCTTCTGTTCATTCACTTTGCATTTTGTGAATTGATAAAAATAAATTATATACACTTTTATTTTTGAAAGCAAAGACATCCTTCAGTTTTTTTCTAGATGAATTCAGTGGTGCCCCCTAGGGGCCGCCACCCCTAGGCAGCTACCTACAGCTGCCAAATGGTAGAGCCGGTCCTGATTGCAGTACTAATAATTTAATTTCTCACTGCACTTTACCCATGTTAAGACCATGGCCTATATTTACTAATAATCCGAATTTGACCGATTTGACCAACACGGGAATTCACTAAGCACAAATCTCGGCAGTGTTTGGGCTATTCGTTATGGTTTCCAAGGCTAAGTTCAGAAATACGAATGAATAGACCATTGGTCAAATGCGGCTGTTATTTCATACAACACGGGTATTCACTATTAATTCGTATTTGGGTGTTAGTCTCTGAATGCTCAAGTGCGGGTGTTTTTTTTAGCGATTCGTTAAAAAAAGCAGCAAAAAAATAGACCTGCTTTTTCCTGGCGAGTTTGGATAATCATGCACGGATCAGTGAGATCTGTGCATGGTTATCTATGGGAAAGGGTCGCACTACATTGTATCTCTGCCGTGCGCAGCCTGACTGACAGCTCAGGAGCGCACAGGCAATCAGGAGAGTGCCACGACGTGGCGCTCCCTGATTGGCTGAAGGGACCCTCTGTGACAGGAGTCACGGGGGGTCTCGGTAGTCGGGGAAAGGGGTCCCATGTGTAAACATGGGACCCCTTTCAGTGCGTGGTTCGGGTTTTTCGGTTTGTTTTTTTGCCAAGTACGTGGATTACAAGCTCAGAAGAGGACCGATCTACACTGGATTTTTGTGAGTATAATTTTATTCACAGGTTCCCCATGGATTCTACTTGGTGAAGTGGACCGACCCTCGTGTGAACATAGGTAAGTATGTGTGAATGTAGGTGTGCATGTATGTAATAAAGTTTTACTTTCAAGGTGTGTGAGTTCTGTTTTCATTTGGGTATTTTTTTGTAGTAGTACTACAGGTACCAGCGCCCCCCCCCCCCCCCGCATGCTGGTACTTGTGGTTCTCCAAGTACCAGCTTGCGGGGGAGGCTTGCTGGGACTTGTAGTACTGCTACAAAAAACAATATTCTTTTTTTTACACATGGCTATCAGCCCCCCATCCGCAGCCCTTGGATAGGGTGGACAGCCTCGGGCTTCACCCCTGGCCCCTGGGTGGCTGGAGGGGGGGACCCCTTGATTTAAGGGGTCCCCACTCCTCCAGGGTACCCCGGTCAGGGGTGACTAGTTAGTGATTTAATGCCAGGGCCGCAGGGACCTATATAAAAGTGTCCCCCGGCTGTGGCATTATCTCTCTGACTAGTGGAGCCTGGTGATGGTGTTAAAAATACGGGGAACCCCTACGCTTTGTGTCCCCCGTATTTTTGGCACCAGGACCAGGCGCAGAGTCCGGTGCTGGTTGTTAAAATATGGGGGAACCCCTGTCAATTTTCCCCCCATATTTTTGCAACCAGGACCGGCTCAAAGAGCCCGAGGCTGGTTGTGCTTAGGAGGGGGGACCCCACGCAATTTTTTTAAATTTTTTTAACACTGTAATTTTTTTTTTTAAAGGTGCACAATGAAGCCCTGCACGGATCTCACAGATCCGGCCGGGATTCCTTGAGTTTTGTCAGGCATTGTTTTACTCATCACTCCCGTAAATCACTGCCTGACATTACGAATCACATCGACATCGGAAAAGACGAATGTTGCAAACTCGGCAGATTAGTAAATGACCGTATCATGATTAAAAAAGTTGCAGTAAAATGCACCCGATACCATTCGAGTTCAAACACCCTTAAAAACGGCTAAAACACGAATATTAGTAAATATACCCCCATGTGAGTGGCAACATGCACTTAATTGAATTTCCCCCACAAAATCTTTGCATTGGTGACAAGATTCTGTTTATGCACAGCCTGTTAATGGCAGCTACAATATCTTGAAAAAAATATGTATTCCGTTTCTTTATTGCGGTAAATGACTAACATATATAAGACATTACAATATACTTATAGGCACAAGAACAGTTCCCTTTAGGACGGTGTTTCCTAAACTGTGTGCGCTGGAAGCATTGTTAGCGTAAACATCTACAGCAGAATGAATGACTCCATCCCTCTTTACTTAAATCATAAACAACTCAAGATAATTTAGTGAAATATCCTATAGTTTATAATCAATAAATGTTTGTGGACACCACTTGTGGGACTCTACATGGACATATTGGGATTAAGTAGCTCAAATATTTACTGTACTACAGTATATTGCACCACATATCATGCAGCAATCCATGACAATAAACCTTAATAAGCATTATTCATGTGCTCATGACTTGCCTAGCAAATTCCCTCTGTGTATAATTTCTAGACAGTACAATATGTTATGCTGCATCAAAGGGTATATGATATGATAGTTTTTCCTTACAGAGACAAGAAGAATTAATACAACACTATTAATTTATGTTATCACTGTCAGGAAAACCAAAACCAGTGAACATGTCTAGACTGTTATCTTCTTGAAGACGATTCATTCAACAGTGAACTGCCATAGTATACAACTTTTTGAAACCGTTTCCAGGGAATTTTTGATGCTGAGTGGATGGATGCCTGTAACAAAAGTGTTATGAGCAAAACTGTCTTGGTGGTCACTGGAGCATTACTACCCCCTTTATGTTATGTTTACTGATTTGGAAAGAATTTACTTTATTTACATTTTTATTATTATATATTAAATTATGAAGTCAAATGATCAAACAAATACGTCAAGAATGAAATCTAACAGCAAAAATTTAGGAATTCTACTGTGCTGTTGGTCAATAATGACTAACAAGGACATTACCAGAGTCAAGCATTTCCAGTGATAACTCAGGTTTAACCCTAGAAATTATGGACAGTTGGCAGCTATGTACTATTGCTTAAAGTCCGCAGATCTTCTTAGGACATGCACAGAAATAGTGTTGTATAAGTCTTTTGAAATGCATTTTTGTCAATGCAGCTTGTTTTTTTCCTCTTAAAACCAAGTAGACTTAAGATAGATCAGAATTCAAATTAACACACAAAAACAAGCTATTTTTATTGATCGCCACACAAACATAGAAGCCATTGATGTCTAGCTGGCGTTATTGCCTTTTAAAAGGACACAATACCATTAAATATTTAAGAAATGTTCAACAAGCACTTTTTCTTTCCGTGGTATACGCTTAGCAGAGCAGTTTTTGTTTTGTTATGGCAGAACTGGTGCATCTGGAATGTCAGAAACAAAATTTCATCTAGAACAAAAAATCTCAAATTATAAAAAGTGAAGCTAGAATATAACTATGATTCCTATAATATCACAACTTCAGATAGAAAGTCATAGACGATGATTATAGAGCAGTAGATCTTTAATTATCGCAGTGAAAAGTATAATTCCAATAACAGCTCAAAAAATATATTTTAAATATGATACAAAACTGCAAAAAAAGCAGCTAATTGCTCGGTATTGGGAATAGTGCATTGGTACGATCATATAGAATCTCTGCTGTGGAGTTGGAGGAAACTGTAGTTATAAAAAAAAATGGCTAAATGTTTTTTTTTCATCAAACAAAAAGACTCCTTGACGTGTTCTAGAGTACGTCACTGATGAATAGGTCTTTGTGACTTTACATATTTTCCTCCAGTGTTAAAATGTCTCGCTAACTATGCTTTTGATTCTGTTTCACGTTTAGGTGACTTGTTATTTTGTCCGTTACTAGAACACTCCCTATACAATATATTGTAGCTGTAAGTTCAGCAACTAGAGTTTGTAAACCCACTTAACATAGATGAAAAACATTTATGGGTCAATTCAATTAAGAGCAAGATTTTTAATGCAGCTTTGAGGTAATAATTACGCCACAACTTGCCTTGCAGTCATGTAAATGACCACATGCATTTATTATTTTTGGGGTACTGCTATCAGTTTCAGACCTGGCCAGAGTGCTGCACAGGCATAGCCGTCAGTCTGGACATGCGTCACACATCAGTGGGGGTCGATGGGGAGGGAAATGGAGGATCTCTCTCTAGTGAAATACAGATGTAGCCACCTTTATCTTGAGTGGCCGCGGCGGTTGTCCCGTTCGACCATACGCAGCGTACTGTGGCGTAGCGAGGCGCGCCTAGCCACAGAGAGGCTATCTAATCGCACGGAGACAGACATTTGACGTTTGGCGTTACCTTTACGTGTAATACCTGCGATCAGCCACCAGATGTCGCTTTTTACAATCACCACTGCGCATGCGTGTGGTCTCCCGTAAAATACAATACTGACATACATAATAAGGACTACTTTACTAAGGCGTCTCATTACGCTGCATACAGCAAATACTGTACTCATTACGCTGCATTATTTAATACAGTACTGTACAGTATATACAGTACGACACCGACGCAAATACAGTAGTACAGCATACAGTATATGATCCATCTACAATACTTTATGAATACTGTATGTGAGCGTCCGAGTCCCGCAGACAAAACACTACTGTAAAACCAGTAGTGTACACTGTCGCAAATGGATGTGTGTTACAAGTTCACTATTGCCTCTCAAGATTAGGAATTTTCTACAGTATGTTATCGTCTTAATCCCGTAGCCATTACAGCATAATCAAAACCAACGGATTTATACATTTGTCTGCGGCGAAGTGGTGAAGTGTTTCGCTTCCTATACTCAGAGTCCAGGGTTCGATTCCTTAAGTACTAATGCATGTTACTGTAGTTTTTTTCAGACACTTTATTATTTTTTTTATTCACCCCCACCTCGTGGCAGGCAGCAGTTGGGTATGGAATGAGAAATGGCATAAGCTGTGCAGGCTACGGGGCGATGCTGAAGGAGCGTCACAATCCCCTAGCCAAAATACACAGAGATACTGTAAGCGTATACTGTAAGATACTGTAAGCGTGAGATACTGTATTGAGCTAGGGGATTGTGACGCTCCTTCAGCATTGCCCCCTGAACTGTGAAATGTACAGTACAGTATGCCATATTGTATCTCACTCCATATCCGAGCGCTGCCACGTGCTGGGAGTTCACGGTCGGCGGCCATTTTGTCAGGTTGCTAAGCGATCCAGCTCGGTATACCGTAATGTGCATAGACCTCGCTTATCCCAATGTACAGTAATTGAGCTAAGGGATTGTGACGCTCCTTCAGCATTGCCCCCTGGAGTGTGAAATGTATGCCATACTGTATCTCACTACATATCCGAGCGCTGCCACGTGCTGGGAGTTCACGGTCGGCGGCCATGTTGTCAGGTTGCTAAGCGATCCAGCTCGGTATACCGTAATGTGCATAGACCTCGCTTATCCCAATGTAATTGAGCTAGGGGATTGTGACGCTCCTTCAGCATTGCCCCCTGGAGTGTGAAATGTATGCCATACTGTATCTCACTACATATCCGAGCGCTGCCACGTGCTGGGAGTTCACGGTCGGCGGCCATTTTGTCAGGTTGCTAAGCGATCCAGCTCGGTATACCGTAATGTGCATAGACCTCGCTTATCCCAATGTACAGTAATTGAGCTAGGGGATTGTGACGCTCCTTCAGCATTGCCCCCTGAACTGTGAAATGTATGCCATATTGTATCTCACTACATATCCGAGCGCTGCCACGTGCTGGGAGTTCACGGTCGGCGGCCATGTTGTCAGGTTGCTAAGCGATCCAGCTCGGTATACCGTAATGTGCATAGACCTCGCTTATCCCAATGTAATTGAGCTAGGGGATTGTGACGCTCCTTCAGCATTGCCCCCTGAACTGTGAAATGTATGCCATACTGTATCTCACTACATATCCGAGCGCTGCCACGTGCTGGGGGTTCACGGTCGGTGGCCATTTTTAGTGTGCATAGAACTCGCTTATCCACATAGGCCCCTGTGTTTTTAACTACTATATTGAGATGCACATTTCTAGGCCTACAGTATTTAATATACAGTAAGCAGCATTGTTGTTAGGCTTTACGCTACCCACTTTGCAAATCTGTTTCCTCGTAGGCAGACTTGCTGTGTGGATCTTCTCCGACCTTTCAGAAATCTCCTGATAATTTGCTCTCCGTTTCTGCCTTCGAAAACTTCTTGACAGGCCATACTGTTCCAGCTCATTGACACAGTTTCGTCATACAGTATTTGACCGGTAATTCTTTCATTTACGGTTTACAATTATTTATATACTGTACGTAAATGATGAATGTCCCTGTGCATTGCTCCATGGCCTGTACAACTTATCCCGGTGTACTGTATTTTAAAATGTATACCATCTCTCACTACATATCCGAGCGCTGCCACGTGCTGGGAGTTCACGGTCGGTGGCCATTTTTAGTGTGCATAGAACTCGCTTATCCACATAGGCCCCTGTGTTTTTAACTACTATATTGAGATGCACATTTCTAGGCCTACAGTATTTAATATACAGTAAGCAGCATTGTTGTTAGGCAATAATTGAAGAATTTACATACAGTACTGACATGTACTGTATGTAATGCTTGTACATCATGTCAGTCGACCCTTATGCTGTACACTACTGTAAGTCTCACAGGGCCCATGCACTTCCAAGGAGGGTTATTTACTGTACTGTATCTGTTTCATACAGGAAACTAATTGCAGTCCATAACACTAATATTAAGCCCACTCCATTATCCACTCCTCCCCTGTGTATTAAACACCCCCTACCACCCTGGAAGTCATGTACCAGGGCCCCTTCATTCAGCACAATGCCCCCTTCTACAGTTTAGTGTTCTCCTTCCTGCCCCATCTGTGCAGTAAAGGAATAATTAGCAGAAATTATTTCTCCAGGTCCTACTGTACATACTGAGCGAAAGATAGAACCCCCCCTATCCCCCGCGGAGCATCAAAGCTGCCGCTGATAGCTCCCCCCACCCCTTCCGCTGGTGAGTGGGTAGGGGCCCCAGTGCATTGCTGTGTCCAGGGGCCCACACTGCTGTTAAGATGGCTCTAGTAATTGAGCTAGGGGATTGTGACGCTCCTTCAGCATTGCCCCTGGACTGTACCATACTGTATCTCACTCCATATCCAAGCGCTGCCACGTGCTGGGAGTTCACGGTCGGTGGCCATTTTGTCAGGTTGCTAAGCGATCCAGCTCGGTATAACGTAATGTACATAGACCTTGCTTATCCCGGTGTACTACAGGTATGTGCAGTAGTACTGAATGATTGCTATCACTTGTGGTGAAACACCTATCTTATCAAATACAGTAACTACTGTACAGTATAGTTGTTCGCACAGGTGATGGTAATCATACTGTATATTTAAACTGAAGTCCGTAACAGAGCATTCTGTCCCTCCTGCAGAGGTTCTTGTTGGGAGGCACAGGGAAAAAAGGCAAATACTGTACAGTACTGTATTTGCACTTTACTGTTGTGCACTTTATTTGAAAATGTACAGTTGTTTGCTATTTTTAGCATGCTGTGCTTTACATGTTTTCTTATTGTGGTTTTTATATTTTTAGACAAAAGACAAAGAATGCAGACTACCAGATTTTACGGGAGTGCCAAAACCCACCCATCAGTGGCACAGAAACTTGCTGCATTAGTCCCACAAAAGAAGAAGAAAACTGCCAAGGCGGCTCAGAAAGAAAATGTGGTGAAACCACGAAAAAATGCCAAGGCAAAGAATAATACGTTGGAGATGATATGTGGTGTGGCAAATGATGTAATTGTTCCATCTCCTGCAGATCACAGTGTTCAGCCAATGAATCTGGAAATACCGGTGCTAGAGGACGTGACAAACACGCTGCATCAGGAAGCTTCTTTTTTGGACCATGTAGCCACCCCTGGACAAGAAGACATGACACATTCACCACGAAGAAGGTTGCATTTCACAGATGTGAACACCAAAGTGCAGGACTGCCAGTGTACCTGTCCTGTTTTACTAAAGGAGCTACTCAGTAAGGTGACCAATATGGAGTCAGAAGTTGGTGGACAGGTCAATCAGCTGCAGACCGATGTGGCTGGCCTTAAAGAAGGCATAAAGGAACAGATGGTAGAAGCCATGAAGAAAGTCATTGAACAAACGAGGGAAGAATGGCAAGTTGGAGTTTGCCGCACCATCATTGCAACACACCACCAAGCGGTTCAAGTCAGCGGCCTGGACGACCGAGGCCTGGAGGACCGCAGAGGAGGCCTGGACGACCGCAGAGGAGGCCTGGACGACGTCAGCGGCATGGAGGACCGCAGAGGAGGCCTGGAGGACCGCAGAGGAGGCCTGGAGGACCGCAGAGGAGGCCTGGAGGACCGCAGAGGAGGCCTGGAGGACCGCAGAGGCCTGGACCACAGCAGCGGACTGGACGAAGTCAGCGACTTGGACGACCGCAGAGGAGGCCTGGAGGACCGCAGAAGAGACCTGGAGGACCGCAGAAGAGACCAGGAGGACCGCAGAAGAGACCTGGAGGACCGCAGAGGAGGCCTGGAGGACCGCAGAGGAGGTCTGGAGGACCGCAGAGGGCTGGACGACCGCAGAGGAGGCCTGGACGACGTCAGCGGCATGGAGGACCGCAGAGGAGGCCTGGAGGACCGCAGAGGAGGCCTGGAGGACCGCAGAGGCCTGGACCACAGCAGCGGACTGGACGAAGTCAGCGACTTGGACGACCGCAGAGGAGGCCTGGAGGACCGCAGAAGAGACCTGGAGGACCGCAGAAGAGACCAGGAGGACCGCAGAAGAGACCTGGAGGACCGCAGAGGAGGCCTGGAGGACCGCAGAGGAGGCCTGGAGGACCGCAGAGGGCTGGACGACCGCAGAGGAGGCCTGGAGGACCGCAGAAGAGACCTGGACGACCGCAGCGGACTGGACGAAGTCAGCGGCATGGAGGACCGCAGAGGAGGCCTGGACGACCGCAGCGGACTGGACGAAGTCAGCGGCATGGAGGACCGCAGAGGAGGCCTGGAGGACCGCAGAAGAGACCTGGAGGACCGCAGAGGCCTGGACGAAGTCAGCGACTTGGGCGAACGCAGAGGAGGCCTGGAGGACCGCAGAAGAGACCTGGAGGACCGCAGAGGAAACATGGAGGACCGCAGAGGAGGCCTGGAGGACCGCAGAGGAGGCCTGGAGGACCGCAGAGGAGGCCTGGAGGACCGCAGAGGAGGCCTGGAGGACCGCAGAGGAGGCCTGGAGGACCGCAGAGGCCTGGACCACAGCAGCGGACTGGACGAAGTCAGCGACTTGGGCGAACGCAGAGGAGGCCTGGAGGACCGCAGAAGAGACCTGGAGGACCGCAGAGGAGGCCTGGAGGACCGCAGAGGAGGCCTGGAGGACCGCAGAGGAGGCCTGGAGGACCGCAGAGGAGGCCTGGAGGACCGCAGAGGATGCCTGGAGGACCGCAGAGGAGGCCTGGAGGACCGCAGAGGAGGCCTGGAGGACCGCAGAGGAGGCCTGGAGGACCGCAGAGGAGGCCTGGAGGACCGCAGAGGCCTGGACCACAGCAGCGGACTGGACGAAGTCAGCGACTTGGGCGAACGCAGAGGAGGCCTGGGCGAACGCAGAGGAGGCCTGGAGGACCGCAGAGGTGTTTTCCTCCGCCTCCTGCTAGCCTGTTGCCCTTCCCCCATGGGAGCCTGCACAGATCATGCAGTAGACAGGGAGGGAATGCAGGTCATGTGCAATACACAAACGCCCACTGTAGTACTATTTTGCTCACTTACAGTACCGTACTGTAGGTTGCATTTAGCGTAAAGAATCGCTCCTGCAGATGTACTTTGATTTATGTGAAACCTGTGTGCATCCTTCCATTGGATGTACTGTATTGGAGAGAATTTTTTTTTTTTAAAGTGAATGTCACGGGAACACATTAAAAATAAGGTTGGCACTTCCTTCCCATTGGTGTTGGTTTACAGTATGCCGTAGTGTACTCGGACGCTCATGTAATTGCATTTCAAAGGCACAGTATTTTCCATCGTCTCCCCCCTACCCCCATCGCCCTTCCCCCCTGGGGGCCTGCACAGGGAGGAAATTCAGGTCCTGTGCAATACACAAACGCTGAAGATCTACTGTACAGTACTGTTTTGCTCAGTTGGTAGCGTCAGAATACACTCATTTCATCCCGCTGTTTAGGTGCATTTAGCGTAAAGAATCGCTCCTGCAGATGTACTTTGATTTATGTGAAACCTGTGTGCATCCTTCCATTGACTGTCTTACAATGTAAATAAAATAATACAGTGCATTATTACAGAAAAAAAAAAAAAAAAGAAAGAAAGCACATCAGGTCTCGAACCCTGGACTCCCAGCGAGGGAGGTGGGAGCCTTCACCCCTAGCCCACGACGCCTCATGAGAGATTTCCAATTTCATGTGTGAAAGTACTGCAAACAGCGCCCGGCCCCCGCCCCATTGCTGTTGGTTTATGCCTTAGAGGACTCGGACGCTCGCATTTGTAAAGCACGGTGTTTTCCTCCGCCTCCTGCTAGCCTGTTGCCCTTCCCCCATGGGAGCCTGCACAGATCATGCAGTAGACAGGGAGGGAATGCAGGTCATGTGCAATACACAAACGCCCACTGTAGTACTATTTTGCTCACTTACAGTACCGTACTGTAGGTTGCATTTAGCGTAAAGAATCGCTCCTGCAGATGTACTTTGATTTATGTGAAACCTGTGTGCATCCTTCCATTGGATGTACTGTATTGGAGAGAATTTTTTTTTTTTTAAAGTGAATGTCACGGGAACACATTAAAAATAAGGTTGGCACTTCCTTCCCATTGGTGTTGGTTTACAGTATGCCGTAGTGTACTCGGACGCTCATGTAATTGCATTTCAAAGGCACAGTATTTTCCATCGTCTCCCCCCTACCCCCATCGCCCTTCCCCCCTGGGGGCCTGCACAGGGAGGAAATTCAGGTCCTGTGCAATACACAAACGCTGAAGATCTACTGTACAGTACTGTTTTGCTCAGTTGGTAGCGTCAGAATACACTCATTTCATCCCGCTGTTTAGGTGCATTTAGCGTAAAGAATCGCTCCTGCAGATGTACTTTGATTTATGTGAAACCTGTGTGCATCCTTCCATTGACTGTCTTACAATGTAAATAAAATAATACAGTGCATTATTACAGAAAAAAAAAAAAAAAAGAAAGAAAGCACATCAGGTCTCGAACCCTGGACTCCCAGCGAGGGAGGTGGGAGCCTTCACCCCTAGCCCACGACGCCTCATGAGAGATTTCCAATTTCATGTGTGAAAGTACTGCAAACAGCGCCCGGCCCCCGCCCCATTGCTGTTGGTTTATGCCTTAGAGGACTCGGACGCTCGCATTTGTAAAGCACGGTGTTTTCCTCCGCCTCCTGCTAGCCTGTTGCCCTTCCCCCATGGGAGCCTGCACAGATCATGCAGTAGACAGGGAGGGAATGCAGGTCATGTGCAATACACAAACGCCCACTGTAGTACTATTTTGCTCACTTACAGTACCGTACTGTAGGTTGCATTTAGCGTAAAGAATCGCTCCTGCAGATGTACTTTGATTTATGTGAAACCTGTGTGCATCCTTCCATTGGATGTACTGTATTGGAGAGAATTTTTTTTTTTTTAAAGTGAATGTCACGGGAACACATTAAAAATAAGGTTGGCACTTCCTTCCCATTGGTGTTGGTTTACAGTATGCCGTAGTGTACTCGGACGCTCATGTAATTGCATTTCAAAGGCACAGTATTTTCCATCGTCTCCCCCCTACCCCCATCGCCCTTCCCCCCTGGGGGCCTGCACAGGGAGGAAATTCAGGTCCTGTGCAATACACAAACGCTGAAGATCTACTGTACAGTACTGTTTTGCTCAGTTGGTAGCGTCCGAATACACTCATTTCATCCCGCTGTTTAGGTGCATTTAGCGTAAAGAATCGCTCCTGCAGATGTACTTTGATTTATGTGAAACCTGTGTGCATCCTTCCATTGACTGTCTTACAATGTAAATAAAATAATACAGTGCATTATTACAGAAAAAAAAAAAAAAAAGAAAGAAAGCACATCAGGTCTCGAACCCTGGACTCCCAGCGAGGGAGGTGGGAGCCTTCACCCCTAGCCCACGACGCCTCATGAGAGATTTCCAATTTCATGTGTGAAAGTACTGCAAACAGCGCCCGGCCCCCGCCCCATTGCTGTTGGTTTATGCCTTAGAGGACTCGGACGCTCGCATTTGTAAAGCACGGTGTTTTCCTCCGCCTCCTGCTAGCCTGTTGCCCTTCCCCCATGGGAGCCTGCACAGATCATGCAGTAGACAGGGAGGGAATGCAGGTCATGTGCAATACACAAACGCCCACTGTAGTACTATTTTGCTCACTTACAGTACCGTACTGTAGGTTGCATTTAGCGTAAAGAATCGCTCCTGCAGATGTACTTTGATTTATGTGAAACCTGTGTGCATCCTTCCATTGGATGTACTGTATTGGAGAGAATTTTTTTTTTTTTAAAGTGAATGTCACGGGAACACATTAAAAATAAGGTTGGCACTTCCTTCCCATTGGTGTTGGTTTACAGTATGCCGTAGTGTACTCGGACGCTCATGTAATTGCATTTCAAAGGCACAGTATTTTCCATCGTCTCCCCCCTACCCCCATCGCCCTTCCCCCCTGGGGGCCTGCACAGGGAGGAAATTCAGGTCCTGTGCAATACACAAACGCTGAAGATCTACTGTACAGTACTGTTTTGCTCAGTCGGTAGCGTCAGAATACACTCATTTCATCCCGCTGTTTAGGTGCATTTAGCGTAAAGAATCGCTCCTGCAGATGTACTTTGATTTATGTGAAACCTGTGTGCATCCTTCCATTGACTGTCTTACAATGTAAATAAAATAATACAGTGCATTATTACAGAAAAAAAAAAAAAAAAGAAAGAAAGCACATCAGGTCTCGAACCCTGGACTCCCAGCGAGGGAGGTGGGAGCCTTCACCCCTAGCCCACGACGCCTCATGAGAGATTTCCAATTTCATGTGTGAAAGTACTGCAAACAGCGCCCGGCCCCCGCCCCATTGCTGTTGGTTTATGCCTTAGAGGACTCGGACGCTCGCATTTGTAAAGCACGGTGTTTTCCTCCGCCTCCTGCTAGCCTGTTGCCCTTCCCCCATGGGAGCCTGCACAGATCATGCAGTAGACAGGGAGGGAATGCAGGTCATGTGCAATACACAAACGCCCACTGTAGTACTATTTTGCTCACTTACAGTACCGTACTGTAGGTTGCATTTAGCGTAAAGAATCGCTCCTGCAGATGTACTTTGATTTATGTGAAACCTGTGTGCATCCTTCCATTGGATGTACTGTATTGGAGAGAATTTTTTTTTTTTTAAAGTGAATGTCACGGGAACACATTAAAAATAAGGTTGGCACTTCCTTCCCATTGGTGTTGGTTTACAGTATGCCGTAGTGTACTCGGACGCTCATGTAATTGCATTTCAAAGGCACAGTATTTTCCATCGTCTCCCCCCTACCCCCATCGCCCTTCCCCCCTGGGGGCCTGCACAGGGAGGAAATTCAGGTCCTGTGCAATACACAAACGCTGAAGATCTACTGTACAGTACTGTTTTGCTCAGTTGGTAGCGTCAGAATACACTCATTTCATCCCGCTGTTTAGGTGCATTTAGCGTAAAGAATCGCTCCTGCAGATGTACTTTGATTTATGTGAAACCTGTGTGCATCCTTCCATTGACTGTCTTACAATGTAAATAAAATAATACAGTGCATTATTACAGAAAAAAAAAAAAAAAAGAAAGAAAGCACATCAGGTCTCGAACCCTGGACTCCCAGCGAGGGAGGTGGGAGCCTTCACCCCTAGCCCACGACGCCTCATGAGAGATTTCCAATTTCATGTGTGAAAGTACTGCAAACAGCGCCCGGCCCCCGCCCCATTGCTGTTGGTTTATGCCTTAGAGGACTCGGACGCTCGCATTTGTAAAGCACGGTGTTTTCCTCCGCCTCCTGCTAGCCTGTTGCCCTTCCCCCATGGGAGCCTGCACAGATCATGCAGTAGACAGGGAGGGAATGCAGGTCATGTGCAATACACAAACGCCCACTGTAGTACTATTTTGCTCACTTACAGTACCGTACTGTAGGTTGCATTTAGCGTAAAGAATCGCTCCTGCAGATGTACTTTGATTTATGTGAAACCTGTGTGCATCCTTCCATTGGATGTACTGTATTGGAGAGAATTTTTTTTTTTTTAAAGTGAATGTCACGGGAACACATTAAAAATAAGGTTGGCACTTCCTTCCCATTGGTGTTGGTTTACAGTATGCCGTAGTGTACTCGGACGCTCATGTAATTGCATTTCAAAGGCACAGTATTTTCCATCGTCTCCCCCCTACCCCCATCGCCCTTCCCCCCTGGGGGCCTGCACAGGGAGGAAATTCAGGTCCTGTGCAATACACAAACGCTGAAGATCTACTGTACAGTACTGTTTTGCTCAGTTGGTAGCGTCAGAATACACTCATTTCATCCCGCTGTTTAGGTGCATTTAGCGTAAAGAATCGCTCCTGCAGATGTACTTTGATTTATGTGAAACCTGTGTGCATCCTTCCATTGACTGTCTTACAATGTAAATAAAATAATACAGTGCATTATTACAGAAAAAAAAAAAAAAAAGAAAGAAAGCACATCAGGTCTCGAACCCTGGACTCCCAGCGAGGGAGGTGGGAGCCTTCACCCCTAGCCCACGACGCCTCATGAGAGATTTCCAATTTCATGTGTGAAAGTACTGCAAACAGCGCCCGGCCCCCGCCCCATTGCTGTTGGTTTATGCCTTAGAGGACTCGGACGCTCGCATTTGTAAAGCACGGTGTTTTCCTCCGCCTCCTGCTAGTCCTCCATTCCCATTATGCATTAGCGAACTCAGACGCTCATATATTTTAAAAGCACGGTGTTTATGCATTGTACTGTACATTCTTCCTTTTACACAATTACTGTAGTTGCGTCTCCATACACATACTGTACTGTACAATACTCCATACTTTTTCCACCGCCTCCCGTTACGCCTACAGTATTGCCAGAGCTGTAGATCAATCCGCCGCTATACTGTACGATCGAAAGTACTGGATTAGTGGAGCATTAGCGACACAGTGGTGGAGATGTGTAATGCATGATGAGTATCTAGATCGTCTCAACGCGCCTGCCTGTGATGAAACTCAGCTATCGCATTAGCGTGGCTAGACGCCCGTCTCGGCGGAGAAACAGTCAAGATAAAGGTGGCTACATCTGTATGCAATGCAGTAGCCTGCCTTCTGAAGAAGGTGTTAGATGCTTGGGCCAAGCTCTGGAGATGTTTCTCGTGTTGGAGCTTGGCTAACCTGACATTTTAGTAGAGCCTCCATTTGTGGTCGGAAATGGAGAGGCCTCGGCAGATATTTGCTGCAGATCTGCTTCCTTAGTCCTTGGGAAGCTTTGCATTCCGAGCTTGGTAAATCTGAAAGCTTCGCAGCACCCACAGAAAAGTATGGGTGATGCAGCTGCTGACGTAAATGGAGAGATCACAGCGGACATCTCCAGTATTTGCTGCGGTACCTCCATGTTACATTTGGGTGATAATTATATTTGCCACTAGTAGGTAGAGTTTGTAGAAGTGAAGGCAGGGATGGTGAGCATTTTGTTAGCATCCTGGGTAAGCAAAGAGCATATTCTGGCAATATTGCTGAGGTGGCGGTAACAGGACTCGGTAAAGAAAGGATAAGAGGACTAAAGCAGAGGGAGGAGTCAAATTGACACCAGGACATAGGGCTTGGAATTCTGAGGAAATTATTTTGTTATTGATGTTAAAGGAGATTTGATGGGAGTTGGTGACTTTGGGTGCAGAGATGATAAGATCTGTTTGGGACATGCTGGGCAGGAGCAAACTCGGGATTTCTAGAAAGGAGCTTCTAAATGCTTGATTTTAGGGCTTATCTGGCCATCCCATGAGCATGGCATAATCACAAGCTGTAGTCTGTCTCATACAAAGTGCAATGTATGGACTTCAAACATAAACAGGGCCAGCAATCACAATAAAGCTGATTACACACTAGACGATGTGACGCCCGCAGATTGGAGCGTTATATCGGGCACATCATCTAGTATGTACCCATGATATGTGCGCTCCCGCAGGTCCCTCGCGACATCCCCCTTCGGCCCTACAGCAGGGACGATCGGGGATGTCGCTAGCACTTACATGCTGCAGAATGCAGCATGTCACGTGGCTGTCCCCTGTTGGCACACGGCATCGGCAAGTGTGTATAGAATTTTTTCATATAGAATCCCGTCAGCAGCGATGTCGCGATTGTGCTTTGGATATCATGAAAACCTGGACATTTACTGTGCCTTGAGGACCGAGGTTGGGAAAAACTGGTCTATAGTATAAGCTTTATGGGAGTCTAAAAACTAACTATCTTTATCAAACATATTTATCTCATATAAATAACATAAGTGGTCAGTTAAATGTTAAGTTAAAAGTTAAATATCCGATAATTTCTATACAGATATAATGTAACCATTAGCACAAAGCACAAGAACAAATTATCTCACCTCCTAGTATGCCCCCTCTCCCCCCTTTCCCCCCCCTGCACATTCATTCCATTGCATTTGCCTAAGTTACAATATTCATGTTAATAAAAGAGAGAAACAGTTACCGGTAGTTAAGATAGTCAAAAGGGAAGAAGTCCGAGGAGGAGACGTAGATTTGAATGTCAGCTGTGTTGTAGAGGGGTTACCTAAGGATAGTGAGCTATTTAGTTCTCCAAGAGCATATATGTACAGTGAGAAAAGCAGTGGGCCGAGAACTGAACTATGTGGGACCCAACAGGTAGCTGGAGTGGAAGCATGAATGTTCAGAGATAAAAATAATAAAGAAGTGCAGTGCCATACCAGGACACTTCTGCACCCCAGGCTCACCCCCGCCACCCCTCACCCCAGTATAAGTGATGCTATAGAAAGGGATTGCAGGAACAGGAAGATGTGCATTAAGATGCACTTGGTACAGCGCCAGAAGAGGTAATGCAGGGGTTAATTAACAGTGGTAACCAGCAGTAACACAGCAGTGGACATAAACAGTGGTAATAGCTAGAGATGAGCGGGTTCGGTTTCTTTGAATCCGAACCCGCACGAACTTCACTTTTTTTTTCACGGGTCCGAGCGACTCGGATCTTCCCGCCTTGCTCGGTTAACCCGAGCGCGCCCGAACGTCATCATGACGCTGTCGGATTCTCGCGAGGCTCGGATTCTATCGCGAGACTCGGATTCTATATAAGGAGCCGCGCGTCGCCGCCATTTTCACTCGTGCATTGAGATTGATAGGGAGAGGACGTGTCTGGCGTCCTCTCCATTAGAATAGAGATAGATAGATTAGATAGAGAGAGATTGTGCAGAGTCGCAGACAGAGTTAGTTTACCACAGTCAGTGACCAGTGCAGTTGCTAGTTAACTTTTATTTAATATAATATATCCGTTCAGTTCTCTCTGCTATATCCGTTCTCTGCCTGAAAAAAAAAACGATACACAGCACAGTCAGTCACACAGTGTGACTCAGTCTGTGTGCACTCAGCTCAGCCCAGTGTGCTGCACAGTCATCAATGTATAAATTAAAAGCTTATAATTAATTGTGGGGGAGACTGGGGAGCACTGCAGGTTGTTAGCAGGAGCCAGGAGTACAATTATATTAATTAACAGTGCACACTTTTGCTGCAGGAGTGGTGACCAGTGCCTGACCACCAGTATAGTATTGTTGTATACTACTAATATCTCTTTAAATATCAACCAGTCTATATTAGCAGCAGACACAGTACAGTGCGGTAGTTCACGGCTGTGGCTACCTCTGTGTCGGCACACGGCAGGCAGTCCGTCCGACCAGAATTGTATTATTTATTATTATATACCTACCACCTAACCGTGGTTTTTTTTTCATTCTTTATACCGTCATAGTGTCATCCTAATTGTTACGAGTATACTACTATCTCTTTATCAACCAGTGTACAGTGCGGTAGTTCACGGCTGTGGCTACCTCTGTGTCGGCACACGGCAGGCAGTCCGTCCGACCAGAATTGTATTATTTATTATTATATACCTACCACCTAACCGTGGTTTTTTTTTCATTCTTTATACCGTCATAGTGTCATCCTAATTGTTACGAGTATACTACTATCTCTTTATCAACCAGTGTACAGTGCGGTAGTTCACGGCTGTGGCTACCTCTGTGTCGGCACACGGCAGGCAGTCCGTCCGACCAGAATTGTATTATTTATTATTATATACCTACCACCTAACCGTGGTTTTTTTTTCATTCTTTATACCGTCATAGTGTCATCCTAATTGTTACGAGTATACTACTATCTCTTTATCAACCAGTGTACAGTGCGGTAGTTCACGGCTGTGGCTACCTCTGTGTCGGCACACGGCAGGCAGTCCGTCCGACCAGAATTGTATTATTTATTATTATATACCTACCACCTAACCGTGTTTTTTTTTTCATTCTTTATACCGTCATAGTGTCATCCTAATTGTTACGAGTATACTACTATCTCTTTATCAACCAGTGTACAGTGCGGTAGTTCACGGCTGTGGCTACCTCTGTGTCGGCAGTCGGCAGGCAGTCCGTCCATCCATAATTGTATTATTATTATAATATATACCACCTAACCGTGGTTTTTTTTCCATTCTTTATACCGTCGTCATAGTGTCATACTAGTTGTTACGAGTATACTACTATCTCTTTATCAACCAGTGTACAGTGCGGTAGTTCACGGCTGTGGCTACCTCTGTGTCGGCAGTCGGCAGGCAGTCCGTCCATCCATAATTGTATTATTATTATAATATATACCACCTAACCGTGGTTTTTTTTGCATTCTTTATACCGTCGTCATAGTGTCATACTAGTTGTTACGAGTATACTACTATCTCTTTATCAACCAGTGTATAGTGCGGTAGTTCACGGCTGTGGCTACCTCTGTGTCGGCAGTCGGCAGGCAGTCCGTCCATCCATAATTGTATTATTATTATAATATATACCACCTAACCGTGGTTTTTTTTCCATTCTTTATACCGTCGTCATAGTGTCATACTAGTTGTTACGAGTATACTACTATCTCTTTATCAACCAGTGTACAGTGCGGTAGTTCACGGCTGTGGCTACCTCTGTGTCGGCAGTCGGCAGGCAGTCCGTCCATCCATAATTGTATTATTATTATAATATATACCACCTAACCGTGGTTTTTTTTGCATTCTTTATACCGTCGTCATAGTGTCATACTAGTTGTTACGAGTATACTACTATCTCTTTATCAACCAGTGTACAGTGCGGTAGTTCACGGCTGTGGCTACCTCTGTGTCGGCAGTCGGCAGGCAGTCCGTCCATCCATAATTGTATTATTATTATAATATATACCACCTAACCGTGGTTTTTTTTCCATTCTTTATACCGTCGTCATAGTGTCATACTAGTTGTTACGAGTATACTACTATCTCTTTATCAACCAGTGTACAGTGCGGTAGTTCACGGCTGTGGCTACCTCTGTGTCGGCAGTCGGCAGGCAGTCCGTCCATCCATAATTGTATTATTATTATAATATATACCACCTAACCGTGGTTTTTTTTGCATTCTTTATACCGTCGTCATAGTGTCATACTAGTTGTTACGAGTATACTACTATCTCTTTATCAACCAGTGTACAGTGCGGTAGTTCACGGCTGTGGCTACCTCTGTGTCGGCAGTCGGCAGGCAGTCCGTCCATCCATAATTGTATTATTATTATAATATATACCACCTAACCGTGGTTTTTTTTCCATTCTTTATACCGTCGTCATAGTGTCATACTAGTTGTTACGAGTATACTACTATCTCTTTATCAACCAGTGTACAGTGCGGTAGTTCACGGCTGTGGCTACCTCTGTGTCGGCAGTCGGCAGGCAGTCCGTCCATCCATAATTGTATTATTATTATAATATATACCACCTAACCGTGGTTTTTTTATACCACCTAACCGTGGCAGTCCGTCCATAATTGTATACTAGTAAACTATCCAATCCATCCATCTCCATTGTTTACCTGAGGTGCCTTTTAGTTCTGCCTATAAAATATGGAGAACAAAAAAGTTGAGGTTCCAAAATTAGGGAAAGATCAAGATCCACTTCCACCTCGTGCTGAAGCTGCTGCCACTAGTCATGGCCGAGACGATGAAATGCCAGCAACGTCGTCTGCCAAGGCCGATGCCCAATGTCATAGTACAGAGCATGTCAAATCCAAAACACCAAATATCAGAAAAAAAAGGACTCCAAAACCTAAAATAAAATTGTCGGAGGAGAAGCGTAAACTTGCCAATATGCCATTTACCACACGGAGTGGCAAGGAACGGCTGAGGCCCTGGCCTATGTTCATGGCTAGTGGTTCAGCTTCACATGAGGATGGAAGCACTCAGCCTCTCGCTAGAAAACTGAAAAGACTCAAGCTGGCAAAAGCACCGCAAAGAACTGTGCGTTCTTTGAAATCCCAAATCCACAAGGAGAGTCCAATTGTGTCGTTTGCGATGCCTGACCTTCCCAACACTGGACGTGAAGAGCATGCGCCTTCCACTATTTGCATGCCCCCTGCAAGTGCTGGAAGGAGCACCCGCAGTCCAGTTCCTGATAGTCAGATTGAAGATGTCAGTGTTGAAGTACACCAGGATGAGGAGGATATGGGTGTTGCTGGCGCTGGGGAGGAAATTGACCAGGAGGATTCTGATGGTGAGGTGGTTTGTTTAAGTCAGGCACCCGGGGAGACACCTGTTGTCCGTGGGAGGAATATGGCCGTTGACATGCCAGGTGAAAATACCAAAAAAATCAGCTCTTCGGTGTGGAGGTATTTCACCAGAAATGCGGACAACAGGTGTCAAGCCGTGTGTTCCCTTTGTCAAGCTGTAATAAGTAGGGGTAAGGACGTTAACCACCTCGGAACATCCTCCCTTATACGTCACCTGCAGCGCATTCATAATAAGTCAGTGACAAGTTCAAAAACTTTGGGTGACAGCGGAAGCAGTCCACTGACCAGTAAATCCCTTCCTCTTGTAACCAAGCTCACGCAAACCACCCCACCAACTCCCTCAGTGTCAATTTCCTCCTTCCCCAGGAATGCCAATAGTCCTGCAGGCCATGTCACTGGCAAGTCTGACGAGTCCTTTCCTGCCTGGGATTCCTCCGATGCATCCTTGCGTGTAACGCCTACTGCTGCTGGCGCTGCTGTTGTTGCCGCTGGGAGTCGATGGTCATCCCAGAGGGGAAGTCGTAAGCCCACTTGTACTACTTCCAGTAAGCAATTGACTGTTCAACAGTCCTTTGCGAGGAAGATGAAATATCACAGCAGTCATCCTACTGCAAAGCGGATAACTGAGTCCTTGACAACTATGTTGGTGTTAGACGTGCGTCCGGTATCCGCCGTTAGTTCACAGGGAACTAGACAATTTATTGAGGCAGTGTGCCCCCGTTACCAAATACCATCTAGGTTCCACTTCTCTAGGCAGGCGATACCGAGAATGTACACGGACGTCAGAAAAAGACTCACCAGTGTCCTAAAAAATGCAGTTGTACCCAATGTCCACTTAACCACGGACATGTGGACAAGTGGAGCAGGGCAGGGTCAGGACTATATGACTGTGACAGCCCACTGGGTAGATGTATGGACTCCCGCCGCAAGAACAGCAGCGGCGGCACCAGTAGCAGCATCTCGCAAACGCCAACTCTTTCCTAGGCAGGCTACGCTTTGTATCACCGCTTTCCAGAATACGCACACAGCTGAAAACCTCTTACGGCAACTGAGGAAGATCATCGCGGAATGGCTTACCCCAATTGGACTCTCCTGTGGATTTGTGGCATCGGACAACGCCAGCAATATTGTGTGTGCATTAAATATGGGCAAATTCCAGCACGTCCCATGTTTTGCACATACCTTGAATTTGGTGGTGCAGAATTTTTTAAAAAACGACAGGGGCGTGCAAGAGATGCTGTCGGTGGCCAGAAAAATTGCGGGACACTTTCGGCGTACAGGCACCACGTACAGAAGACTGGAGCACCACCAAAAACTACTGAACCTGCCCTGCCATCATCTGAAGCAAGAAGTGGTAACGAGGTGGAATTCAACCCTCTATATGCTTCAGAGGTTGGAGGAGCAGCAAAAGGCCATTCAAGCCTATACAATTGAGCACGATATAGGAGATGGAATGCACCTGTCTCAAGTGCAGTGGAGAATGATTTCAACGTTGTGCAAGGTTCTGATGCCCTTTGAACTTGCCACACGTGAAGTCAGTTCAGACACTGCCAGCCTGAGTCAGGTCATTCCCCTCATCAGGCTTTTGCAGAAGAAGCTGGAGGCATTGAAGAAGGAGCTAACACGGAGCGATTCCGCTAGGCATGTGGGACTTGTGGATGCAGCCCTTAATTCGCTTAACAAGGATTCACGGGTGGTCAATCTGTTGAAATCAGAGCACTACATTTTGGCCACCGTGCTCGATCCTAGATTTAAAGCCTACCTTGGATCTCTCTTTCCGGCAGACACAGGTCTGCTGGGGTTGAAAGACCTGCTGGTGACAAAATTGTCAAGTCAAGCGGAACGCGACCTGTCAACATCTCCTCCTTCACATTCTCCCGCAACTGGGGGTGCGAGGAAAAGGCTCAGAATTCCGAGCCCACCCGCTGGCGGTGATGCAGGGCAGTCTGGAGCGACTGCTGATGCTGACATCTGGTCCGGACTGAAGGACCTGACAACGATTACGGACATGTCGTCTACTGTCACTGCATATGATTCTCTCAACATTGATAGAATGGTGGAGGATTATATGAGTGACCGCATCCAAGTAGGCACGTCACACAGTCCGTACTTATACTGGCAGGAAAAAGAGGCAATTTGGAGGCCCTTGCACAAACTGGCTTTATTCTACCTAAGTTGCCCTCCCACAAGTGTGTACTCCGAAAGAGTGTTTAGTGCCGCCGCTCACCTTGTCAGCAATCGGCGTACGAGGTTACATCCAGAAAATGTGGAGAAGATGATGTTCATTAAAATGAATTATAATCAATTCCTCCGCGGAGACATTGACCAGCAGCAATTGCCTCCACAAAGTACACAGGGAGCTGAGATGGTGGATTCCAGTGGGGACGAATTGATAATCTGTGAGGAGGGGGATGTACACGGTGATATATCGGAGGGTGAAGATGAGGTGGACATCTTGCCTCTGTAGAGCCAGTTTGTGCAAGGAGAGATTAATTGCTTCTTTTTTGGGGGGGGTCCAAACCAACCCGTCATATCAGTCACAGTCGTGTGGCAGACCCTGTCACTGAAATGATGGGTTGGTTAAAGTGTGCATGTCCTGTTTTGTTTATACAACATAAGGGTGGGTGGGAGGGCCCAAGGATAATTCCATCTTGCACCTCTTTTTTCTTTTCTTTTTCTTTGCATCATGTGCTGATTGGGGAGGGTTTTTTGGAAGGGACATCCTGCGTGACACTGCAGTGCCACTCCTAGATGGGCCCGGTGTTTGTGTCGGCCACTAGGGTCGCTAATCTTACTCACCCAGCTACCTCATTGCGCCTCTTTTTTTCTTTGCGTCATGTGCTGTTTGGGGAGGGTTTTTTGGAAGGGACATCCTGCGTGACACTGCAGTGCCACTCCTAGATGTGCCCGGTGTTTGTGTCGGCCACTAGGGTCGCTAATCTTACTCACACAGTCAGCTACCTCATTGCGCCTCTTTTTTTCTTTGCGTCATGTGCTGTTTGGGGAGGGTTTTTTGGAAGGGCCATCCTGCGTGACACTGCAGTGCCACTCCTAGATGGGCCCGGTGTTTGTGTCGGCCACTAGGGTCGCTAATCTTACTCACACAGCTACCTCATTGCGCCTCTTTTTTTCTTTGCGTCATGTGCTGTTTGGGGAGGGTTTTTTGGAAGGGCCATCCTGCGTGACACTGCAGTGCCACTCCTAGATGGGCCCGGTGTTTGTGTCGGCCACTAGGGTCGCTAATCTTACTCACACAGCTACCTCATTGCGCCTCTTTTTTTCTTTGCGTCATGTGCTGTTTGGGGAGGGTTTTTTGGAAGGGACATCCTGCGTGACACTGCAGTGCCACTCCTAGATGGGCCCGGTGTTTGTGTCGGCCACTAGGGTCGCTTATCTTACTCACACAGCGACCTCGGTGCAAATTTTAGGACTAAAAATAATATTGTGAGGTGTGATGTGTTCAGAATAGGCTGAAAATGAGTGTAAATTATGTTTTTTGAGGTTAATAATACTTTGGGATCAAAATTACCCCCAAATTCTATGATTTAAGCTGTTTTTTAGGGTTTTTTGAAAAAAACACCCGAATCCAAAACACACCCGAATCCGACAAAAATAATTCGGTGAGGTTTTGCCAAAACGCGTTCGAACCCAAAACACGGCCGCGGAACCGAACCCAAAACCAAAACACAAAACCCGAAAAATTTCAGGCGCTCATCTCTAGTAATAGCATGTATCAGGGTGGCTCACCACAGGAGCTAAGTCACACCTCCCTGCAGACTCTGAGTCCTAGTGCCCAACATGTACAGTGTGTACATAGAGAAGACTGTGCTGGAGCACACTGCACTCTCAGATGATGATATTCAATGTCTAATAACAAATAATATATAGAATTGCCAAATGTCCACAATTTACACTGCTAAATGTCAAGGTTTTTCAGTACTAACATCCCTATTTATTTTTCTTATTTTTGATGCAAATCATACCACATAGTCTTATTTTATGGAGATTATAATTGGGAATTTACTAAAGAGTGATGCAAAACAAAGTTCAGAAACACTGGAGTTTGTAGTGCACCAATGTACGTCCAGACAGTATAACCAGTGGAGCAAGTGGGCAGGTACAGGTGGGTACAGCGTACCCTTAAGAATTTAGCCGTGGGTATGCTGTACCCACCATCAACAGGCCGCCGCTGTCTCCCTCCCTCCGCTGCTGCTCACTGCCGCTGCTTGAGGGGAGGAGAGTGCAGCGTGCTCTCCTCCCCTCAAGCAGCCGCCGGAGACTGAGGGGCAGGAAAGGCGCAGGCTGCGCTATCCTTCCCTCACACACAGGATCAAGACAGCATTAGCGGTGAGCAGCAGGGGAAGGGGGGCATGTGTACCTGGCACTGGGAGCATATCTGGCACTGGGAGCATATCTGGCACTGTGGAGGCATTTCCGTATCTGGCACTGGGGGGACATGTGTATCTGGCACTGGGGGCATATCTGGCACTGTGGGGGCATTTCTGTATCTGGCACTGGGGGCATACAGTATCTGGCACTGGGGGCATATCTGGCACTGGGGGGACATGTGTATCTGGCACTGGGGGCATATCTGGCACTGGGAGCATATCTGGCACTGTGGGGGCATTTCTGTATCTGGCACTGGGGTCATATCTGGCACTGGGAGCATACCTGGCACTGTGGGGGTATTTCTGTATCTGGCACTGGGGGCATATCTGGCACTGGAGGCATATCTGGCCCTGGGATGACATGTGTATCTGGCACTGGGGGACAATGTATATCCAGTGCCGTTTCTTGCGGTACCCAGATCGGGGGGGGGGGGTGGAGCTTTGCGGAATGACGCGGTGCGTCGTGACGTCACGACGCAATCGCGTCATTCCATGAAACTCCGCCCCCCGAGCTGGGTACTCGGGAGGACGGAGGAGGGGGAGCCGCGAAGAGGAGGGAGAGGCGGCGAAGAGCGGGAAGAACCACTTCAACTGTAAGTCAGCCTCTCCCTTTCTCTCTCCCCGCCCCTCTGCCACCTGCCATCATGTATACAAAGGGGACACTTGCCTGCCATAATATGTTAAATGGGGACACCTGCCTGCCATACTGTGTAAAATGGGGACACCTGTCTGCGTACTGTGTAAAATGGGGACACCTGCATGCGTACTGTGTAAAATGGGGACACCTGCCTGCCATAATGTGTAAAATGGGGACACCTGCCTGCCGTACTGTGTAAAATGGAGAAACCTGCCTGCCATAATGTGTAAAATGGGGACACCTGCCTGCCATAATGTGTAAAATGGGGACACGTGCCTACCGTACTGTGTAAAATGGGGACACGTGCCTACCGTACTGTGTAAAATGGGGACACCTGCCTGCCATAAAGTGTAAAATGGGGACACCTGCCTGCCGTACTGTGTAAAATGGAGAAACCTGCCTGCCATAATGTGTAAAATGGGGACACCTGCCTGCCATAATGTGTAAAATGGGGACACGTGCCTACCGTACTGTGTAAAATGGGGACACCTGCCTGCCATAATGTGTAAAATGGGGACACTTGCCTGCCGTACTATGTAAAATGGGGACACCTGCCTGCCGTATTGTGTAAAATGGGGACACCTGCCTGCCATGATGTGTAAAATGGGGACATGTGTCTGCCGTACTGTGTAAAATGGGGACACGTGTCTGCCGTACTGTGTAAAATGGGGACACCTGCCTGCCGTACTGTGTAAAATGGGGACACTTGCCTGCCATATTGTGTAAAATGGGGACTCTTGCCTGCCGTACTGTGTAAGATGGGGACACCTGTCTGCCGTATTGTGTAAAATGGGGACACCTGCCTGCCGTATTGTGTAAAATGGGCACACGTGTCTGCCGTATTGTGTAAAATGGGGACACGTGCCTGCCATATTGTGTAAAATGGGGGCTCTTGCCTGCCGTATTGTGTAAAATGGGGGCTGTTGCCTGCCGTAATGTTGAAAATGGGGACACTTGCCTGCCGTATTGTGGAAAAAAGGGACTCTTGCCTGCCGTAATGTGGAAAATGGGGACTCTTGCCTGCCGTAACATGTAAAATGGGGATTTAATGTATCAAGGGCATTGCGGTGTATGGCGTAATATATTTTTTTTTATTTTTTTTCCCGTGCTCGCCGTGATCTGTCTGTGCAAGGTCAAAAACTGAGTTGTAAGGTAGTCTTTTCAGATGAGGCCATGCCCATTTTACAGAGACCACTCCCCTTTTAGTGAGGCCAGGCCCCTTTGCCGGGGGCCCTTTTACTTTTTATATCTATGGGGGGGCGCATTTTTTTGTTATGTCAAGGTGGGGGGGGGGGTGCATTTTTAAATCTCGCACTGGGAGCTAAATTGGCTAGAAACAGCCCTGTGTATATCTGACACAGTGGGGGCATTTGTGTATCTGGCACTGTGAGGCAATGTATATCTGGCACTCTGAGGGCATTTGTGTATCTGGCACTGTGTGGCAATATGTATCTGGCACTGTGAGTCAATGTATATCTGGCACTCTGGGGGCATTTGTGTATCTTGCAATGTGTTTCTGGCACTGTGGGGCAATGTGTATCTGGCACTGTGAGGCAATGTATATCTGGCACTCTGGGGGCATGTGTGTATCTGGCACAGTGAGGCAATGTGTATCTGGCACTGTGGGGTAACATATATCTGGCACTGTGGGGCAATGTATATCTGGCACTGTGGGGCAACGTGTATCTGGCACTGTTGGAGTCGTATGCGTATCTGCCCCTCCCCCAATATGTGTACCGTGCCACAATTTTCATTGGCTATGCCCCATGTGGAATTTGGCCACACCCATTTTTTTGGTGAGGCGTGCGCACACAGTATCTATAAGACATTTTTTCCACTTGCACCACTGAGTATAACACATGCTATATACTTACATACATCATCGCAAGAACAAACTGTCCCTGCAAAATGTTTAAATGTAGTCAATGATACACTTATTATAAATAACATTTACAGCAAGTGAAGCACACAAAAATCTACCACAAAAAGTCCAGGGGTTTAAGAAGAAATATACTACTTCTGGCTTCAGCATTCTTTAGGTTTTAATAATCCATCAATTTATACATTGTATGACAGCGTCACAAAAATTTTATGAACATGGAGATTAAATAGCCTTTAAATAAATAACTGGAATAAGTGGGAGGAAAACAGAATCCTAGCAGTGCGGGTGATAGCAATTTAAGGCATAACTTCATGCAATAATATACAGTACATACTGTACATCCTTAATACAAGACAACTGACTGCAAAGCTGTGCCTGAAAGAAGCAATAACTTATACTAGTGCACTGATAAAATGGGAAACTGTCCACAATTACTATACATGTCTTCATTACATGTGTGTTCTATTTATTTACTGCAACACATTAAAAAACACAGCCATATCTTTTTAAAACACACATGTAAATATTTCAATAGAAATAAATTATTTGAAAAACATTAAATGTTTTACACATTTTAAAGAATATTTTCAATGCATGTAAAGTACTTAAGATTCGGGAGGAGAAGCAGCTTTCTCTACAAGTAGCAATCAGTTAGGGAAGATTTCACTGCACTGGACCTAGATGTTTTCACTGTTTGAGTTAACTCTTTTCTGATTGGTCCACGCAGTCACTTTGCCCTCTCCATAATCTAGTTTATATAGCACTGTGGTTGCACAAATGGGCTGAAGGCCACTCTGTCCCCACCATAATTACTGCTGGCAGGCCCTATAGGGATTCTCTGGAATTTTTTATCAACCCTTTCCCCACTTGGCACCCCTGATCAAGACAGTTTACCCTAATATGTCCCAATTTACATAGACACAAGGTATAGAATTATTATTATTAGATGATGACACAATTACCTGGACGGGTTATATTTCTCCAAAAGTACACATACTGCACCCCAAAAAGGAAGCCCCCTATGTTGTGAATGGTGCCATAGAGGCATTCTGTGTTGAGGCAGTCAACACAGAGGCAGTTTGTGCTGTATTAGGACATGCCATGGGGCATGGCTGTGCAATTCTGACTGAAGGCCTCTCATTTAACCATGGTTGAATGTCTGATATTATTTGTAGTGACTGGTGCTCATATGATAACTGCACACGGATATTATTTTGCCAATGACACTACTGTATATAGGGCCAGCATTTGATACAGTGTTTAACTCTTTTCTTACCTTATTATATACTATTATTGTGAATATATATTATTTCAAACCACACATGTCCGTGCTATTCATTAGGTATGTGTACTACATACACTGTTACACAGTAGTTCTATGTATAATGTAGTAAAGATGCAGTTCAGAGAGTGCATACACCTTGTAAGAAGACATTCATGTAAGATAGTGTTGAAACACACACCAATGGCATGCCATCGCTTCCAATCACTCTGACTTCTTCAATAGCACGGAAAATAAGTTTCCAGCCCGGAAACTCATTGATAAATAGGGGACTAAAGAGTCTATTTTTACTAAGTATTGGATGGAGATAAAGTTGCTGGAGATAAAGTACCAGCTCCTAACTGTCATTTTTCAAACACGGCCTGTGGCATGTCAGTTAGGAGCCGATTGGCTGGTACTTTATCTCTAGCAACTTTATCTCCGTCCAAGACTTAGTAAATAGACCCCTGAATTCCTTACAAAGTTTTGCCATTTGCCCATTGAACACTCAGTACTGCCTTTCTAATGCAGTTACTTGAAATTTGAGACGGAAATTGGAAGTCAGAAATCTAAAGTCAATTGAGTCGTCAAGTTAATGAATTAAATCTAGTAAAACTATAAATATGGAATGATACAAATCACTGACAACAGACAAATGTATTAAGCCTGGAGAAGTGATAAAGCAGTGATAAGTGGAAGGTGATAACGCATCATCCAATCAGCTCCTAACTGTAATTTTTCAAACCCGTAATGATTGGTTGGTGCGTTATCACCTTCCACTTATTACTGCTTTGTCACTTCTCCAGGCTTAATACATCTGCCCCTATGCGCCAAAACCATCCAGCTCTGTCCTTACGCTGGCCTTCTGCAAAGCCTTCCACTCAATCCTTATTAATATTATTAATATTAGTTAATTTCTGCATCTTGATAGTAAGGTGCTATGTGCTGAAATAGACGTCTACATTTAAAAAAATATAGTCAATTGTATAATTGCCATTATCAAGAGACTGCCTTTGCTTTTAGCGATTGCAGCTACTAGTTTAAAAATCTGAAATTGCAGGACTGAGATAAATGTCTGTTTATTATTCATTATCCCAAGGGTCCTTAACTTATCAGTCTGGACCAAAAGTGCAGATGACCAAGCCATTTTTAGTGTGCTTCTAAGAAATATGTAATTATCAATTAGGGTTTAGTATTTCATTTTGTGCACATACTGTACTCAGTTTAGTACGTGAACTGTCAAGGGCAGGGCCCTCTTTCCTCTTGTTCTCACTTAGCTCCATCTATGCAACCAGTGCTCCTTGTCCCTTGTCTCTTAAGTCCCTTTTAGCAACCCTGATGCTGTATGTGGACTCTAACATTCGATACAGGCGTGTTGAGTGATGAACAACCTTCCCCTTTATGGCTCTATCACCGCTTGCCCTACAAGATACAGTAAGTTGCCCTACCCTCCTCCTGTGTCCTCATTCAACCTAGTTATGTCATATTATTACTGAGAGAAGAAGAAGAAGAAGAAGAAGAAGAAGAAGAAGAAGAAGAAGACGACGACGAAGAAGAAGAAATAATAATCAGTTTATTATATTTTTAAAGCATATACTTTCATTATATGGAACAGTAAAATAATTAAAAACCATCACTAACTAAAAAACAAATAGGGAAAGATGGAGATTCTGGACAAACTCGTATGTTTTTTTAAAGGAGCAAAAATTTACAAGGCAAAACCAGGTTGGTTTTGCCTTGTAAATGATTGCCACTTTAAAAAAAGTACCAGTTCAGCCGGAATCTGGAAGCTCCAGCCGTCTTGCACTGCATTACATCCGGGCCCAAATGTGTAATGATGCTGATTCATATTCAATTTAGTTTCTGGCTACATTATATATTTTACATTACATGTTATTTTACTCATTATATAAATAGAAAAAAGCAATAGTATATCTGCTGTACAGTATATACTGTCATATCAGTTGTTGAAAAGATACAGGGCTGATTGATACTTACAATACTCTTTCTTTGTTTAGTTTGATTCTACTCTATCACGAAGTGTGACTTAATACCTGTTATATATTATGTGTGCTAATATATAAAAATATTGATTGTTAACTACAATATAGTAGTAGTTAAAGCTTTTTTCTTTTTATTCTTATTATCAGCAATAATAAAAAATATTGTTGTATAGATAATCATAATTATTATTATTATTTTCATTATAACTAATATATGCTGTGACAATATGTAAAAATCATAACTGAAAAGAGTAGATTAATGACCCACTAAATTACTGTATAAATAGGAGCCGAATACAATATTCAGAGAGGACAAACAGTAATTACATATAATTAGTTGAAGATGATTATTAATCCCTAATGCCTAGGTTCATTTCTGGTCTGAATCAGTCTTGTGTAATGAATCTGACTTTTTTTTCACTACGACTATACCCAAACTTCCATCAGGACTTATATTGTAAGCAAGGACAAATGAATACATACGCCTTCACGTGTATTTAGAGAGATAAGTGCTTTAACTTACTCTTTACATTGATTATATGCATGGTTGGTTCAAAGCGAAGACTGCATTAGATTGCATGTTAATGATCAGCTATAAACCGCAGAAAACAATTTGTAGCACAGTCTTTAACATTGCAGCAATGCAATCAATGTATCACCATTATTTACCAGCTGTAAGTACAGTAGCTGCTGTCTGTACACAAAATGCTGTGCATTTAGGCCATTAAGAATAGGATTTACAGGACGTTCAACATAGTTATTTTGTTACTTGATAAATGCAGACCCGAAGAGTCCTCCTTACGAGAGAGCTTGCAATCTAGCGGGAAAAGCTCACGGATTAGACATGAGGAGTGAGTGTGGCTCAGATAGGAGAATGGGACAGATGTAAGGGTGTGAGCAGTGCTATCCGGTCTCTAGGTTGACCACACTTAGGTCGACAGGCATTAGGTCGACCACTACTGGTCGACATGCATTAGGGCGACATGGTTTCTAGGTCGACATGTTCACTATGTCGACATGACAAAAGGTCCACATGAGTTTTTCACAATTTTTTGAACTTTTTCATACTTTACGATCCACGTGGACTACGATTGGGAACGGCAACTTGTGCCAAGTGCAGCGGTAACGGAGCAAGGCACCTTGCCCGAAGCGAGCCATGCAAGGGGACATGGTGCACTAATTGGGGTTCCCGGTCACTCTACGAAGAAAACAACACCAATTTTTTTTAAACCATGTCGACCTTGCTTATGTCGACCTAATGCTTGTGTCGACCTATTTTTGGTGTTGACTTGACTCTCGACCACGAATGGTCGTCCTAGACACTATCGACCTAAGTGTGGTCGACCCTACGGACCACACCCGTGAGCAGTATAGGGTAAGCTCTCATAAATAGGTGGGCTGGCTGCGGTGTTCGGAAACATTAATACACAATGTAGCTACAGTATATAACATATATGCAGAGAACATACAATGTATACAGTATCTACACTATACTGCGGGTAAACTTTTAAACAAATGAATGAATACAGTATGCTTCAAAGACAGATGACAAAATATAAGGTATTGTCTATACTTTGGCATTTAAGAGCCCACCTAAAGAAACATCATCTGGACTGACTTTATAATCTCCGCTGTGCAGCACAGAAGTAATATATTAACAACAGTTTCTTGCATTCATGCAATCTACAACAAAAGTGAGATTACAGAGATGTCATAATACCATTCAGATGAGTAGAAGTGAGAAGCATGGCAAACAACCCGTGGCATTTCCGTATAGAGGAAATAGGAATGCATTCAGCGGATCAATACAATCCTTACACAACCTTTATGAAAGCATCTGGATAATTAGTCAGATATTATCCTGCTTATTACTTCTTCTACGACAGTGGGGGGCATACAGTAGGTTTCTTTTGCTTTTTCATCACAAATCCATATTGTCTATGTGAGTCATTTAAACAACTCAATGTTCACTTACTGTATAACAGGATTAGCATAATAGTTTGTTGTATTGATCAGGTTCACACAGGAAGGATGATAAGAAGGACCCTGTGTGGCTTGGTTTTGGTTCATACTGTATCTTACATTTAGAAATTCTTGGTTTGGGAGATAGACTTCTTGCTTGTTTGACCTCACTGAACAAATGTGTATTTTGTACAATTGAAACTATGGGGTCTATGTACTTAGTCTCGGAGATAGATAGATAAAGTGGAGAGAGATAAAGAACCTGCCAATCAGCCCCTAAATGTCAATTTTCAAACACATCATGTAATATGGCATTTAGGAGCTGATTTGCTCATACTTTATCTCTCTCCACTTTATCTCTTGCCAAGGCTTAGTACATAGACCCCTTTATCTCTCTCCATAGATTAGTACATAGACCCCTATGTTTAATTTGCATATGCTTATTACTATAGAGGACATAAATCCAGTGAGATGTTACAGTGCAAATTCAAATTACTAACCCTTTAATTGTCATTTATTTAGTAACCCACATCGCATTTCCCATACTTATAATGGTAAAAGCGACGTGACCGAATTTACAACACATATTTTTTTTAAAAACACTGCAGTGTGCCCTATGATAATAACGCCAGCTCAGGCTGGCATAATCACAGGGCAGCACTACGATCTGCAGCCTTTTGCCCAGCTTTCTCTGCAGAGAAAGCTGTGCGGGACCCGGCCAGTGTGATCAGCTCTGTGTGTATGATCACACAAACTGATCACCTTTCAAAAATAAAAAAATGTACAGAAAAAACATACTTACCTGTCCCAGAAGCTAGTGATCAGTGAGCCGGGGAGCAGGTCCTCCATGTGCTGTGCTGTGACCCCTGTGCAGCAAAGTGACGCTGCAAAGCGGCAGCTCACTTTACAGCACCGGGGGTCACACACAGCAGCAGGATCAGGCGGACGGCAGCCTCCCGGAGCAGCGGACACCGCCGGCTCCTGGGACTGGTAAGTATAAATCTGTGGGAGGGGGGGTTTGCGGCATGGGGGTAGTCGCAACGGAGGGGATCCCGACGGCGGCAGTAAGGATGGGCGGTGGAGCATGCGCAGCAGGACATTGGGGTATTTTTTTTACGAAAAATACCCTGATGATGCTGCGGAGAGGCATCGCAGGGACAGAGCATGTGAGCAAGCTCTGCCCCTGCATGCGATAATTGATACATCCATGCAATGTACTCAATTATCGCACTGCGAGTTTGGCTGATATTATCACCTGTCATCAACATCATCAGATGCAGATGGTGATAAATCGGCCTCTAAGTAATATACTTTACTGGTGACATATACTGATGAAACCACTTAACACCTCATATGCCATAGATAATGTTCCATCCAAAGAAAACGCAGAGGCTGCCTGAGGAGTGAACGCTATCAGCAGTGCAAGACCTTGCTGTCATGTCACTGAGACGCTTCTGTAATGTATTTTGTTTGCTGTAACATTATCCACACACATAATTGCTAACATTTTCAATCATTCTACTGCTAAGCCAGAGCATCTAAGTACAACATTCACAATTCTCTCTTGGTTGACAATGGAGGACTGCAATTCCTATCATGTCATATATATATATATATATATATATATATATTATCCGCTTCAATAAGTACCAATGTAAAAAAAAAAGAACCGATGATAGGAGCTGCATTGGGAACTCTGCATACAGTTAACTCCCTTTACTGCCTTATCTTGCAGCAGCACCCTGAGTTGGGATAAGGTGCAGGAGCTAACAGGAGACTGTCCAGACAAATATTTAAAGCAACACAGCAGATGTTTTAGGGGCTGTCTATCACATTTACATTATAAGAATAAACATAGAGTATTATAAGAAGTACTAGGAAGAAAGCAGTGAAATCCCTTGAATGAATGAGTTACGTCATACAAACAATGGGAAGTCATGTTTGTGAAACTTGTACAATAAAATACTGAAACTACTTATGTGCAAGATATTTCAATGTACAGACTTATTTAAATGTTAATAAATATTGAACACAGAGGGGATTTCAGAATGTGTTACAGTACACACTGCATTGGTTACCCATCTCTTTACCTCTGTGCTGTCTTTATGTACCCATCATAGTCAACTTAAAATTCTTATCATGTACAGTATGCCTGTGATAGGTAGGTTTGAGTCCTGCAACCTCTTGTTGTAAAGTACCTCAAAGTATGTACAGTACAGGTCATAGGCAAGTGTAAGGGAGGAGTACAGGTAAAATCTGTTTTAGACCAGATTTATTAAGCAAAATATAAAGAAAATTGCATTTAGTATCAGGACATATTCCCTAACGGAAATCTTTTCTGCAAGCAGTGTTATTTGTAGGCTTTTCTAGAGCAAAATGTTTATATATTTGCAGTATGTACTCAATAAAGTATTAATAGACTACAGACTTAGATAGAAAATGAATAGAGGCAAATCTTATGTTTGTACCTGCAATTGCCAGACTATGCACTAAATGAGGAATCCATTAGGTCTGGCTAAATATAAATCTACATAAGTAAGTGTATATAATAATTACATGGTGACCAACTGATTTAAAACATTTCCAGGGACACTTTGACTGCTAGATGAAGTGGACCCTGGTGTACTACAACACCTATCATGACTTGCTTAAAATGTATTCATTATTAACATTTATTTATATAGCACCATCATAGTCCGCGGCACTTTACAATTACAAAGTAATGTTTGCATTTTACCTATTCCTACTCAGTAAATGTATCTTTATAAAGTCTAGAGACAAATGAATTACATGCAGTATACTAATGAAAAGGAATTATCTGTGCAACTGAAAAATATTGAAAACTAGTGATATTTCCTGGGGAAAAAACGGGGAAATTGTGCACAGTTCACATCTATTTACTTGTGAGTAGAAATTGCTGTACTGCAACTCAGTCAGGGCTCATATGACATATGGATTGTTGGAATTCAGTGCAGCACATATTTCAGCCTTTATAAAGCAACCTCTTGCTAACGAATCATGCACCTATAGTATAAAGATGACGTCACTTGTACAGTGTATGCCACAGAAGAAAAAATGATTACAAAATTGACATTGACATAGCTCTAGTTGTTGCCTCTGATGTTACCACTTTATGTGCATTTCCTATGGCACCATTTCCGGAATAGCATTCCGCTAATTCACCAATATCATGTCAGACTCTGGAAAATGGACTTCATTGTAACATGGGGGTAAAGAAGACGTTAATCAGTATAGAATGACTTAGTGTAATACCACGTCACTCATATAGATAGTGCATAAAGATCATATGTACTAAACTAATCAGGGATGCCGATCAAAACTCATTTGCAGATATTAAGTACAAGCAATCATTAAAATGGATAGCACTACCAGAAAACAGGAATTTGTTTAGATTACTATTGAATATAGGTATTTTTACAGGAGAATACAGGAGCATGATATTGCAAGTATACCATATATATATATATATATATATATATATATGTGTGTTTAAAATGCTAACAATCATTTTTTTATTAAAGCATATGAATGTTTTCACTTTGCATATTTATGGCGTAATGTGTCTTATAGGATACAAAGTAGCATAGATTCTATAGGTGTTTGTCCTTGGAATGCTGCACAACTGTAAAGAATCAGCAGAGGGTTACATGGGTTAAACCTAATACAGGAAAGGAAAGACGCTTCCCATCCATAGAGCAGGGTTACAGAGTTTACTAAACATGTTAACTACTATTTCAGAGAAATGTTTCAGGTACTCCAAAAACTAAGATTGTTTGGGGTTTTTTCTTATGCAAGAAAAGTAATTTCTCTGATCCAAGTGTTGAGTTTTATCTAGGAAAAAAAATTATCAAAAAAAAATAAATGAAAAAAATTGTACAGCTGCCATAAGCCTAAATTCATCTTTCAGCCTAGCTGACAACTCTTAGTCATCAAGCAAACCAGAAACTGACTGACCACACATAGCCTGAAGCTACATTACAGATGTTGATCTCAGTGAGCAGTTCTTTACAGAGGTTAAGCAATGCACACTCAGTAACAAAATTTATTGTTTATTAATGTCTAATATTGTATTTAATTCAAATATTATCAACATATACAGAAGCTTCTAAAAAGCATTCAAAAATGCTTCTGAGGTTTATGACTTAATGAAATTGAGCTGTACAAATAAAATAGAAAATTAGTATCACAAACTCAAGAGCTTACCATCTACTACCTTTTCTCATGCACACAGTGCATTAAAACTTTGCTTTATACAGTATAAAACTATATGTACAAAGTACTGATAAGTAATTTGAATGAACCATTTATTAAATTTATCTGAAATAGCTATATGATACTAAACAAAATGTTACTAAATAGCGTATTTGAATTTGTATATTTTAATGTGGCAGCATGGTAAACAAACAGAGGTATAACCAGTAATTACCATATGCATTTCCAATAAAAAAAAAATCTAACAGTAGTAATATGGAATAATAGCTATTCATATTTACAAATCAATGCAAAATATATTTTGTTATAAAACAAACAAACAAACTGCTGATCAACTGTGCTAAATTCATCAGTAATAAGGCTATTTAAGGATACATTATTAGTTCTTGGAGCTAAAGTAACTGTAACATCAGTTTGGAAAATGACCGTTGTTTAATTTTACATTTAGTATATGATTATTTGTAGTGTTGTTCCACAATAAAGCAAGAGAAGTAATTACACAACTCTCCACTGAATATTCCATAGCTTTTCTATTGTATGCTTGGGCACAGAAGCATTACTGTCTGCATATCCTAGAACAATTGAGAGTGTTCTCTGAAATATTAATGTTCTGCAAAATGACTGCTAATCTGTTAATTCATTTTTTTTCTAAATTGTGGTAAAAGTTGTTACACATCAGTCTGCAGCAGGATTTATAGCACATCAGAAAATATTTAAAATATGTGATACTTTGAAATGACTGTAAAACTACGCTAAGGAAAAGGAACTAAACTAGGGTAGTAGGATGTCAGTAATCTGTATTATAGGAGTGTTCTCCCAAGTGTCTAGAGTGAAGCAAGTCTTGCAGTCATTTAAGTACCAAATAAGTGACATGCACACAAAGTGTACATTATAGCTAGTGTGTCATGAATCATGCAATCGCCACTGTAACACATCAAGTTGAAGGAAAATAAAAGCCTGGAGTGATACAGTATGTGGTCTGTGCAATTTATCTTGAGCAATGAATGAAGGCGATGATTTGAAGGCGATAACTACTAAGGAAACGGCGAAGAGGATTTCCCTAACATTAAAGTCACCTGAAAAGCCTGACCTCTGTGACAGTGACATTACAGCTGCAGCCATATATCGCCTATAGATGGGTGGGGATATATACATATAGTACAGTATAATCCATACGCACAGTGATCACTGACAGAACTACAGTAATTGTATCATTGTTGTAACCTCCCATCAGAGCCACACAGGATCTTAGGGTCACTCACCCACAAGAAGGCACACTGGCAGGAGCAATCTGAAGATGAGCCCACACGCAACCTCTGATGCCATCACCTCTGGGACGCCTTATACACGGGAGAGAGAAAGCAGAAAGCACTTTGCGCCGCTTAGTAAATGTCCCTCGGCTCTCTGTCCCCCCAGGGCATAGGAGCACTCAGTAACGGGTAAGCAGAAGACATGACCCCCCAAACTTGTTACTCTCTGACTTTGGTCCAATCCAACATCTCTCAGTCAGTCCGAGGTGTGAGACGAGAAGTAGAGAGACTGCACTTTCCGCCTGCAGCCTCTCACTCCCGGCCTCATGCAGCATGGGTACAGGCGACCTGGCAGTGGAGATCCGTATGTGGTGCCCAGGAGGTGGCTAGCGTGACAGATAGAGAGGACCTGCCGGGACCATAGGAGTCTGCTGCACCGTTCCTCTCCGTCCCTCTGCTGCTCTTACCCTTTCCTCCCAGTCTGTCAGGGCTAGCTGGGTCCCACCTCCAAACTTTAACTCTTTATCCCACAGCAGCAGAAATGCACTCAGCACTACACTGATCTGCTGGAGATAAACTATGCACAGGTCAGCTGCTGACAGCTAATGACAACTGTTACTTCACCAGCCTATATAATAATAAGTAGTACATGCATTAAGTTATAAAATACACACAGATCTGGATAAATAATGCAATGGAACAGTACAGAAAGTTAGTGCAGAACCAGAAAAGCTGCACAGGCTTGCTAGAAATAACATAGCTCCCTGTCCATTATCCCGCAGGGAGATACAGGATAATACATAACCCATCACTCACCAACAACAAGGCAGATTGGGAGAAGTAATCTGAAAATGAGCCCACACGCAACTTCTGATGCCATCGCTTCAGGTACTTTATAAAGCTGTATTCACGTTGAAAGGAAAGCAAAAAGCAGTGTGCACCAGCTGTTATTCTTCCATAACCTCTAAGTCCACACAAGGGCAGAGCTAACACCAATTAGCATGGCTTCGGAGCAGGCAATAAGCAATGTCCTTGCATCTCTGGACATTCAATTCCAAACAGATTAGGGTCTCTGCTGCTGTTTGCCTCTTGGAGCAGGTTATTTGGCTCTGCTCAGTGTAAGGAGTAATCATCTTTTCCCAAAACAAAACAGAACATGAGGAGTTGTTCTAAATTGCTATGTGCAGTCTAATTTGTGTCTATAGAATGCTTGTTTTTCTTATATTCCAGACAAGTTATGGGTTCCAAATACATCAGACATTCTCCATCAATAATCCCCCAGGAGTGGCAAAATGGTTAGGAGATGCATCCTAGAAGCTGCTATGTCTCATTGCAGTACATAAGATGGTGGCTGCTCACTAGGATCCAAGGGATGTTGCAGTGTCACTAGATAACAGACACTCCTCATCACACTGCACTGCCCTGGCCTGACAGGCTGTTGTCTGTAGCACACTCTACCACCTCCACCACCTCAATGAAACTTTGCAGACCCGCCTCATACCAGCAGATTGAATAGCCAATGGGGAATTAGGACCTGAACAATGTTGTCCAATCTGGTGGGGATGTGGGTGTAGACTGTGCCTTAGCCTCGAAGTCCGCTTTGTGGGTATTTTTTTTTTAGAAAGATGTTGTAAAGCATCTGGCCTGTCATACACACAGAGGAGAGCAGTCCACTATATTTAAATCCATTGTTCCAGTTATATATATATATATATATATATACATACTGTATATACACAGAGCAAGCAGTAACATACCTGGTGCAGGTCTAGCCTGGGAAGATGGAGAATTTTCCATTTATAGGTGCCTAAGGGACACACACTTTCCCTACACCATGTAGGCCCTTTACTTTGGCATAGCACCTGCTTTATACTTTCCCTCACAACATAAGCTGTAGATAATGATATCTTTCACTTTGACAGATAGCCAATCCCTGTGTTTGCAGTGTGGGGGCTGACAGTGGCTATCTAGTTACGTCCAGCCAAAGACTATGTAATCTTCACTTTGGCTATATTCCCCTGAATCACTTAGGAATTTACCTTTTGACACTACACCATGCATTTCTCTTTGGGGGTAGGATGTACTAAGTATCACATCCCCAATGTGTTACATCCCACTATGGCCCTCATTCCGAATTGATCGCTAGCTGCCGTTGTTTGCTGCGTAGCGATCAATGAAAAAAAAAGGCAAATCTGCGCATGCGTATGGACCGCAATGCGCACGCGCGACGTACGGGTACAAAGAGCATCGTGGTTTTGCACAGGTTCTAGCAACACTTTCAGTCGCACTGGCGGACGCAAGGAGATTGACAAGAAGTGGCAGTTTCTGGGTGTCAACTGACCCTTTTCTGGGAGTGTTTGGAAAAATGCAGGCGTGGCCGGGCGTTTGCTGGGCGGGTATCTGACGTCATTACCATGTCATTCGTCGCAGCAATCATCACACAGAATAAGTAACTACAGGGCTGGTCATGTTTTGCACAAAATGTGTTTGCTGCCGCTCTGTTGCACAGGCATTCGCATTCCTGCAAAGCGAAAATACACTCCCCCGTGGGTGGCGACTATGCGTTAGCACAGCTGCTAAAAGTAGCTAGCGAGCGATCATCTCGGAATGAGGGCCTATGTACTTACATATGCTATTAGTATTGCAAAGCTACTGCAAAGCTGCCCTTTGCAATATCAGGTCATACAGGTTTCGGAACCGAGAGTCCCTCTGCGCATGCGCAGAGCGACGCGGCAGCTGCGGGGAAGTGCTGGGAGAGATCTGATTTGATCACTCTCGGGGGAAAATGTGGAGAGAAACCCATAGGCTTCTATAGGGTAACTCACCGCATCCAAGCCCTGGAATGCAGCGCATTCCAGAGCTTGGTACATATGGGAAATGCGTCTAAAGTCCAAAAATGGGAGTTTGGGGGTTTTGGGCCGCATTTTCCCTTTAGTAGATCCTGCCCTAGGTCTGCTTCCTCAAATATGTATTTAGCTGTAATGGACTATCGTATAAGCGGAACTGCAGGCCTGGCTAGAGAAAAAAGCTAATAGTGTGCATCAGTGGCGTAAATTCGTCCAAGACACCCGGAGGCAAGATAAATATTGGTGCCCCCCTATTTCCTATATTAAGATAAATATATATGTGTATATGTGTGTGTGTGTGTGTGTGTGTGTGTGTGTGTGTGTGTGTGTATGGAGTGTTCTGAAAAAAATGTATATACTGTATTTATACAATTAATTGTCTTTTATTTTGAATCACACATTTCTTAGCAGTCATACCCAGGATTACAACCCATGACCTGTTACACTAACAGCAAACACTTTACTGATGGAGTTATTTGCTCCTGTAGAGGAAGCATGAGAATTCTAAGTATATGACGTTACGTGTAATTGTCAGAGAAGTATCTTCATATAGTTAGAATTATCATATTTTCTATACAGGAGCAAACAGCTTCATTAGTATAGTGTCTGCTTCCAGTGTAATAGGTTGTGGTTTCCAATCCTGTAATCCTGGGTATGAGACTTGTAAAATGTGTATATTCAGTATAATAAAGAGGGTGTGACTTGTAAGATGCAGGGACCAGTGAGGAAGTCGGCCACTGAAAAGACAGCGGCAGCTATCAATTAACTTAATTCAATGGTGTCACAGAATGAGAGGAGAGGTGACCCCCTTCAGAGCAGGAGCCCGGCGGCAGATGACTCCGTTGCCTCCCAGAGTTCTGCCTCTGGTGTGCATATGCTAAAGGCATACATGTAAACCATTTCTAGTATCAACAAGATGAAAAGGCAGTCTTCTCTCAGTAGGGGAGATTTATCAAAGCATGGAGAGAGATAAAGTATCAACCAATCAGCTCCTAACTGCCATTTTTCAGATACATACTGTAAATTGATAGAAGCTTATTGGTTAGAACTTTATCTCTCTTCACTTTATCTCTTCCCAAGCTTTGAAAAATCTCCCCCATTATAATTATAATTCCTGTTTTTGAGCACTCTAGCATTTCACAGTACCCTACAGAGGGATAATAGTTATGTACAAATTTGGGTATTCCTTTTAATCAGCAAAAAAGACAAGCAATCTGTATACAGTATGTCACTGTCTACAAGTACAGGGGTATTTTAATTCATATTGCATATACATTTTCTTAATATGTTTGTGTAATGCAATGGCATATCTTATATTTGTGGTCGTCCTGACAAACTTTGGGATTCTTTATATTTTCATTATCTCCAAGACCCTGAACTGACAGCACACTTTAAAGCAGCAATTTCATGAAAAACCTTGTTGTGTTTATGAAATCAGGGCAAGCTATAAGACAAATCCTTTTAATTACAGTATCTCCTTAGTTTGTTTCTTAAGGCTAAAATTGCTGATTTATAATCAGTGGCGGCGGCTGCCCCTGGGCTTCAGCGCCGACCACACATTGCATGGGGGACTCAGTCAGCACATATAAACAATCATACATGTAATGTTCTATGTAGTATATGTGCTGTCTGCCTTACCGAGGGATTAGCAGCACCGCTGTGTTTCACTGACCTTCCGCAGCAAGGGACACAGCACTTAGCTTATCTATAAAGCCCAGGGGCAGTAGTCGCCACTGTTTATAATTATTCACAATGTAATATCGCTACCATGACAACCACTGTTACATGGCACATGCTGTGTTAGGCAGGAATGTTTTGGAATTCCACTCTGAGCTCTTTTTGCACTGTGTACTGTAAAATTCTTCCCCACTTCTCCCCCTTCTCTCTTCACATGACATACTGGGAGTTGTTGTTGTTGCTGTTGTCATCATCACACCTATGGTTTACAGTATTTTTTTATCCAAGTTTGTACTTAATGTTGGGTATTTCTCTGACGTCCTAAGTGCATGCTGGGACTCCGTAAGGACCATGGGGAATAGCGGCTCCGCAGGAGACTGGGCACAACTAAAGAAAGCTTTAGGACTACCTGGTGTGCACTGGCTCCTCCCTCTATGACCCTCCTCCAGACCTCAGTTAGAATTTTGTGCCCGGCTGAGCTGGATGCACACTAGGGGCTCTCCTGAGCTCTTAGAAAAAGAAAGTTTATTTTAGATTTTTTATTTTCAGTGAGATCTGCTGGCAACAGACTCACTGCTACGAGGGACTAAGGGGAGAGAAGCGAACCTACCTGCTTGCAGCTAGCTTGGGCTTCTAAGGCTACTGGACACCATTAGCTCCAGAGGGATCGAACACAGGGCCCGACCTCGATCGTCCGTTCCCGGAGCCGCGCCGCCGTCCCCCTTACAGAGCCAGAAGCAAGAAGAGTCCTGGAAATCGGCGGCAGAAGACTTCGGTCTTCAAACAAGGTAGCGCACAGCACTGCAGCTGTGCGCCATTGCTTCCCATGCACACCTCACACTCCGGTCACTGATGGGTGCAGGGCGCTGGGGGGGCGCCCTGGGCTGCAATATTAAGTACCTTGGCTGGCAAAAAAACACATAAAATAGTCATAGAGACTATATATGTGTGTAAAATACCCCTGCCAGATATACATAGAAAAAAGCGGGAGAAGTCCGCCGAAAAAGGGGCGGGGCTATCTCCCTCAGCACACTGGCGCCATTTTCCCTCACAGCTCCGCTGGAAGGATCGCTCCCAGGCTCTCCCCTGCAGTTTCCAGACTACATAGGGTAAAAAAGAGAGGGGGGGCACTAAATTTAGGCGCAATATTGTGTATACAAGCAGCTATTGGGACAAATCACTCAGTTATAGTGTTAATCCCTGTGTTATATAGCGCTGTTGGTGTGTGCTGGCATACTCTCTCTCTGTCTCCCCAAAGGGCTTTGTGGGGTCCTGTCCTCAGTCAGAGCATTCCCTGTGTGTGTGCGGTGTGTCGGTACGGCTGTGTCGACATGTTTGATGAGGAGGCTTATGTGGAGGCGGAGCAAGTGCCGATAAATGTGATGTCACCCCCTGCGGGGCCGACACCTGAGTGGATGGACTTGTGGAAGGAATTACGTGAAAGTGTCAGCTCCTTACATAAAAGGTTTGACGACATATCAGATGTGGGACAGCCGGCTTCTCACCTTGTGCCTGCCCAGCTGTCTCAAAAGCCATCAGGGGCTCTTAAATGCCCGCTACCTCAGATGGCAGACACAGATGTCGACACGGATACTGAATCCAGTGTCGACGACGATGAGACAAATGTACATTCCAATAGGGCCACACGTTACATGATTGAGGCAATAAAAAATGTGTTGCACATTTCTGATATTACCCCAGGAACCACAAAAAATTGTATTATGTTTGGGGAGAAAAAACTACCAGTGGTTTTTCCCCCATCTGAGGAATTAAATGAGGTGTGTGAAGAAGCGTGGGCTTCCCCCGATAAGAAACTGGTAATTTCTAAAAGGTTACTAATGGCGTACCCTTTCCCGCCAGAGGATAGGTCACGTTAGGAAACATCCCCTAGGGTGGATAAAGCGCTCACACGTCTGTCAAAAAAGGTGGCACTACCATCTCCGGACACGGCCGCCCTAAAGGAGCCTGCTGATAGGAAGCAGGAGGCTATCCTGAAGTCTGTATATACACACGCAGGTATTATACTGAGACCAGCTATTGCTTCAGCATGGATGTGCAGTGCTGCAGCTGCGTGGTCAGATTCCCTGTCGGAAAATATTGATACCCTAGACAGGGACACTATATTGCTATCCATAGAGCATATAAAAGACGCAGTCTTATACATGAGAGATGCACAGAGGGATATTTGCCGGCTGGCATCTAAAATAAGTGCACTGTCCATTTCTGCCAGGAGAGGATTATGGACTCGGCAGTGGACGGGTGATGCAGATTCTAAAAGGCACATGGAAGTTTTGCTTTATAAGGGTGAGGAGTTATTCGGGGATGGTCTCTCAGAACTCGTTTCCACAGCAACAGCTGGGAAGTCAGCATTTTTACCCCATGTTCCCTCACAGCCAAAGAAAGCACCGTATTATCAGGTACAGTCCTTTCGGCCCCATAAAGGCAAGCGGGATAAAGGCGCGTCCTTTCTGCCCAGAGGCAGAGGTAGAGGGAAAAAGCTGCAGCATACAGCCAGTTCCCAGGAGCAAAAGTCCTCCCCCGCTTCCTCCAAGTCCACCGCATGACACTGGGGCTCCACAGGCGGAGCCAGGTACGGTGGGGGCCCGTCTCAAAAACTTCAGCAATCAGTGGGCTCGCTCACGGGTGGATCCCTGGATCCTTCAAGTAGTATCTCAGGGGTACAAGCTGGAATTCGAGACGTCTCCCCCCCGCCGTTTCCTCAAATCTGCCTTGCCAACAACTCCCTCAGGCAGGGAGGCAGTGCTAGAGGCGATTCACAAGCTGTATTCCCAGCAGGTGATAGTCAAGGTGCCCCTCCTTCAACAAGGACGGGGTTACTATTCCACAATGTTTGTGGTACCGAAACCGGACAGTTCGGTGAGACCCATTTTAAATTTGAAATCCTTGAACACATATATATAAAAAAATTCAAGTTCAAGATGGAATCGCTCAGGGCGGTTATTTCAAGCCTGGACGAGGGGGATTACATGGTATCACTGGACATCAAGGATGCTTACCTGCATGTACCCATTTACCATCATCACCAGGAGTACCTCAGATTTGTGGTACAGGATTGTCATTACCAATTCCAGACATTGCCGTTTGGTCTGTCCACGGCACCGAGGGTATTTACAAAGGTAATGGCCGAAATGATGATACTCCTTAGAAAAAAGGGAGTTTTAATTATCCCGTACTTGGACGATCTCCTGATAAAGGCGAGGTCCAGGGAGCAGTTGTTGGTCGGGGTAGCACTATCTCGGGAGGTGGTACAACAGCACGGTTGGATTCTAAATATTCCAAAGTCACAGCTGGTCCCTACGACACGTCTACTGTTCCTGGGGATGGTTCTGGACACAGAACAGAAAAAAGTGTTTCTCCCGGAGGAGAAAGCCAAGGAGCTGTCATCTCTAGTCAGAGGCCTCCTGAAACCAAAACAGGTGTCGGTGCATCACTGCACGCGAGTCCTGGGAAAAATGGTAGCTTCCTACGAAGCAATTCCATTTGGCAGGTTCCATGCAAGGACTTTTCAGTGGGACCTGTTGGACAAGTGGTCCGGATCGCATCTTCAGATGCATCGGCTGATAACCCTGTCTCCAAGGACCAGGGTGTCTCTGCTGTGGTGGCTGCAAAGTGCTCATCTTCAAGAGGGCCGCAGATTCGGCATACAGGACTGGGTCCTGGTGACCACGGATGCCAGCCTTCGAGGCTGGGGGGCAGTCACACAGGGAAGAAACTTCCAAGGACTATGGTCAAGTCAGGAGACTTCCCTACACATAAATATTCTGGAACTGAGAGCCATTTACAATGCTCTAAGTCAGGCAAAACCCCTGCTTCAAAACCAGCCGGTACTGATCCAGTCAGACAACATCACGGCAGTCGCCCATGTAAACCGACAGGGCGGCACAAGAAGCAGGACGGCAATGGCAGAAGCCACAAGGATTCTCCGATGGGCGGAAAATCACGTGTTAGCACTGTCAGCAGTGTTCATTCCGGGAGTGGACAACTGGGAAGCAGACTTCCTCAGCAGGCACGACCTCCACCCGGGAGAGTGGGGACTTCATCCAGAAGTCTTCCAACTGATTGTAAACCGTTGGGAAAGGCCACAGGTGGACATGATGGCGTCCCGCCTCAACAAAAAGCTAGAAAGATATTGCGCCAGGTCAAGAGACCCTCAGGCGATAGCTGTGGACGCTCTAGTGACACCGTGGGTGTACCGGTCGGTTTATGTGTTCCCTCCTCTTCCTCTCATACCCAAGGTACTGAGGATAATAAGGAGAAGAGGAGTAAGAACTATACTCATTGTTCCGGATTGGCCAAGAAGAGCTTGGCACCCGGAACTTCAAGAAATGATCTCAGAGGACCCATGGCCTCTGCCGCTCAGACAAGACCTGCTGCAGCAGGGGCCCTGTCTGTTCCAAGACTTACCGCGGCTGCGTTTGACGGCATGGCGGTTGAACACCGGATCCTGAAGGAAAAGGGCATTCCGGAGGAAGTCATTCCTACGCTGATTAAAGCTAGGAAAGAAGTGACCGCAAACCATTATCACCGCATTTGGCGAAAATATGTTGCGTGGTGTGAGGCCAGGAAGGCCCCAACGGAGGAATTTCAGCTGGGCCGTTTTCTGCACTTCCTACAGTCAGGGGTGACTATGGGCCTAAAATTGGGTTCCATTAAGGTCCAGATTTCGGCTCTATCGATTTTCTTCCAGAGAGAACTGGCTTCACTACCTGAAGTTCAGACTTTTGTTAAGGGAGTGCTGCATATTCAGCCCCCTTTTGTGCCTCCAGTGGCACCTTGGGATCTCAACGTGGTGTTGGATTTCCTAAAGTCACATTGGTTTGAGCCACTTAAAACCGTGGAATTAAAATATCTCACATGGAAAGTGGTCATGCTGTTGGCCTTGGCTTCGGCCAGGCGTGTGTCAGAATTGGCGGCTTTGTCATGTAAAAGCCCTTATCTGATTTTCCATATGGATAGGGCAGAATTGAGGACTCGTCCCCAGTTTCTCCCTAAGGTGGTATCAGCCTTTCATTTGAACCAACCTATCGTGGTGCCTGCGGCTACTAAAGACTTGGAGGCTTCCAAGTTGTTGGACGTAGTCAGGGCCCTGAGAATTTATGTTTCCAGGACAGCTAGTGTCAGGAAAACTGACTCGTTGTTTATCCTGTATGCACCCAACAAGCTGGGTGCTCCTGCTTCAAAGCAGACTATTGCTCGCTGGATCTGTAGTACGATTCAGCTTGCACATTCTGCGGCTGGACTGCCGCATCCTAAATCAGTGAAAGCCCATTCCACGAGGAAGGTGGGCTCTTCTTGGGCGGCTGCCCGAGGGGTCTCGGCTCTACAACTTTGCCAAGCAGCTACTTGGTCGGGGTCAAAAACATTTGCTAAATTCTACAAGTTTGACACCCTGGCTGAGGAGGACCTAGAGTTTGCCCATTCGGTGCTGCAGAGTCATCCGCACTCTCCCGCCCGTTTGGGAGCTTTGGTATAATCCCCATGGTCCTTACGGAGTCCCAGCATCCACTTAGGACGTCAGAGAAAATAAGATTTTACTCACCGGTAAATCTATTTCTCGTAGTCCGTAGTGGATGCTGGGCGCCCGTCCCAAGTGCGGATTGTCTGCAATACTTGTATATAGTTATTGTTTAACTAAAGGGTTATTGTTGAGCCATCTGTTGAGAGGCTCAGTTATTGTTCATACTGTTAACTGGGTATAGTATCACGTGTTATACGGTGTGATTGGTGTGGCTGGTATGAGTCTTACCCGGGATTCAAAATCCTTCCTTATTGTGTCAGCTCTTCCGGGCACAGTATCCTAACTGAGGTCTGGAGGAGGGTCATAGAGGGAGGAGCCAGTGCACACCAGGTAGTCCTAAAGCTTTCTTTAGTTGTGCCCAGTCTCCTGCGGAGCCGCTATTCCCCATGGTCCTTACGGAGTCCCAGCATCCACTACGGACTACGAGAATTAGATTTACCGGTGAGTAAAATCTTATTTTTTCTATGATTTTATTAAGGAAATCTAACCATTTCCCTTTCAATATATAAAATATTTTTAACTGATTGGTTACTATGGGCAACTTGTCCACTCTTTAGAATGCTTGAAACATCTTCTCCATAATAACATAATAAAAAAAAAATTGTCATATGTTTTCCTGTAAAACCAAATGAATTAGAAAATCTACCAAGAAAACAGATGCAGCTGTACAAAGCCCCTTCTTCTGATTGACTTATGAGCCTGCTTTAAGTCAAATATCGCACTATAGGTTGACTGTATGAATTTCATTCCATAAAGACGCATTACACAAGTGTGATTAATTATATTGTATATGTAAATAAGTTCATATGCTTAATAAATAGAGCTGGGCACTTGTCGGACACAGTTCTTTTTAAAGAAAAAAGTATTTTCAGTACATTAGTGTTCCCTAGACATAAAAGGAACACAACCTATTTTGCCCAAAATGAACTAACCCCATTTCTTGTCGGTCTTGCACTGAGTGGTCACTACTTGCTTCCAATGTTATGAATGTCATTAAAACAAATAAAGGGGAAGGGTTAGAAATACAGGCAGTCAGGATCCTGAATGAAGGCCAACAGCAGGATCCCAACGGCCAGAATCCTGACACTTCACGGTAAGTATTTCTACCCTATCCCTAATCCTAACCCTAGCCCAACCCTCCTCAGCCTAACATTAACCTCCCCATCCCGCAGCCTAACCCTAACCTCCCCCCACCCCCACAGCATAACCCTAACTGTCCCCTCCAGCAGCCTAACCCTAAACTCACCTAGCCCCGGAGCCTAACCCTAACCCTCCCCCAGTAACTAATCCTAATCCCAACCCCAGTATTTAGCTCAGGGATGTGTCAGGAGTCTGACCGCGGGATACCACGTGGTCTTCTGACTGTCAGTATTTTAACCGCATCCCAAATGAAGTTCTGTTTCACCAGCCTCACTGTTGTTAGTTGCATATAAATCTTACTAGGTTGGGAAATGTAAACTGACACATGTATAATGCGAGCCTTGGACTGGCCCACAGGGATACAGGGGAAACCATCAGTTGGCCCTACTGCCTGGGGGCCAACCTCCTATTCTACGGATCAGGTTCCAGACTGTGCACTTGAATTATTCATTAGACATATGTTACCTTATACTGGATTATGGTGTATTTTAAACAGTGCATTGCTGTTATTAATCTGTTATTAATCTGGTACATTATCATGCATGCAGCAGCTGAATTTACTGTATATGTTTATGAAGGGGCCCAGACGTTGCACTCTCTAATGGTTAGTCAAACACCCCCCCTCTGCAGACTGGCTACACCACTAACATACTGTAGGCCCATACCACTGCATTCCCCCGGTGGGCCCTACATGTCCCAGTCCGACACTGTGCGGGCCACATTCAGAGATATTGTAGACCTCATTTATGAGTAGAATAAGGTGGTGTGCAAATGCTCTAAACAGAGCCATCACCTATGTTCGCAGGAGCTGCTCGGGTAGGAAGGAAGAGACCACCCTCCTAATTAAAGAGGATTATACAGCGCTAATCTAAATGTAGGTGGTGGCTAAGGAATGGTGGTGTGTGGGGAAATAAACACATAAAGATAAATATATAAAGCATATTGGGATTTAGGACAGCTCATTTCTCTAGTGTGCCAAAGTGTAAACATTCTTCCAAGAAATGTAACTTTTCTTTTATAAGACAATCCTACTACAAGAATATTGACATCAGTGTAGTCAGATAGGGGTAGATGTACTAAGCATTGGAGAGTAATAAAGTGGAGAGAGATAAAGTACCAACCAACCAGCTTCCTCCACGCAGCTCAACCTAGCCTTGAAAGCAGTGTTGGTATTCCAGCGTCGGTATTCTGACTGCCGGGATCCTGATTGGATCTCTCTGTGTCCCTGCATGAAAGTCCTTATACATTGCCCTGATAAGTAATTTCTTATTGCTGTGATATGAAGAGATAAGAAGTCATACTTGTTAGGATTTTTTATAACACTTGATCAAGATCATAATCCCGCAAAAAATACAATAGAGTCTCACAATCTCATGCGTGCCAGTGTAACGTACATCTAATATGATGTCTCAAAACATTTCTCCGAAATTCTGTATTTGCTCGTAAATTACTGCCGTGCGCTTGTGTGATACTGATTCATTTTGCAGTCTCATGTGAAAATGTGTTCATGACACACAGAAGAAAGATGCACTTGTGTAAATGTACAGTCACACATTTTGCGTTAACATCATTTACAAAAATACATTCAAAACTGTAAAATAGATGATTTATTTATTGGCAATTATTTTCTATTTTTATAACTGTTTCATGTGAAGAATCAATGAAATGTATTTTTGTCTATTTTATTACATGGTCGAAATACAACGGGAAATGTATTAAGAAATATTAGCTAAATTAACCATGTAGTAAAAGAGATGAAAAAGTGAATTCCTGATTTTGTAAGTGTAGTGATGCCTGCAAAAATATGTAGAACATTTTTATAACTAAAATTACAGCTGTGCGCCAACCCCCATGTTTTGGTTTTGGATCTGTATTTTTTCCAAAAATGTATAAAAAATGCTAAATTTACATAATTTTGGCTTTTTTTTGTTTCTACAGCATTATTAATCTCAATAACATTCACTTCCAGTCATTTCCAGTCAATTTTGATCACCTCACAGCTCACAATATTGTTAACCACTGGGTAAACTAAGTAGCAGAGCAGCGGCACAAGCGCACCGCAGTGATTTCTGTTTAAAAATGTTCTGCAACTTAGTAATGTATTAGCAATAACCTATCAAACCAACTCACAAGTACTTTCAATAGAAAACAAGACAACACAGAAATTTACTAAGAATCGTGTGTGGAATATCATTGCTCTAAAGTAGTAGTAATTAACAAACGGACAGCAAATAAAAAAACTCTAAACCATGTGTAAAATAGCAACAACAGACATGGATGCCTCCTGTACAAGTGCACATGTCCCCAGCGCATGCCTATTCTCAGTGCCTAATCTGTAACTCCCTCCCAGGGGTCCTGGGCCACTGATGATTAGCACTCTGTGTCCATGTAAAGCCCCGATCAATCAGACTTTTTGTTGACCCAAAAATCTCACCAACCATGAGAACAGTGTTCCATACCTGCGGGTCGGATACTGTGTGAGTCGGATACAGTGCAGATAACAGTGCAGGTCAGATACAGTGTGGGTTAGATACAGTGCAGGTTACGGTGCAGGTTGGATACAGTGTGGTTTGGATACAGTGTGGGTTGGATACAGTGAGGGTTTGATACAGTGTAGGTCAGATACAGTGCAGGTTACAAACAGTGTGGGTCAGATACAGTGTGGATTGGATAGAGTGGGTCGCATACAGTGTGGGATAGATACAGTGTGGGCTTGATATAGTGTGAGTCAGATACAGTGTAGGTCAGATACAGTGTGGATTGGATACAGAGCGGGTTAGATGCAGTGTGGGTTGGATACAGTGAGGGTTTGAGACAGTGTAGGTCAGATGCAGTGCAGGTTACAGACACTGTGGGTCAGATACAGTGTGGATTGGATAGAGTGTGGGTCGCATACAGTGGGATAGATACTGTGTGGGCTTGATACAGTGTGAGTCAGATACAGTATAGGTCAGATACAGTGTGGATTGGATACAGAGCGGCTTAGATGCAGTGTGGGTTGGATACAGTGTGGGTCGGATACAGAGTGGGTCAGATACAGTGTGGGTCAGATACAGTGTGAGTTGGATGCAGTGCAGGTTCAATATAGTTCCGGTCGGATACAGTGTTAGTTGGATACACCATTAGTGTATGACAGCAGGCGGGAGGGTGCCCTCGATGATAAATGGTGATGCCTGTGAGAAGGATGATGCCAGCTGTGTTGGCAGTGTAAGGGTGCAAGTGTTGTCCACTGTGCGTGGGTGCCAGCTGGATAAGCAGTACGGGGGCACCGGTGGTGTCCTCTGTGCGGTGGTGCCAGCGGTGTCCTCTGTGTGGGAGTGGCGGCAGTGTGGGTGTGCGTGCTATGTCCTCTGTGCGGGGGTGTCTGCAGTGCAGGGGTGCTGGTGGTGTCCTCTGTGCAGGGTGTCGATGGTGTCCTCAGTGTGGGGAGGATGGAGGGCACAGGGTTTTGGGGCAGGCAGGGAGATTCGAACTGTGGCTCGGATCTCCTCAGCCCCCTATGTCCGGGTGGGTCACTCATCTCTAACTAAAATAAGAAGTAATAAAAGACAATATAAGAAATAGATACTCATTATAGTATCCACTAATGAGATGTGATGAACGTATAGAACATTGGGCCTAATCCAGAGATGTACATAAACCTGATGTTTACATACATCTCTGATGCCTTTAGATTTGTGCATGTATAGAAGCCAAACTGTGCATGTGCAGATCAGGGACTGTGATGTCACTGGCAGTGCCCCAAACGCCGCAGCATGATTGACATGTTGCTGTCATTTGGGGACAGCAACAGGCAGTGTCCAGAAAATGGGGGCAAGTCGGCCCCATTTTCTGGTCCTGCTGAAGCCACTGGCTGAGTCTTTGGATGACGCTTCATTGGCATCGGCTGTGTGATTTAACTGGACAGCCTGAGTTTCCTCTGGGTTACTCAGATGTCCGATGGTCATGCAGTTGATATAAAGCTGTAGTCATGCCAAAAAGCCCCTCTCGGTGTGCCATGTCCCAGGCAGCTCATCCGTGACAAGATTATTTCTCGGTCAACATGCGCATCTCTTTGCATATATTAAACTGGGGGCAAAAAAACGACATTGTTAACTGATCAGTTTTATGTGCAACACTAGTACAGTATATCCTTTTTACGATTGAGTGTGACTGCAGTGCCTGTAGCTTTTTCACACTCCAAGTTCTGTTGTGTTTCATCTGCAATTATGTACATGTTTAAAACTAAATCCTGTGCGTTTTCAAGTTGCAGCCCAGCATCTGTAGTACACGGAGTGGTGTTTTGCTGCGTTTGTGATGTGAATTGTTTTGTTCATATGTTTGTAAATTCAGTCATAAGGACACAGAGACATGTGAGTTCACTGCTGTGCTGTTTTATTCCATCACCAACTCCAGGCACACTGCACACTGGACCACCCACTTCCCAGCATCCCCCTGGTCCCAGGGACCATCACTGAAGATTCAGGCTTACACATATTAGTAAGGGAGTGTCTACAAGCATTCTAATACACTAACATCACATCCTCTTTTCTTTAAAGATAAGCCCTGTACACTTCAATGCACCAATTAACAATGACATATTAAGAACATCATCTAACACGTTTCAATGAGTCTCTCAGGTCTGCGTATTTCCCTTTGGGTCTTTTATACACAGTCTGTGTTTCATCGACCATGTTGGACCTTTCTAGAATTGTGGTTTGTTCACCATTATCAGGATCATCATACATGTTGATGAAGGGTATTCTTCAGTCATGTCTTCATTATGGTTAGGTTGAGATCTTAAATCCACCCGATTTCTTCTTACTTCCGTTACACGCTCTGTACGTATAGTATAAGATCTTGGTGCTACTTGTGCTTGCACAATATCTTTCTGCACCCAAATACCTTTCTCATGATCTCTGAGATGGACTTGGTCAACCGATTTTAGATCAGATAAGCTTTTTGCTCGCCTGTCATGGAACAGTTTCTGTTTCGCCTGTTGACGTTCCTTACTCAGTCTGACCAACGCTGAGTTATGTGTATTAAGCAGTTCATCATGTATCGGGAGATTTGCTCTAATCCTCCTTCCCATCAGCATTTGTGCAGGAGAAAGTCCATTCTGTAAAGGTGTACTGCGGTAGATTAAAAGACTTTTGTAGAAATCTTCTTTACCTTCTTGAGCTTTTTTCATGAGACTTTACAGTTTTTACTGAACTTTCCACCAACCCATTAGAGCATGGATAGTGGGGACTTGACGTAGTATGGACAAATTCCCACTCATCAGCAAATTGTCTAAATTCAGCACTGGAAAACTGAGCACCATTGTCAGTGAACACTTCCATAGGAATACCATGCCTTGCAAAGATTGACTTCATGCACTTGATTATGGCTTTACTAGTAGTTGTATGTAGTGTCTTCACCTCAGGGTAGTTAGAGTAATAATCAGTCACGACAATGTACGTTTTCCCATTACAATCAAACAAATCAGTGGCTCGACTTGTTGTTTCGGTCTATACGTAAGACATAATTCACATGTAGCTGTAGTCTGTGCTATGTCTTGGTTCATTCTTGGCCAATACATAACTTCACGTGCTCTCCGCTTACATTTTTCTTCTCCTAAGTGGCCTTCATGTATCTTGCACAGCATAGTTTTTCTTAGTCGTGCAGGTATGACAATCCTATTGCCTTTGTAAATAATACCATCGACAACTGTAAGGTCACTGCGGTACATCCAATAATCATGGATAGACAGCAGGCACACATGTTGTTCTGCTGGCCAACCTTTCAGAATGATATCTTTCAACACTTTTATTGTGTCACCTGTCTCAGTTTCTTTCCTAATCTGTTCTTGTCTTGCAAGAGACACTGGTAGAGAAGCTACGATCAAATTAACATAGGCTTCTATCTCTTCATCCATCAGACTTTTGGAACCTTCACTTTTGTCCACAGCACGAGAAAGTGTATCAGCAATGTACATGTGTTTGCCGGGACAGTACAGCAAGTGTACATCATATTTCTGTAGTCTGATAAGCATTCGTTGAATTCTCATGGGACAGTCATGTAATGATTTAGTCATGATAGCTACCAATGGCTTGTGGTCAGTTTCCACTGTAAATGTTTGACCATACACAAACTGATGAAATCGCTCACATGCATATGTGGTCGCTAGAAGTTCTTTTTCTATCTGAGCATGCCTTGCTTCAGCACTTGTCAGTGCTCTTGATGCATAGATTACTGGTTGCCATGTATCCTCATGTTCTTGTAACAGCACTGAGCCTAGGCCAAATTGCGAAGCATCTGCTGAAATTCTTATTCTTTTCGCAGGATCAAAGAATTTTAGCACTGGTTGCTCTGTAATGATCTGTTTCAAGTTTTGCCAACTTTTTTCTTGTTCATGTGACCACATCCACTCGTTATCTTTGTCCAACAACCATCTAAGAGAGGCTATTCGTTCAGAGAGTTGATAAATAAACTTTCTTAAGTAAGTAATCATTCCTAGGAATCGTCTGACGTTGTCTTTCTTGTTAGGACGTTCCATGTTCACTATGGCTGATATTTTCCTTGGGTCTGGTTTTACACCTTGATCCAAGACCACATCGCCCATAAAGGTAAGTGTATTCACGCCAAATTCACATTTGTCCTTTTTAGCTTTAGATTCACTTTCTTGACAAGTTCCATTACTTGTCTCAATCTAGAATCATGTTCTTCCTTTGTAGATCCCCAGACAATAATGTCATCCATCATTGTTTCAACACCTGAAATATGTTCAAAAATCATGTGTATCTTTTTGTGATATACTTCTGGAGCAGACAATATTCCATATGGTAGTCGAAGAAATCTGTATCGACCTTCTGGTATATTAAATGTACAAAGCTTTGAGCTGGCCTCATCTAGCTTCATTTGCCAGAATCCTGAAGATGCGTCCAATTTACTGAACCATTTTGCTCCCGCAAATTGTGACATGATTTCATCTCTGGTTGGTAGTTTGAAATGTTCTCGTTTAATAGCTTTGTTTAAATCTCTGGGGTCTAGACATATTCTGAGTTGTCCATTTTTCTTTTCAACAATTACTAAGGAGCCTACCCATTCAGTAGGCTCATCAACTTTCTGTATCACACCCAAGGCTTCCATGTGATTTAACTCTTGTTTCAGTTATTCTCTCAGCGCAAACTGCACTTTTCTACAGGGGTGTATCACTGAAGAAACTTGCGTGTCTATATTTATTTTATGCTCTCCAGGCAAACAACCTAGACCTTCAAACAAGTCTCTGTATTCTGTAAACATCGATTTGCAGTTATCTTCTACTTGTGATGTCACCATAAAAACTTTCTTTAGCAAGCGTAGTTTCTTACAGGAACTTAATCCTAGAATCGGTTGCACATTTTCATCCACAATCAGTAGAGATGTTTTAAACTGTTGTCCCTTATATTTCAGTGTCACTAAGCATGTACCTTTCACAGGAATTTCCTCCCCAGTGCACCCTGTAACTTTCACTTTGGCTGGATGAATTTTAGGTTTTACTCTAAAAGTCTTATAGTCTTGAAACGATATTAAATTCACCTGCGCGCCAGTATCAAGCTTAAAGGGAATGACAATCTCGGTCACAGTTAAAGGGACAATCCATTCTTTCTTATCTGCATTGCAAAGTTCAATGCAATCCACAAAGAATTCCTCTGTTTGTTTAACAGCATGCACCTTGGTTGTTTCACTTTTCATTTTACAGCATTTGGCAAAGTGATTAAGTCTACCACATTTCATGCAGGTTTTACCATAAGCCAGGCACATTTTAGGATTGTGAGCATTTCCACATCTACTACACATTTCCTTATTAGACTGTGGCTTACACAAAGTGGAAAGCTGCTCAATCAGATTGTAATGTCACTCAGGTGCTAAAAGGGGAGGGGTAATTCTGTGTAGGAAAAAAACTGTGTTCCCTAATGCACACCGAGTGAATAATATTTCTACATAATAATAGTCAGATAATACGGAGATCTTAGTTGCGTATATCTGCAGATATAGGGTTAAGCCCCCAGGCCGATCGACAAGGCTTCTCCGTCGCTGGGGGTCCCTAATACTAGGTATGGGCCGGGGGTGCAGGACCCCACGATGTCGGCACAGGTCGGCCACCCCAGGTCAGCACACAGGTGAGAATTAATAAGGGTTAATAAGAAGCACAGAAGTGCTATGTAAGTGGTGTGATTAAAATAATGTATACAAAGTGATAGGAAAAATAATAAGTGTTAATAAAGTGTTAGGGTGTGCCGACCTGAAGCAGCCCAGCCATACCGACACAGGGGCCACTGCACCCCACACCCACCCCATAAATAATTACAAATATATCTGGGTTAAATTCCCAGTGTAAGGCCACATGGTAATGGCACCTACAGCATCTGAGAGCCAGCTTACCTGGGGATACCCCTGGCTTCCCCTATGGCACTTCTGGAGTCAGCAATCCCTCCTAATGCTGACCCATTTATGCCTCTCTATATACAATACACAAAGTGGAAAGCTGCTCAATCAGATTGTAATGTCACTCAGGTGCTAAAAGGGGAGGGGTAATTCTGTGTAGGAAAAAAACTGTGTTCCCTAATGCACACGGAGTGAATAATATTTCTACATAATAATAGTCAGATAATACGGAGATCTTAGTTGCGTATATCTGCAGATATAGGGTTAAGCCCACAGGCCGATCGACAAGGCTTGTCGATCGGCCTGGGGGCTTAACCCTATATCTGCAGATATACGCAACTAAGATCTCCGTATTATCTGACTATTATTATGTAGAAATATTATTCACTCGGTGTGCATTAGGGAACACAGTTTTTTTTCCTACACAGAATTACCCCTCCCCTTTTAGCACCTGAGTGACATTACAATCTGATTGAGCAGCTTTCCACTTTGTGTATTGTATATAGAGAGGCATAAATGGGTCAGCATTAGTAGGGATTGCTGACTCCAGAAGTGCCATAGGGGAAGCCAGGGGTATCCCCAGGTAAGCTGGCTCTCAGATGCTGTAGGTGCCATTACCATGTGGCCTTACACTGGGAATTTAACCCAGATATATTTGTAATTATTTATGGGGTGGGTGTGGGGTGCAGTGGCCCCTGTGTCGGTATGGCTGGGCTGCTTCAGGTCGGCACACCCTAACACTTTATTAACACTTATTATTTTTCCTATCACTTTGTATACATTATTTTAATCACACCACTTACATAGCACTTCTGTGCTTCTTATTAACCCTTATTAATTCTCACCTGTGTGCTGACCTGGGGTGGCCGACCTGTGCCGACATCGTGGGGTCCTGCACCCCCGGCCCATACCTAGTATTAGGGACCCCCAGCGACGGAGAAGCCTTGTCGATCGGCCTGGGGGCTTAACCCTATATCTGCAGATATACGCAACTAAGATCTCCGTATTATCTGACTATTATTATGTAGAAATATTATTCACTCAGTGTGCATTAGGGAACACAGTTTTTTTCCTACACAGAATTACCCCTCCCCTTTTAGCACCTGAGTGACATTACAATCTGATTGAGCAGCTTTCCACTTTGTGTATTGTATATAGAGAGGCATAAATGGGTCAGCATTAGGAGGGATTGCTGACTCCAGAAGTGCCATAGGGGAAGCCAGGGGTATCCCCAGGTAAGCTGGCTCTCAGATGCTGTAGGTGCCATTACCATGTGGCCTTACACTGGGAATTTAACCCAGATATATTTGTAATTATTTATGGGGTGGGTGTGGGGTGCGGTGGCCCCTGTGTCGGTATGGCTGGGCTGCTTCAGGTCGGCACACCCTAACACTTTATTAACACTTATTATTTTTCCTATCACTTTGTATACATTATTTTAATCACACCACTTACATAGCACTTCTGTGCTTCTTATTAACCCTTATTAATTCTCACCTGTGTGCTGACCTGGGGTGGCCGACCTGTGTCGACATCGTGGGGTCCTGCACCCCCGGCCCATACCTAGTATTAGGGACCCCCAGCGACGGAGAAGCCTTGTCGATCGGCCTGGGGGCTTAACCCTATATCTGCAGATATACGCAACTAAGATCTCCGTATTATCTGACTATTATTATGTAGAAATATTATTCACTCGGTGTGCATTAGGGAACACAGTTTTTTTCCTAGACTGTGGCTTAGACTGCTACATTCTTGAGAATGGAGGTTTGCTTGGTTCTGTTTTCTGCACTACATGGACAGCACCATCAGTGTCCTTGTGTAACTTTTTGGCTTGAAATCTAGTTATTTCTGCAGATCTGCACATAGTCACTGTCTTGTCTAGTATTAGGTCTTGCTCTCTCAGCAGTCTCTCTCTGAGTCCATTATCAGGTATTCCACAGACAATACGATCTCTAATCAGTGAATCCTTTAAATCACCAAAGTCACAGGTTTTACTGAGTGATAGCAGCTCTGTAACATACTGATCAAATCCATCTACAGACTTCTGATCACATGTGAAAAACTTATATCTTTCATATGTCACATTTTTCCTTGGCACAAAGTAATCTTCAAACTTTTGCATTATAGACGATAGCACCATATTCTGCCCCTCAGCAAACTGAAAACTATTATAAATGTGCAGCACATCCTCTCCTATCACATGGAGGAAAATGGATGCCTTAGTTTTGTCAGCCTCTGTATCAGCTCCACATGCAGCAAGATATATATTAAACCTTTGCTTAAATCTTTTCCAGTTTTCAGACAAGTTACCAGACATCAGCATGCCGGTTGGAGGAGCCGGTTTATCCATGGTTACTCACTGTTTGAAGAGAGGAGCACACGGCAGGCTTTGCAGACACTGAGTATCACAGCCTTACAGACTTTTGCAAGATTCTTTCACACTCTGAGAGCACTAGCAGTCCAAGTTAAACTTCTTCTGACACCATATTTTGTTCATATGTTTGTAAATCCAGTCATAAGGACACAGAAACATGTGAGTTCACTGCTGTGCTGTTTTATTCCATCACCAACTCCAGGCACACTGCACACTGGACCACCCACTTCCCAGCATCCCCCTGGTCCCAGGGACCATCACTGAAGATTCAGGCTTACACATATTAGTAAGGGAGTGTCTACAAATATTAAGCATTCTAATACACTAACATCACATGAATAAGATCCGAAATGTAAAGAAAACAGACATTGCGCTACACCTCTCAGAGCGGCTCTGTTGCGCTACACCTCTCAGACCGGCTCCATTGCGCTACACCTCTCAGAGTGGCTCAGTTGCATCTGAGACACACAGCGTATGGCTAGATGTCTATGGACACATCTGTATTAGACTGTCAGACTCCATGACAACTTACCCTCTTCTTCACATGCAACAGATGTCCATATGCCTCCCCTATTAGTACTTGGTTTAGTGCAAAACCCCAGCACTCCACCTTGTGTGTGAAAAAAAAGTCTGCATTAAGATTAAGGATCCCCATCCTTTAAAGCACCTTGAAACAGTAAGGCTGAAGAGCCAGACATCACATGGTCAATCATTCATTGGCATCTTGCATAATACATAACTCCCAACTGGCTTTGGTGCAAAAGTCACTATGTGTGGGCTCTGTCCCACCATATATCATGCACCCCCTCTGGACATTTCTGTTTTGCCAGGGCATATGCATCAGCGCTTGAAGATAAAGTGGAGAGATATAAAGTACTGTACCAACAAGTCTGCTCCTGTGATTTTTCAAACAGAGCCTGTGACATGGCAATTAAGAGCTGATTGGGGCGGTGAATATTATTTAGCTGTAAAGATGAGCGGTCTGGAATCCTTGAGATCCAGACCGCCCTGAACATTGGGTATCCGAGCCCACTCAAGACACGGATTGTGTGTTCCCGCTAGACTCCACTGCGAGGTTGAACCTCTTCTTCCCGGTGTCGTATTCTCACGGGACTTGGATTTTATATAAGGCACCATGGCCAGGACTCAGCACCATTTCAGTCTAATGCATGTTGCTGTTTGCTGCACTATACTCTGCTATACTGGCTGTTCTGTGTCCAGAGACTAACAAGTCATACGCGCATGCAGGGGGGGTATCCGAGTACTTAGAAACCCCCCTGACTGCTGATATATCGCACAGCAGTTTACCAAGATATATATATATATTAATACATTACATCTCTGCCTGAGCCTAAGAGGCAGTGTGACACTCCCTGTGCGGCTGCAGCAGCTGCCTCACATATGCACTGAGAGTCTGGCTGCTGCATGTAGGGGGAGCAGCTCTGCTCAGGCTGAGAGGTGAGGCGCATAGTGGCGCAGTCTTCTTTGTGTTCACTGCCAGCCCACGACACTAACTAAGTCGACTCCAGAGCAGCTAGGTGATGATTGTGTGTGACTATTCCTGGGGCGGGTGGATGCCGTATGCTCTCACTGACCAGCATGAGTGTGGTGATGGAGACAGGGGTGGCAGCGGCTGAGCAGGCGCTGGTGTTTAATAACAAATTATGCTCTCATTGCATGAGTGCGGGGACCAGGGGGGTGTCAATCATTTAGGGGTGGACGATGGTGCGGAATGATTATTGTGCCTGTGTGCTGTCAGTCAAGAGATTAGGGAGAGGGGTGATCTTGATGCCTTTGTGCTGTTGTCTATGTGTGGGGGGGAGGAATGGTCATAGTGCCTGTGCTGCCAGTCTAGAGGGGGGGGGGGAATGATCATGGTGCCTGTGTGCTATTGTCTATGTGTGTGGGGGGAAGGGATGGGATGTGGTTAATTTTCTGGCTGTCGGGTGCCTGTGTGCTGTTGTCTATGTGTGTGGGGGGAGTGGGATTGGGATGTGGTTAATTTGCTGGCTGTTGGGATCCCAGCTGTCGGAATCCTGACACCCGTCACAAAGGTATAGGTTGCGGGGAAGGGAGGTTAGGGTTAGGCTGCTGGAAGGAAGAGTTAGGGTTAGGGGGTAGGGGAGAGGGAACAACACCCCAAACTCACCCCTGTCAGCATTGCAAACTTCAGGATCCCTGCATCTCATACTGAATATGTGGTATTGCCTGTGCTGCCAGTCTAGGGAGTAGGGGGGGGGATGATCATGGTGCCTGTGTGATGTCTATATATGGAGGGGGGGAGAGTTTGTGGTACTTGTGCTTAATCTGGTTAGACTTTTTTTCAAATGGGGCACACTACACGTACACTGTCCCATACTCTGCTATACTTGATGTGCTGTGTCAAGTCTCACAAGTGTCTGTGCTGTATAGTGACTGTGTATGGGGGCACACTGCACCTTGATGCATGCTGCGCTATACTCTGCTATACTGGCTGTGCTGTGTCCAGAGTCACAAGTGGCTGTGCTGTAAAGTGACTGTGTCTAGGGGGCACGCTGCTGTGTGCTGCACTATACTGGCTGTACTGTGTCTAGAGTCTCACAAGTTGCTGTATTTATAGTGAATAGATATAAGGGCATGCTGCATGCTGCTGAATGTTGCACTATTCTCTGCTATATTGGCGGTGCAGTGTCCAGACTCACAAGTGGCCGTGCTCTGTATAGTGGCTGTATAGGGGACACGCTGCTGTATGCTGCAGTATACTCTGCTGTAAATTGTAATTTTTAGTGTGCTTTACCCTAGTGTGCTTTGTTCATGTGCATCTATAAGCCCTGTGATCTATGCAGCTCGAACTGAGCTGCAAGTTAAAAAACAGAAAAATAAAATATTTATTTCTATTGTTTGTACTGTTTGGAGAGCTTTGTTTGCACAGAGCTCCGAATTAAAAAAACAGAATAATAAAATATATATTTCTATTGGTTGTACTGTTTGGAGCACTTTGTTCATGTGCATCCATAAGCCATGTGATCCACTCTGTTTGAACCGAGCTGCAAGTTAAAACAACAGAAAAAAAAGTACTGTTTGGTGTGCTTTACCCTAGGGCGCATTGTTCATGTGCATCAATAAGCCCTGTGACTCCATACAATTTTAACTGAGCTGCAAGTTCAAGAACATAAAATAAAAAAATATATAGAGCTATTGTTTGTACTCTTTTGCCACTGCAGGCTACTTCAACTCCCAAGGATAGAGCTTCTGGCTTAGACATAAGACTGGGTGCCCCACTCCCTCAAAGTCCTGACTCAGAACATCTCCAAGTCGCACCACATGCATGATAAAATGTCAACTAAAACCAGTGGAAATAAAAACAGTGCTCCCAGTGTCGAACTGGGCAATGAAGGGTCCACCAAGGAAATGCAGTGATAGTGGCCCATGCTTAGGTGTGTGGTTAGCCTCCAGAGGGGTGTGTGGCCTGCCAACACAGATGCTTGGCTAACCATTAGAGAGTGTATGGTCTAGGCTCTTCCGACCCTGAGTGTTCCTCATGCTGGTCCAGTGGATACAATATGGGGCCAAAATCTTAAACAAATCTGTTAAAGAAGCTAATAAATGAGAAATATATATAAATCTCTCACAGAAAGTCGCTAGGCCAAAGAATGAACATTCCTTTTTTGTATATGGGACAGAGGCATCTTTCAGAGGCTGGACCTTATTTTAGAGCATGATAGGAAAAGGTTGCTTTAAGCAAACTTTATCTACCATACAATGAATGGACTTAAGGATCGACCACAGCCTATTTCAGTAAGCCATCTAGCCTTTAATATAAATGGCTACACTGTATTATCTAGGCATGTTGGGACATAACTCTGAAGTGAATTTAGTACCTCCTCCAGTAGGCATTGGAAGGAGGCAGGAGCATCATAAAATCCAGATAACATTGGTTTCTGCTTATCTGGTTTCTTGGTCCTCAAAGTCTGCCTTTCGTAAGATCCAGGGAAGAAGTATAACACGCAGATTCTAGAGTATCAAGTAGTCCATACACACAAGCAATTGGATATGCATCAAATGTGGAGACACAATTTACTAGAAGGAAAGCCATGCAGAAATTAATGGTTCTATCAGTGTTTGGGACAAGGATAATGAGACACTAACTTTGACTTGAATGACTCCTATCTTTAACATCTTTTTGACTTTTAGAAAAAAAATCTAGTCTCATTTTACTTTATAAGATTATTGATGAATGATTACCATCAATAGTGTGCTTTACAAGGTAAGTTCTCTCTGGAGAATCAGAGAATATGTCTGGAAATTCCATAACCAGAAAACAAAAAGACTAATTTTGGTGCTGGTCAAGGAACAAAACAGCACTTGGCTTCCCATAACCTGAGGGCTTAAATCAACCCACAAATAGATGTATGAATACTGAAGCTCTTCTTGCTCTTTCCACATCGATAAGAGGTTAATGTTACATATTTGATTTCTCTTATAAAGTTGTGGGCTGTAAATACAGGGACGCCTGACATTTGGAGAATACCACTAGTCTTTCTGTGAATTCCTTAAATGCTTTTCAGCCAACTGACCAATTAAGTGCAGAAGCTGATAAATAGTCACCACATATTGCAAACATTTTTCTCTCTGAATGTCTGTTCCTCCCATGACTGCTTCAAGAGATCAAGAATGCCCCAAGGTTCCTGCCATATATAAGTTCAAAAAGCTGGTCAAAGTCTGGGGAACTTCCTGAACTCGTAACAATACAGGAAACCAAGTTTGCTGTCATGTTGCACTGCACAGAGATAAGTCATGCAGAGATAAATCTATAAATCACAACTTTATTTTTCACAATCTGTTTATTAAAGATTTATCATACAACAAACAGAGTAAGCCATTAACTGAATTATACAGAATTAGAAGACTGGTTATATTGCTAGATAAGGCTAGGCAAATATAGCGCAAGCAAAAAGAGTGTCCAATTATAATAATAGAAATGGTTAGAACCATAGGAGCATGTCGAAGTCAAAAAAAATTACATAAAAAGAACATACAAACTACACACATTATAAGTCGCTATACTTGCAAATATGCGCAGCGAGCACAGCAAAATATGGTAACACACGCATTTACACGGACCTGCCACAGAGATGGATTCTACACTTATTTCGTACAGTACTTAATTAGAATAATATCAAGCGCCAAACATCATGATGATTTAAAATTATATAATGAAGTAATGTCATGTATGTGTATTATTTGAACGAAGCAAGATACACCTGTCATATTTGATATTTAAGCAACCAGATTAATGTGTAGATTCATTTGATACTTGTTATTAAGTTGTAGGACATTGCAACAAATAGTTATGATTAAATGTATGTAAGCTAAAATCACTTTTATTAGAACAATAGATATTCCAAACAGGTAGTGGACAGGAAGCTCAGGCCAGCCCTTTGGATGTCTTCAAGGCACCTGTTTAACATACGGACAAACCAGTGACTCATCATGAATGAAAAAGTTCCCTCCCCCCAAAAAACTAGATAACACATTGCTGATCACACAGGAGGCAGTTGCTGTTTTTGTCCCAGATGATGATGGAGTGCCTGCATGATTTTACAGAGAGAGAGAGAGAGAGATATGGAGAGACGAATTTATATGAGAAAGATAATGGTATTGTATGCTGGCCTATAACTGTAACTGTATGTATTAACTGCTTACTGTATAAATTGTAATCATGTAATTATGTGTATATTGTACATTGTAATATATTGAATCCATATCCTTTTACTAACAAATATATACATCAATGAGCTTTGGAACTCAGATAATGTGTGGGTGTATTGTTTTCTCTTATGGGATGCAGTGTTTTGCTATGTATAGCGCACATTCATGGCACATGGTAATAAGAGGTGCAGGCGTTTACAATATATATTAGAGCGGGCATTTTAAATATTTTTAAGGAAACAATTTGGCATTTACAAGCACATGGATCGGTAAATCAGCAAAGTTGGTTAGAGTTATGAACAGCTACTACACAAATAACATTTTGTAATTTGAGGTACCTAGAGGTCTGAAGTTGAGCACTTTTCCATTTTAATTCTCAGCATGGGATTATAGGGGGGAATTCAATTAGCCACAGTAATTTAGCGCGGCTAACTGACCACCCAGGACTATTTAATTGTCCCTAATGCCAGTAGTCATTGGGGATTTTTTCACTTGCCTGAGGCAGGGAAATAAAAAAAAAATCTCTGATAAGTAGGCCTAATCAGCCCCATTCTCCTGCTGCTGCCGAAAACCCCCACATAGGCCCGAGAACTTATCCTAGATCCAATGTGTTTTCGCCTGAAAATGGAAAAATTTTCTTGAGAAAGAAACTGAGTTTAATTGAAGTCTTAAGTGAAACATAGGGCAAAAATCGCTGTAAAACCCTGTTTTTTATTCCCGAAAGTATATAGCTAGTATGATTTCATTTCAACCATAACATAGTACAGAATAAAAATATTCATGACACTAATACCGGAATTAACCAAAAACCTTCTACAGACAGGGTGGAAGATGGGAGGGGGAAAATCATAACTTTTAATATATATATATATATATATATATATATTAAAAAAAAACATAAGCTGTTACTGTACTTCAGTTAAAAAGATACTGAAATTGAAACAAAAGGTGTATGAAAAACAAAAGGAAATAAAAATAGAGGTGTGCTAATATTCTCAAAAAATTATAGAAATTATGTTCTTATAATAAGGACTATTGTATATTTCAGTTTAATGTACAGTATAAATATTCAATTAGGAATAGTATCCTCAATATAATCCTATAGGTTATACTTTCTGTAAAAGTATTTAGATTGATATACAGTATATTAAAATATATCAGGTTGTAAAAGGGAAACATCCTGCTTGGTCCTTGCCTTATCAGCAGAGATAACGGAATAGCAGCTAGATTAATCCTGTGGGAATTTTCTTTCCTAGTATATTTGCCTAGGCCTACTTGTAACCACTGAGGTGTGGCTAGTGTGCATAGGTGTGCGCAGGGGGGGTGCCTGGTGCGCACAGGCACCCCCTAATGTCTGGCACCCCGATCTCACATGCCTGATGCAGCGATTGCCGAGCAGGCTGATTACTGTCCCCTCTGCGCTGCACCCTGCAGGACTGCATTACTGACCGGACGCCTGGGTTAATCAAGGGTGCCACTGCCACCGGCTTTCAAATTCCCAGCTCCACCTCCATGTACAAAACCAGTGTGATGTGATGTGATTACGTCATGCTGCTCGCACGCCCATCCGTCACACGCCCACCTCTCTCCTTCTATGCTATGCCAACGCCAGCCACTGATGAGGAGCAGCATGCAGCCAGCGTTCCTCTTAGGAAGACAAATTCAATACTGGTAGACGGCCGGCAGCAGCATTGACAGGTCACTTGTTTTTCCAGCAGCAGCAGTAACTAGTCTGTGACTGTCAGTGTCAGTCAGTGAGTGACTGACTTGTAAGTAAGCTGCTGCAGCTTGCAGGGAAAAGAGAGGGGGAGCCAGACCAGGCTGAGGAGGAGCAGTGTAATTGCATGAGTGCCATCAGGGGTGTTTGGTGCACATCACAACATCTGACAATGTATCTGCTTTATTAGGATTGGTACAAAGGTGGATATTTTATATGCGTTGACCATCAATAGATGGTGCTAGACACGCCCAAAAGGCGGTGCTAGACACACCCCTCCGACGGTGCACCCCCTAATAAAATGTACTGCGCACGCCAGTGCTAGTGTGTATGAGGTTGTTCTTGTTGTACTCTTCTTACTAGTTCACATGGCAAAAGAACTAGCCATAACTCAGTATTGTCACACAATCATTTCCGAGGGATGGATCCCGCTGTTGGTATTCTGTCAGGATACTGGCTGTCGAGATCCTGACCGCATCCCTTTTCCGAGTGTACCTCCAATCCACATTCCTTTAGGTAACCGGTGGGGTGTTTTGGAGAAAGTGTGATGTAGTAAATGACAACATATTATATTAATGTATGACTTACACACTGTACACACTGTAAATGTACAGCTAACATTATAAAAACTTTTTTTCAAACATACCTTATTAAATGTATATAGACTGTAACTTCTAATTCTGTTATTATTGCAGCATGTGTATTTTTTACTTTGTTTCACAATCAAGTATTTGGAAACCCCTTCCGAAAATCCTACTTTTACCCCGATACATAGTGGCAAACAGAATTTTTGCTGGGGGGCCCCTACTGTGCATGCGCCCACATTTTCTGCGGGGGGCCGCAGAAAATACGATCGCCCCTGCCTGTCAATTAGGCAGAGGCGGTCGTGGGGCGGGAGGGGGGCGGCCACGCTCCGTTTTCTGGGTGGAAATGGAGCGTTGCAGGGGCGTGCCAGCCCAAACGGTGGGTTGGTACGCGTGAATGGGGCATGTCGGGAGTGCGGCTGCAGCGGTTGCGTGACGTCACACGCAGCTGCTGTGACAGCAAAAATGGCGCCGGGACTCCTGCGGCCGCAGCTAAGCTGCGCTGGCAGGAGTCATTCTTAATTTCTGCTAACAAGCAGAAATTGTGTGCTGTTCGCAATTTCTGCTTGAAGCAGGGGGAGACGCCGGTCAGCATGCTGGACGGCCTTGCCTAGCGCTGGGCGGCCCCCAGCATGCGTGCTAATGGTTAGCAAATTCTGCTGATTAGCAGAATTTGCTAACCTTACTGAATTGGCCACATAATACAGAATAAAAATATTAATGACACTAATTCCGAAACAAACCAAAAGTTTTTACAGACATGGCAAAAAAACAAAACCCAAAGTATGTTTCCCATTGTCTTGGTGTTTTTTTTTTCTTTTTCTTTTTCTAAAAATGTAAATTCAATGTACATTTAAAAATCATCCCATATAAACACTGCATGTGTTTGAAATGTGGCTCACATAGGACGTACCTGTGGTTAACATGCCCTGGATACATTTGCATTCATTTCAGAACCATTCACACACATCTGGCAAGGAGGGATTTCCAATGTTTAAAAACTTCACTGAAATTAATGAATGGTGTATTGAAATGAATGGAGGAGGCTGTAAATAAATAGTAAATAAATACATTTCTCTTACGTCCTAGAGGATACATGGGTCCACATTAGTACCATGGGGTATAGACGTGTCCACTAGGAGCCTTGGGCACTTTAAGAAATCAATAGTGTGCACTGACTCCTCCATCTATGCCCCTCCTACCAGACTCAGTTTAGAAAATGTGCCCGGAGGAGCCGGTCACATTTGAGAAGCTCCTGAAGAGTTTTCTGCATTTATTTTTCTGTTTGTTATTTTCAGGCAGGACTGGTTGGCACCAGCCTGCCTGCTTCATGGGACTTGGGGAGGGGGGACCGGCCCAACCTCCTATAGGGTTAATGGCCCCATTCCCCGCTGACAGGACATAGTTCCTGAGGGACCTATTCGCAAGCCCCACCACAGCGAGCGTACAGTCCAGCAGCACGCCGCCATCCCTAACAGAGCCAGAAGTATGAAGAGTCGTGAGTAGATGGCCGGCGTCCCGGTTAGCGGGTCGCCGGCTGTAATGATGGCATCAGGGTATGGAGCGCATGCAGGCTGCGCTTCAGGGCTCAGGATGACATGCAGTGAGTGTGTCCCGCTGTGAGGGGCGCGCTGAGTCACTAATGAATACCCACACTGGCCAAATAGCTTCACAGGGGTTCTGACCTACTGTTCAGCAAAACACATACCTCAGGCCAGTATAAAAAAAAGGGAAGCCACGTGCCATTACGGGGGCGGGGCTTCACTATGAGTGGATCCAGCAGCTCACCAGTGCCATTTTCCCTCTGCATCTTACACTGACAGGCATCACAGGAAAGCACAGCTCCTCTACACGGACTCCACGTCTCTCCTCAGCGGTACCAGGGGGGCTTAGAAGGGGGGGGGGGGGCATTGTAGAATACTAAGACCCCTTAAGGGACTTAGTCTGGCGACCCAGCTGAGTTTACTTAGCTAATAGGGCGCGGTGCGGCTGGCTCCATTTTCTTTGTCTCCCTGCGGGCTCTGTGTGGGTTAAACTGTGTCTTCACCCTGTGTGTGTGGTTGTGTGTGTGTCCCTTCACGTTACCATGTCACGGGACTGTGTTTCTTGCACAGCAGAATGTCTGTCCTCCCTGGGAGACTTGTTACCGTGTACCCAAGATAGTACACATTCTCAGGCCAGTGGGTCAGAACCCCCATGGTTAGATTCCATTAAGGGGATGATCTCTGTTATTTCTAATAAATTGTCCCATATTGAGAAAGAGACACAATACTTAAGACAGTTTGTGGATGACCTGATGAATAGAGACTCAGTTCCAATACCAGTATCTCAGGCCCCCGCCATTTGTCCACAAAAGCGTACTCAAGCTCAAGCAGGCTGATACTGATGCATCAGACACAGAAGAGGGTGAAGTGGACGTGAGTGGGGGGGATGCGGTCCTGTCACAAGGAATACAGGCCCTAATAGAAGCTATTAGGGATGTCCTGCACATTCCTGATAAGATGGCGGAGGTAGATGAGTAATCTTATTTTAATGTAAAAAATAAATCCTCAGCTACTTTTCCAGCATCAAAGGAATTGAATGCCCTGTTTGAGGAAGCTTGGGCTAATCCTGACAAGAAGTTTCAGATCCCTAAAAGGTTAATTACATCCTTTCCCTTTCTTCTGGAGGATAGAAAGAAATGGAAAAACCTGCCGACTGTGGATGCATCAGTGTCTAGGTTGTCACGTAAGAAAGTCTTACCTGTTCCTGGGGCAGCATCCTTAAAGGACACAGCTGACCGCAAGATTGACACCACTCTCAAATCCCTATTCACGGCTGCTGGGGTGGCCCAGAGACCCACTATTGCTTGTGCATGGATCACTAGGGCCATTGCTAAGTGGTCAGATAATCTAATTGACGAGTTAGAGTCCTTACCCAGGGGGGAGATAATTTTACTACTACAGCATATTCAGGACTCTGCTAACTTTATGGTGGAGGCCATAAAGGAAATTGGTTTGCTCAACGCACGCACCACTGCCATGGCAGTGTCAGCTCGCAGGGGCTTGTGGCTACGCCAGTGGACTGTGGATGCGGATTCCAGGAAAAGCGTGGAAAGCCTACCATTCACAGGTGAGACTCTTTTTAGAGATGAACTGGATATGTGGATATCCAAGGCTATGGCAGGTAAGTCTATGTACCTTCCTTCCGCAGACCCCCAGCTAGGAAAACCTACTCTTCTCCAACTCTGCAGTCCTTTCACACAGCAAAAGCTAAGGGTAACTCCAAAGGTTCTTCTACAACCTTCAAAGGCAATAGAGGTAAACCCAGAAAACCAGCAGCTGCAGGTTCTCAGGAACAGACCTCAGGTTCTGCTTCCTCAAAGCCTTCAGCATGACTGTGGACCACACTGCCTGGAAGACAGCCAGGTGGGAGCCCGGTTACGTTATTTCAGTCACATTTGGGCAACATCATGCCAGGATCCCTGGGTCAAAGTTCTTATCGCCCAAGGTTACAGACTGGAGTTTCAGGAACTCCCACCTCACAGATTCTTTAAATCAGGCTTAACAGCTTCTCCAGAAGCAAGTATGACTTTACAGGCAGCAATTCAGAAACTGGTACAGGTGGAACAGGTCATTGTCCCAGTTCCCAGTTCCACTTCAACTACAAAACAAAGGTTATTACTCCAACCTGTTTGTGGTACCGAAACTGGACGGTTCGGTAAGGCCCATTTTAAACCTCAAGTCACTGAACTCGTATTTAAGGCTGTTCAAGTTCAAGATGGAGTCTCTGAGAGCGGTGATCTCAGGTCTGGAGGAGGGGGAATTTCTGGTGTCTCTAGACATCAAGGATGCAAACCTTCATATACCGATTTGGCCGCCTCATCAGGCTTATCTAAGGTTTGCACTACAGGACTGTCACTACCAATTCCAGACCCTGCCATTTGGCCTCTCCATGGCACCGAGGTATTCACCAAGGTAATGGCAAAGATGATGTTTCTACTCTGCAAGCAAGGAGTGAACATAATACCGTACCTGGATGATCTGCTGATAAAAGCACCATCCAGGGAGAGGTTGTTGGACAACATTGCCCTCTCAACCCAGCTACTCCAGGATCACGGGTGGATTCTGAACCTACCAAAATCCCACCTGGAACCAACACGGAGGCTTCCGTTCCTGGGGATGATCTGGATACGGAGGAAGAGATGGTATTCCTTCCATTGGAAAAGTCATTGGTACTCCAGTCGATGGTGCGAGATGTTCTAAAACCAACCTGGATATCGGTGCATCTATGCATTCGCCTTCTGGGGAAGATGGTAGCCTTTTACGAGACTCTGCAGTACAGAAGGTTTCATGCAAGGCCCTTCCAGCTGGATCTGTTGGACAAATGGTCCAGATCAAATCTTCACATGCACCAGAGGACACGTCTGTCACCGAAAGCCAGGATTTCTCTTCTGTGGTGGCTGCAGACTTCTAACATGACTGAAGGCCGAAGGTTCAGGATTCAAAATTGGATTCTGCTAACCACAGACGCAAGCTTCAGAGGTTGAAGAGCAGTCACCAAGGAGGAACAGTTCCAAGGAAAATGGTCATGTCAGGAAACTATTCTTCCAATCAACATTCTGGAGCTAAAGGCCATTTCCAATGCCCTTCTACAGGCATCACATCTTCTTCATGATCACGCCATTCAAGTTCAGTCGGACAATGTGACGGCAGTAACGTACATAAACTGACAGGGCGGAACGAAGAGCAGAGCAGCAATGTCAGAGGTAACAAAGAGTCTCCTCTGGGCAGAAAGGCATGCTGTGGCACTGTCGGCAATCTTCATTACGGGAGTAGACAACTGGGTAGCAGACTTCCTCAGCAGACACGATTTCTACCCAGGAGAGTGGGGCCTTCACCTGCAGGTGTTCGAGTCCTTGACACGTCGGTGGGGAATTCCACAAATCAACATGATGGCCTCTCGTCTCAACAAGAAGCTGATGCGGTATTGTTCCAGGTCGAGGCACCCACAAGCAGTGGCGGTGGACGCTCTGTTGACTCCTTGGGGTATATTTACTAATATTCATGTTTGAGTCGATTTGTGTTGTGTTTAAACTCATTTTTTATCGGGTGCATTTTTACTGCAACTTTTTTGAATCCTGATACGGTAATTTACTAAGCTGCCGAGTTTGCCACATTCGAGTTTTCCGATGTCAATGTGATTCGTAATGTCAGGCAGTATTTTACGGGAGTGATTAGTAAAACACTGCCTGACAAAACACAATGAATCCCGGCCGGATCTGTGAGATCCGTACAGGGCTTCATTGTGTACCTTAAAAAAAGTGTTTAAAGTGTTAAAAATTCTGAAAAAAATTGCATGGGGTCCCCCCTCCTAAACATAACCAGCCTCGGGCTCTTTGAGCCGTTCCTGGTTGTAAAAATACGGGGAAAAATTGACAGGGGTTCCCCCATATTTTAACAACCAGCACCTGGTCCTGGTGCAAAAAATATGGGGGACAAAAGATGTAGGGGTCCCCCGTATTTTTACCACCAGCACTGGGCTCTACTAGTCAGAGAGATAATGCAACAGCCAGGGTACACTTTTATATTGGTCCCTGCGGCCCTGGCATTAAATCCCCAACTAGTCACCCCTGGCCGGGGTACCCTGGAGGATGGGGGAACCCCTGTCAATTCCCCCCCCCGTATTTTTACAACCAGGACCGGCTCAAAGAGCTCAAGGCTGGTTATGCTTAGGAGGGGGGACCCCACGCAATTTTTTTTCAAAATTTTTACACTAAACAGACCCTTTCCCATAGGTAACCATGCACAGATCTCACTGATCCGTCCATGTTTCCACCTCTTCCATTGATCCCATGATTTCTCAAAAGAATAAAAAGGGAAAAGGTTCACACAATTCTCATTGCTCTGGACTGGCCAAGAAGGGCCTGGTACAGCGGATCTTCTGGAGATGCTCCTAGAGGACCCGTGGCCTCTGCCTCTTCGCAAGGATCTTCTACAACAGGGGCCATTTGTCTATCAAGACTTACCATGGCTACGTTTGACGGCATGGAGGTTGAGCGTCAAATTGTAGCCCAGAAAGGGATCCTGGACAGGGTTATTCCAACCTTGATCCAAGCCAGAAAAGGAGTAACGTCTAGAGATGAGCGGGTTCGGTTCCTCGGAAACTGAACCCCCCCGAACTTCACCCATTTTACACGGGTCCGAGGCATACTCGGATTCTCCCGTATGGCTCGGTTGACCCAAGCGCGCCCGAACGTCGTCATCATCCCGCTGTCGGATTCTCACAAAATTCGGATTCTATATAAGGAGCCGCGCGTCGCCGCCATTTTTCACTCGTGCATTGGAAAATAAGATTTTACTTACCGGTAAATCTATTTCTCATAGTCCGTAGTGGATGCTGGGGACTCCGTAAGGACCATGGGGAATAGACGGACTCCTCAGGAGACATGGGCACTTTAAGAAAGAATTTAGATTCTGGTGTGCTCTGGCTCCTCCCTCTATGTCCCTCCTCCAGACCTCAGTTAGAGAAACTGTGCCCAGAAGAGCTGACAGTACAAGGAAAGGATTTTGGAAATCCAGGGCAAGATTCATACCATCCACACCAATCACACCGTATAACTTGTGATAAACTTACCCAGTCAACAGTATGAACAACAACAGAGCATCAGTTCAACCCTGATGCAACAATAACATAGCCCTTATTGCAGCAGTACCTATATACAAGTATTGCAGAAGAAGTCCGCACTTGGGACGGGCGCCCAGCATCCACTACGGACTACGAGAAATAGATTTACCGGTAAGTAAAATCTTATTTTCTCTAACGTCTTAGTGGATGCTGGGGACTCCGTAAGGACCATGGGGATTATACCAAAGCTCCCAAACGGGCGCGAGAGTGCGGATGACTCTGCAGCACCGATTGAGCAAACACAAGGTCCTCCTCAGCCAGGGTATCAAACTTATAGAACTTTGCAAAAGTGTTTGAACCTGACCAAGTAGCCGCTCGGCACAGCTGTAATGCCGAGACCCCTCGGGCAGCCGCCCAAGAAGAGCCCACCTTCCTAGTGGAATGGGCCTTAACTGATTTTGGCAGCGGCAATCCAGCCGCAGAATGAGCCTGCTGAATCGTGTTACAGATCCAGCGAGCAATAGTTTGCTTTGAAGCAGGAGCACCAAGCTTGTTGGATGCATACAGGATAAACAACGACTCTGTTTTCCTGACCCTAGCCGTTCTGGCTACATAAACCTTCAAAGCCCTGACCACATCAAGCAACTCGGAATCCTCCAAGTCAGTAGTAGCCACAGGCACCACAATAGGTTGGTTTATATGAAAAGATGAAACCACTTTTGGCAGGAATTGTGGACGGGTCCGCAACTCTGCTCTATCCGCATGGAAAACCAGATAGGGGCTTTTATGTGACAAAGCCGCTAATTCTGACACACGTCTAGCCGAAGCCAATGCTAGTAGCATGACCACCTTCCACGTGAGATATTTCAATTCCACCGTTTTGAGTGGTTCAAACCAGTGGGATTTCAGGAAACTCAACACCACGTTAAGATCCCAAGGTGCCACCGGGGGCACAAAAGGGGGCTGAATATGCAGCACTCCCTTCACAAACGTCTGAACTTCAGGTAGAGAAGCCAGCTCTTTTTGAAAAAAAATGGATAGGGCCGAAATCTGGACCTTAATGGAACCCAATTTTAGGCCCAAAGTCACTCCTGACTGTAGGAAGTGAAGGAAACGGCCCAGCTGGAATTCCTCCATAGGGGCATTCCTGGCCTCACACCAAGCAACATATTTTCGCCATATACGGTGATAATGTTGAGCTGTCACGTCCTTCCTAGCCTTTATCAGCGTAGGAATGACCTTATCTGGAATGCCTTTTTCCGCTAGGATCCGGCGTTCAACCGCCATGCCGTCAAACGCAGCCGCGGTAAGTCTTGGAACAGACAGGGCCCTTGTTGCAACAAGTCCTGTCTTAGAGGAAGAGGCCACGGGTCCTCTGTGAGCATTTCTTGCAGATATGGATACCAAGTCCTTCTTGGCCAATCCGGAACAATGAGTATTGTTCTCACTCCTCTTTTTCTTATGATTCTCAACACCTTGGGTATGAGAGGAAGAGGAGGAAATACATAGACCGATTGGAACACCCACGGTGTCACCAGGGCGTCTACAGCTATCGCCTGAGGGTCTCTTGACCTGGCGCAATACCTCTGTAGTTTCTTGTTGAGGCGGGATGCCATCATGTCCACCTGTGGCAGTTCCCACCGACTTGCAACCTGTGCGAAGACTTCTTGATGAAGTCCCCACTCCCCCGGGTTGAGGTCGTGTCTGCTGAGGAAGTCTGCTTCTCAGTTGTCTACCCCCGGGATGAACACTGCTGACAATGCGCTTACATGATTCGCCGCCCAGCGAAGAATTCTGGTGGCTTCCGCCATCGATACCCTGCTCCTTGTGCCGCCTTGTCGGTTTACATGAGCCACAGCGGTGATGTTGTCTGACTGAATCAGAACTGGTTGACCGCGAAGCAGGGTCTCTGCTTGACGTAGGGCGTTGTAAATGGCCCTTAGTTCCAGGATGTTGATGTGAAGGCAAGTCTCCTGACTTGACCACAGACCTTGGAAATTTCTTCCCTGTGTGACTGCTCCCCACCCTCGGAGGCTTGCATCCGTGGTCACCAGGACCCAGTCCTGAATGCCGAATCTGTGGCCCTCGAGAAGGTGAGCACTCTGCAGCCACCACAGGAGAGACACCCTGGCCCTGGGGGATAGGGTGATTAACCGATGCATCTGAAGATGTGATCCGGACCATTTGTCCAGTAAGTCCCATTGAAAGGTCCTCGCATGGAACCTGCCGAAGGGAATGGCCTCGTATGATGCCACCATCTTTCCCAGGACTCGAGTGCAGTGATACACTGACACCTGTTTTGGTTTTAATAGGTCCCTGACCAGTGTCATGAGTTCCTGAACCTTCTCTATTGGGAGATAAACCCTTTTCTGGTCTGTGTCCAGAATCATGCCCAGGAAAGGCAGACGAGTCGTAGGAACCAACTGCGACTTTGGAATATTCAGAATCCAGCCGTGTTGCCGTAACACTTCCAGAGAACGTGCTACGCTGATCAGCAACTGCTCTCTTGACCTCGCTTTTATGAGGAGATCGTCCAAGTATGGGATAATTGTGACCCCTTGCTTCCGCAGGAGTACCAACATTTCCGCCATTACCTTGGTAAATATTCTCGGAGCCGTGGAGAGACCAAACGGCAACGTCTGAAATTGGTAATGACAATCCTGTACCACAAATCTGAGGTACGCCTGATGAGGTGGATAAATGGGGACATGAAGGTATGCATCTTTTATGTCCAGAGACACATAAAATCCCCCCCTTCCAGGCTTGCAATGACCGCTCTCAGCGATTCCATCTTGAACCGGAACCTTTTTAGGTACATGTTCAGGGATTTTAAATTCAATATGGGTCTGACCGAACCGTCCGGTTTCGGTACCACAAACATGGTCGAATAATAACCCTTTCCTTGTTGAAGGAGGGCCGACTTGAGGTATCGGTGAGGGGGCATCTCTTCGAATTCCAGCTTGTATCCCTGAGACACAATATCTATTGCCCAGGGATCCAACTGGGAGTGAACCCACTTGTGGCTGAAATTTCGGAGACGCGCCCCCACCGGGCCTAGCTCTGACTGTGGAGCCCCAGCGTCATGCGGTGGATTTAGTGGAAGCCGGGGAGGACTTCTGTTCCTGGGAACTAGCTGTGTTGTGCAGCTTCTTTCCTCTGCCCCTGCCCCTGGCAAGAAAGGACGCACCTCGGACTTTCTTGTTTTTCTGTGATCGAAAGGACTGCATTTGGTAATACGGTGCTTTCTTAGGCTGTGAGGAAACATATGGCAAAAAATTTGACTTTCCAGCCGTAGCTGTGGAGACCAGGTCCGAGAGACCCTCCCCAAACAATTCCTCACCCGTGTAAGGTAAAACCTCCATGTGCCTTTTTGAGTCGGCATCACCTGTCCATTGCCGAGTCCACAGGACCCTTCTGACAGAAATCGACATAGCATTTATTCCAGAACCTAGTAGGCTAATGTCTCTCTGAGCATCTCTCATATAAAGGACAGCGTCTTTAATATGCCCCAGAGTCATTAATATAGTATCCTTGTCTATGGTATCAAGTTCCTCAGATAAGGTATCCGTCCATGCTGCTACAGAACTACAAGAACCCAAACCCAAACTACAATAACTACAGAACCCAAGCCGACGCGATTGCCGGCCTCAGTAAGGTACCTGAATGTGTATAAATAGACTTCAGGGTAACCTCCTGTTTGCAATCCGCAGCATCTTTGAGGGTAGCCGTATCCTGTGACGGCAGGGCTACCTTCTTGGATAAGCGTGTCAAAGCTTTGTCCACCCTAGGGGAGGATTCCCAGCGTAACCTGTCCGTTGGCGGGAAAGGATACGCCATAAGAATCCTTTTGGAAATCTGCAGTTTTTTATCGGGAGATTCCCAAGCCTTTTCACATAACTCATTGAGCTCGTGTGAGGGGGGAAAAGTTACCTGCGGCATCTTTTCCCCATACATATGAACCCTCCTGTCAGGGACTGGGGTTTCCTCTGTGATGTGCAACACATCCTTAATAGCTATAATCATATAACGGATGGATTTAGCCAATTTTGGCTGTAACTTTGCATCATCGTAATTGACACTGGAGTCAGAATCCATGTCGGTATCCGTGTCAATAATTTGGGATAGTGGGCGCTTCTGAGACCCTGTCGGCCTCTGCAACATAGGATCAGGCATGGGTTGGGACCCTGACTGTCCTGAGGCTTCAGCTTTGTCTAACCTTTTATGCAAGGAATTAACATTATCATTTAAAACCTTCCACATATCCATCCAATCAGGTGTCGGTGCCGTCGGCAGAGACACCACATTCATTTGCTCCCGCTCTGCTTCCACATAGCCTTCCTCATCAGACATGTCGACACAAGCGTAACGACACACCACACACACAGGGAATGCCCTTTTTGAAGACAGTTCCCCCACAAGGCCCTTTGGTGAGACAGAGAGAGAGTATGCCAGCACACACCCCAGCGCTATATAACCCAGGAATAACACAGTAACTTAATGTTAACCCAGTAGCTGCTGTATATTGTGATTTTAGCGCCTAATTATGTGCCCCCCCTCTCCTTTTACCCTTTTCTACCGTGATCTGCAGGGGAGAGCTTGGGGAGCTTCTTCTCAGCGGAGCTGTGGAGAAAAAATGGCGCTGGTGAGTGCTGAGGGAGAAGCCCCGCCCCCTCGACGGCGGGCTTCTGTCCCGCTAAAATACATATCTTTTTGGCCCGGGCTCATACATATATACAGTGCCCAACTGTATATATGAGTACTTTTGCCAACAGAGGTCCATATGCTGCCCAGGGCGCCCCTCCCCCCCCCCTGCGCCCTGCACCCTTACAGTGACCGGAGTATATGAGGTGTGTTTGGAGCAATGGCGCACAGCTGCAGTGCTGTGCGTTACCTCATGTGAAGAACGGAGTCTTCTGCCGCCGATTTCGAAGTCTTCTTGCTTCTCATACTCACCCGGCTTCTGTCTTCCCGCTCTGCGAGGGGGACGGCGGCGCGGCTCTGGGATCGGACGACGAGGTTGAGATCCTGTGTACGATCCCTCTGGAGTTAATGGTGTCCAGTAGCCTAAGAAGCAGGACCTAGCTTCAGAGAGTAGGGCTGCTTCTCTCCCCTCTGTCCCACGATGCAGGGAGTCTGTTGCCAGCAGAGCTCCCTGAAAATAAAAAACCTAACAAAATACTTTCTTACAGCAAGCTCAGGAGAGCTCACTGAACAGCACCCAGCTCGTCCAGGCACAGATTCAAACTGAGGTCTGGAGGAGGGACATAGAGGGAGGAGCCAGAGCACACCAGAATCTAAATTCTTTCTTAAAGTGCCCATGTCTCTTGCGGAGCTCGTCTATTCCCCATGGTCCTTATGGAGTCCCCAGCATCCACTAGGACGTTAGAGAAATGATAGTGAGAGGACGTGGCTGGCGTCCTCTCACTTTGTTTCAGGGGACTGCATATCTTTATTCTGGGGACCAGCAGTATTATAGGCGTACAGTGCAGAGTTTTGCTGACCAGTGACCACCAGTATTATACGTTGTCTGCCTGAAAAACGCTCCATATCTGTGCTCAGTGTGCTGCATATATCTGTGCTCACACTGCTTTTTTGTGGGGACTGGGGACCAGCAGTATTATATAGGAGTACAGTGCAGAGTTTTGCTGACCAGTGACCACCAGTATACGTTGTCTGCCTGAAAAACGCTCCATATCTGTGCTCAGTGTGCTGCATATATCTGTGCTCACACTGCTTTATTGTGGGGACTGGGGACCACCAGTATATTATATAGGAGGAGTACAGTGCAGAGTTTTGCTGACCAGTGACCACCAGTATACGTTGTCTGCCTGAAAAACGCTCCATATCTGTGCTCAGTGTGCTGCATATATCTGTGCTCACACTGCTTTATTGTGGGTACTGGGGACCACCAGTATATTATATAGGAGGAGTACAGTGCAGAGTTTTGCTGACCAGTGACCACCAGTATACGTTGTCTGCCTGAAAAACGCTCCATATCTGTGCTCAGTGTGCTGCATATATCTGTGCTCACACTGCTTTATTGTGGGTACTGGGGACCACCAGTATATTATATAGGAGGAGTACAGTGCAGAGTTTTGCTGACCAGTGACCACCAGTATTATACGTTCTCTGCCTGAAAAACGCTCCATAGCTGTGCTGCATTGTAGTATATAGTAGGAGTACAGTGCATAATTTTGCTAACCACCAGTAAATAATATATAGGAGTACGGTACAGAAGGCCGCTGCTCTACCTACCTCTGTGTCGTCAAGTATACTATCCATCCATACCTGTGGTGCATTTCAGTTTTGCACAGTATGCTGACCACCAGTATATAATATATAGCAGTACGGTACAGTAGGCCACTGCTCTACCTACCTCTGTGTCGTCAAGTATACTATCCATTCATACCTGTGGTGCATTTAAGTTTTGCACAGTTTGCTGACCACCAGTATATAATATATAGCAGTACAGTACAGTAGGCCACTGCTCTACCTACCTCTGTGTCGTCAAGTATACTATCCATCCATACCTGTGGTGCATTTAAGTTTTGCACAGTTTGCTGACCACCAGTATATAATATATAGCATTACGGTACAGTAGGCCACTGCTCTACCTACCTCTGTGTCGTCAAGTATACTATCCATCCATACCTGTGGTGCATTTCAGTTTTGCACAGTTTGCTGACCACCAGTATATAATATATAGCAGTACGGTACAGTAGCCCACTGCTCTACCTACCTCTGTGTCGTCAAGTATACTATCCATCCATACCTGTGGTGCATTTCAGTTGTGCATAGTATATATAGTAGTAGGCCATTGCTATTGATACTGGCATATAATTCCACACATTAAAAAATGGAGAACAAAAATGTGGAGGGTAAAATAGGGAAAGATCAAGATCCACTTCCACCTCGTGCTGAAGCTGCTGCCACTAGTCATGGCCGAGACGATGAAATGCCATCAACGTCGTCTGCCAAGGCCGATGCCCAATGTCATGGTAGAGAGCATGTAAAATCCAAAACACAAAAGTTCAGTAAAATGACCCAAAAATCAAAATTAAAAGCGTCTGAGGAGAAGCGTAAACTTGCCAATATGCCATTTACGACACGGAGTGGCAAGGAACGGCTGAGACCCTGGCCTATGTTCATGGCTAGTGGTTCAGCTTCACATGAGGATGGAAGCACTCATCCTCTCGCTAGAAAAATGAAAATACTTAAGCTGGCAAAAGCACAGCAAAGAACTGTGCGTTCATCTAAATCACAAATCCCCAAGGAGAGTCCAATTGTGTCGGCTGCGATGCCTGACCTTCCCAACACTGGACGGGAAGAGGTGGCACCTTCCACCATTTGCACGCCCCCTGCAAGTGCTGGAAGGAGCACCCGCAGTCCAGTACCTTATAGTCAAATTGAAGATGTCACTGTTGAAGTACACCAGGATGAGGATATGGGTGTTGCTGGCGCTGAGGAGGAAATTGACAAGGAGGATTCTGATGGTGAGGTGGTTTGTTTAAGTCAGGCACCCGGGGAGACACCTGTTGTCCGTGGGACAAATATGGCCATTGACATGCCTGGTCAAAATACAAAAAAAATCACCTCTTCGGTGTGGAATTATTTTAACACAAATGCGGACAACAGGTGTCAAGCCGTATGTTGCCTTTGTCAAGCTGTAATAAGTAGGGGTATGGACGTTAACCACCTCGGAACATCCTCCCTTATACGTCACCTGCAGCGCATTCATCATAAGTCAGTGACAAGTTCAAAAACTTTGGATGACAGAGGAAGCAGTCCACTGACCACTAAATCCCTTCCTCTTGTAACCAAGCTCCTGCAAACCACACCACCAACTCCCTTAGTGTCAATTTCCTCCTTACACAGGAAAGCCAATAGTCCTGCAGGCCATGTCACTGGCAAGTTTGACGAGTCCTCTCCTGCCTGGGATTCCTCCGATGCATCCTTGAGTGTAACGCCTACTGCTGCTGGCGCTGCTGTTGTTGCTGCTGGGAGTCGATCGTCATCCCAGAGGGGAAGTCGGAAGACCACTTGTACTACTTCCAGTAAGCAATTGACTGTCCAACAGTCCTTTGCGAGGAAGATGAAATATCACAGCAGTCATCCTGCTGCAAAGCGGATAACTCAGGCCTTGGCAGCCTGGGCGGTGAGAAACGTGTTTCCATTATCCACCGTTAATTCACAGGCAACTTCAGACTTGATTGAGATACTGTGTCCCCGGTACCAAATACCATCTAGGTTCAATTTCTCTAGGCAAGCGATACCGAAAATGTACACAGACCTCAGAAAAAGAGTCACCAGTGTCCTAAAAAATGCAGTTGTACCCAATGTCCACTTAACCACGGACATGTGGACAAGTGGAGCAGGGCAGACTCAGGACTATATGACTGTGACAGCCTATTGGGTAGATGTATTGCCTCCCGCAGCAAGAACAGCAGCGGCGGCACCAGAAGCAGCATCTCGCAAACGCCAACTCGTTCCTAGGCAGGCTACGCTTTGTATCACCGCTTTCCAGAAGAGGCACACAGCTGACAACCTCTTACGGAAACTGAGGAACATCATCGCAGAATGGCTTACCCCAAATGGACTCTCCTGGGGATTTGTGACATCGGACAACGCCAGCAATATTGTGCGTGCATTACATCTGGGCAAATTCCAGCACGTCCCATGTTTTGCACATACATTGAATTTGGTGGTGCAGAATTATTTAAAAAACGACAGGGACGTGCAAGAGATGCTGTCGGTGGCCTGAAGAATTGCGGGCCACTTTCGGCATTCAGCCACCGCGTGCCGAAGACTGGAGCACCAGCAAACAGTCCTGAACCTGCCCTGTCATCATCTGAAGCAAGAAGTGGTAACGAGGTGGAATTCAACCCTCTATATGCTTCAGAGGATGGAGGAGCAGCAAAAGGCCATTCAAGCCTATACATCTGCCTACGATATAGGCAAAGGAGGGGGAATGCACCTGACTCAAGGGCAGTGGAGAATGATTTCAACGTTGTGCAAGGTTCTGCAACCCTTTGAACTTGCCACACATGAAGTCAGTTCAGACACTGCCAGCCTGAGTCAGGTCATTCCCCTCATCAGGCTTTTGCAGAAGAAGCTGGAGACATTGAAGGAGGAGCTAAAAAAGAGCGATTCCGCTAGGCATGTGGGACTTGTGGATGTAGCCCTTAATTCGCTTAACCAGGATTCACGGGTGGTCAATCTGTTGAAATCAGAGCACTACATTTTGGCCACCGTGCTCGATCCTAGATTTAAAACCTACGTTGTATCTCTCTTTCCGGCAGACACAAGTCTGCAGAGGTTCAAAGACCTGCTGGTGAGAAAATTGTCAAGTCAAGCAGAACGTGACCCGTCAACAGCTGCTCCTTCACATTCTCCCGCAATTGGGGGTGCGAGGAAGAGGCTAAGAATTCCGAGCCCACCCGCTGGCGGTGATGCAGTGCAGTCTGGAGCGAGTGCTGACATCTGGTCCGGACTGAAGGACCTGCCAACGATTACTGACATGTCGTCTACTGTCACTGCATATGATTCTCTCACCATTGAAAGAATGGTGGAGGATTATATGAGTGACCGCATCCAAGTAGACAGTCCGTACGTATACTGGCAGGAAAAAGAGGCAATTTGGAGGCCCTTGCAGAAACTGGCTTTATTTTACCTAAGTTGCCCCCCCTCCAGTGTGTACTCAGAAAGAGTGTTTAGTGCAGCCGCTCACCTTGTCAGCAATCGGCGTATGAGGTTACTTCCAGAAAATGTGGAGAAGATGATGTTCATCAAAATGAATTATAATCAATTCCTCCGTGGAGACATTCACCAGCAATTGCCTCCAGAAAGTACACAGGAACCTGAGATGGTGGATTCCAGTGGGGACGAATTAATAATCTGTGAGGAGGGGGATGTACACAGTGAAAGGGGTGAGGAATCGGACGATGAGGAGGAGGTGGACATCTTGCCTCTGTAAAGCCAGTTTGTGCAAGGAGAGATTGATTGCTTCTTTTTTGGTGGGGGCCCAAACCAACCAGTCATTTCAGTCACAGTCGTGTGGCAGACCCTGTCGCTGAAATGATGGGTTTGTTAAAGTGTGCATGTCCTGTTTATACAACATAAGGGTGGGTGGGAGGACCCAAGGACAATTCCATCTTGCACCTCTTTTTTCTTTCATTTTTCTTTGCATCATGTGCTGTTTGGGGACTATTTTTTTGAAGTGCCATCCTGCCTGACACTGCAGTGCCACTCCTAGATGGGCCAGGTGTTTGTGTCGGCCACTTGTGTCGCTTAGCTTAGCCATCCAGCGACCACAGTGCACCTCTTTTTTCCTTTGCATCATGTGCTGTTTGGGGACTATTTTTTAAATCGACCATCCTGTCTGACACTGCAGTGCCACTCCTAGATGGGCCAGGTGTTTGTGTCGGCCACTTGGGTCGCTTAGCTTAGTCATCCAACGACCTCGGTGCAAATTTTAGGACTAAAAATAATATTGTGAGGTGTGAGGTGTTCAGAATAGACTGGAAATGAGTGGAAATTATGGTTATTGAGGTTAATAATACTATGGGATCAAAATGACCCCCAAATTCTATGATTTAAGCTGTTTTTGAGGGTTTTTTGTAAAAAACACCCGAATCCAAAACACACCCGAATCCGACAAAAAATTTCAGGGAGGTTTTGCCAAAACGCGTCCGAATCCAAAACACGGCCGCGGAACCGAATCCAAAACCAAAACACAAAACCCGAAAAATGTCCGGTGCACATCACTAGTAACGTCTAAACATTACCACACTATTTGAAAAAAATACGTCTCTTGGTATGAAAACAGGAAATTCCCTGCAGTGGAGTTTTAAGTGGGACGTTTTCTCCTTTTTCTGCAGTCAGGTGTGGATGTGGGCCTATGTTTGGGCTCCTTAAAAGTCTAGATTTCGGCTTTATCCATTTTCTTCCAGAAACAATTGGCTTCCCTCCCTGAGGTTCAGATATTTTTAAAGGGTGGTCTGCACATCCAACTGCCCTTTGTGCCTCCTACGGCACCTTGGGATCTCAACATGGTGTTGCAGTTCCAACAGTCGGAATAGTTTGAACCTTTACAGGAGGTGGCCGTAAAGTTTCTAACGTGGAAGACCGTCACACTGTTGGCCTTGGCTTCAGCAAGACGTGTGTTAGAGCTGGGGGTGTTGTCTCACAAGAGCCCTTGGTTGATTTTCATGAAGATATAGCTGAACTCAGAACTCGTCAGCAATTTCTTCCTAAGGTGGTGTCTGCATTTCATATCAAACACCTCTTCTACCTCAAAGTCCTTGGATGTTGTGAGGGCTTTGAAGATCGATGTAAAGCGGACAGCTCGTCACAGAAAGTCTGACTCGCCGATTGTTCTCTGTGATCCCAAGAAAATTAGGTGTCCTGCTTCAAAGCAGTCTATTGCTCGCTGGATCAGGCTTACTATCCAGCATGCTTATTCTACGTCAGAATTGCTGGTTCCTAAAGTACAGGCCCACTCTACTAGGTCGGTGGGTTCTTCCTGGGCGGCTGCCCGGCGTTTTTCAGCTTAACAGCTCTGCCGAGCTGCTACTTGGTCAGGTTCGAATACGTTTGCCAAGTTCTACAAGTTCGATACTTAGGCCTCTGAGGACCTACAGTTTGGTCAGTCAGTTTTGCAGGAACCTCAGCACTCTCCCACCCAGTTTGGGAGCTTTGGTACATCCCCATGGTGCTAATGTGGACCCCAGTATCCTCTAGGACGCAAGAGAAAATAAGATTTTACTTACCGGTAAATCTATTTCTCGTAGTCCGTAGAGGATGCTGGGGACTCCGTAAGGACCATGGGGAATAGACGGGCTCCGCAGGAGATAGGGCACTTTAAGAAAGCTTTGGATTCTGGGTGTGCACTGGCTCCTCCCTCTATGCCCCTCCTCCAGACCTCAGTTAGAGAAACTGTGCCCAGAGGAGATGAACAGTACGAGGAAAGGATTTTTGTAAATCTAAGGGCAAAATTCATACCAGCCACACCAATCACACCGTATAACTTGTGATAAACTACCCAGTTAACAGTATGAACAATAACATAGCCTCGGTTCAAACCCGATCAACTATAACATAACCCTTATGTAAGCAATAACTATATACAAGTCTTGCAGAAGTCCGCACTTGGGACGGGTGCCCAGCATCCTCTACGGACTACGAGAAATAGATTTACCGGTAAGTAAAATCTTATTTTCTCTAACGTCCTAGAGGATGCTGGGGACTCTGTAAGGACCATGGGGATTATACTAAAGCTCCCAAACGGGCGGGAGAGTGCGGATGACTCTGCAGCACCGATTGAGCAAACAGGAGGTCCTCCTCAGCCAGGGTATCAAACTTATAGAACTTTGCAAAGGTGTTTGACCCCGACCAAGTAGCAGCTCGGCACAGTTGTAGTGCCGAGATCCCTCGGGCAGCCGACCAAGAAGAGCCCACCTTCCTAGTGGAATGGGCCTTAACCGATTTAGGCAATGGTAATCCTGCCGAAGAATGCGCCTGCTGAATCGTGTTACAGATCCAGCGAGCAATAGTTTGCTTTGAAGCAGGAGCGCCAACCTTGTTGACCGCATACAGAACAAACAGAGCTTCGGTCTTCCTGATCCTAGCTGTTCTGGTCACATAAATCTTCAAAGCCCTGACCACATCTAGGGACTCGGAATCCTCCAAGTCCCGTGTAGCCACAGGCACGACAATAGGTTGGTTCATATGAAAAGATGAGACCATCTTGGGCAGAAATTGAGGACGAGTCCTCAACTCTGCCCTATCCACGTGAAAAATCAGGTATGGGCTTTTATATGATAAAGCCGCCAATTCCGAAACCCGCCTTGCAGAAGCTAAGGCCAACAACATGACCACTTTCCAAGTGAGGTATTTCAACTCCACTGTTTTGAGTTGTTCAAACCAAGGTGACTTGAGGAAACTTAATACCACGTTAAGGTCCCAAGGCGCCACCGGAGGTACAAAGGGAGGCTGAATATGCAGCACGCCCTTCACAAAAGTCTGTACTTCAGGAAGAGAAGCCAATTCTCTTTGAAAGAAAATGGATAAGGCCGAAATTTTAACCTTTATAGACCCTAATTTCAGGCCCAAATTCACTCCCGTTTGAAGGAAGTGAAGCAGACGGCCCAACTGGAACTCCTCCGTAGGAGCAGCTCTGGCCTCACACCAAGAAACATATTTTTGCTATATACGGTGATAATGTTTCTACGTCACGTCTTTCCTAGCCTTGATCAGGGTAGGAATGACCTCCTCCGGAATCCCTTTTTCCGCTAGGATCCGGCGTTCAACCGCCATGCCGTCAAACGCAGCCGCGGTAAGTCTTGGAACAGACAGGGCCCCTGCTGCAGCAGGTCCTGCCTTAGAGGAAGAGGCCACGGATCTTCTGTGAGCAACTCTTTCAGCTCCGGATACCAAGTCCTCCGTGGCCAATCTGGAACAATGAGGATTGTTCTGACCCTGCTTATTCTTATTATTCTCAACACCATGGGTATGAGAGGAAGAGGAGGAAACACATAGACCGATCTGAACACCCAAGGTGTCACCAGAGCGTCTACCGCTACCGCCTGAGGGTCCCTTGACCTGGCGCAATATCGCTTTAGCTTTTTGTTGAGACGGGACGCCCTCATGTCTATTTGAGGCAGCCCCCACCGACCCGTGATCTGTGCGAAGACTTCTTGATGAAGTCCCCACTCTCCCGAATGCAGGTCATGCCTGTTGAGGAAATCTGCCTCCCAGTTGTCCACCCCCGGGATGAACACTGCTGATAGTGCGCTTACATGGCCTTCCGCCCAGCGTAGAATCCTCGTCGCGTCTGCCATGGCCACTCTGCTTTGCGTTCCGCCTTGGCGGTTTACATGAGCCACTGCCGTGACATTGTCCGACTGAATCAGAACCGGTTTTTCCGGAAGCAATTCCTCCGTTTGACGCAGGGCGTTGTATATGGCTCTCAACTCCAGGACGTTGATGTGGAGACAAGTCTCTAGATTTGACCAGAGACCTTGGAAATTTCTTCCCAGTGTGACTGCTCCCCAGCCTCGGAGGCTTGAGTCCGTGGTCACCAGGACCCAGTCCTGAATGCCGAATCTGCGACCCTCTAGTAGGTGAGCACTGTGCAGCCACCACAGGAGAGATACCCTGGTCCTGGGAGACAGGGTGATCCTTTGATGCATTTGTAAATGGGACCCTGACCACTTGTCCAAGAGGTCCCATTGAAAAGTCCTCGCATGGAACCTGCCGAAGGGGATGGCCTCGTATGAAGCTACCATCTTCCCCAGAACCCGTGTGCAATGATGCACTGAAACCTTTTTTTGCTTTAATAGGTTCCTGACCAGGGCTTTAAGCTCCTGAACCTTTTCGATCGGAAGAAAAACCTTTTTCTGGTCTGTGTCCAGAATCAGGCCCAAATAGGTCAGACGCGTTGTAGGGACTAGCTGGGACTTCGGTATATTGAGAATCCAGCCGTGTAACTGCAACGTCTTCATGGACAGAGACACGCTGTCCAGCAACTTCTCCCGAGATCTCGCCTTTATGAGGAGATCGTCCAAGTATGGGATAATTGTGACACCCTGCCTGCGCAGGAGCACCATCATTTCTGCCATTACCTTGGTGAAAATTCTCGGGGCCGTGGAAAGCCCAAACGGCAACGTCTGAAATTGGTAGTGACAGTCTTGCACTGCAAATCTCAGGAACGCCTGGTGAGGGGGGAATATCGGAACATGAAGGTAAGCATCCTTTATGTCCAGGGACACCATCCAATCCCCCCCCTCCAGGTTGGCGATGACCGCCCTGAGTGATTTCATTTTGAACTTGAACCTCTTCAAGTACAGGTTCAGGGATTTTAGATTTAAAATGGGTCTGACCGAACCGTCTGGTTTCGGGACCACAAACAGGGTTGAGTAATATCCCTCTCCTTGCTGGAGATGAGGAACTGTGACGGGGAAGACGGCAGAGCCGATTTGAAAAACCGGCGAGGAGGCAAGTCTTCGAATTCCAGCCTGTATCCCTGAGAAACAATCTCTAATGCCCAGGGATCCACCTGCGAGCGAACCCAGACGTGGCTGAAACACCGATGACGAGCCCCCACTAGATCTGCCTCCCCCCGGGAAGCCCCAGCGTCATGCGGTGGACTTTGCAGATGCAGGGGAGGACTTTTGCTCCTGGGAACTAGCTGTGTGCAGCCTTTTTCCCTTGCCTTTTCCTCTGGCAACAAAGGACGATCCCCGTACCTTCTTGCTCTTATTGGAACGAAAGGACTGCATTTGATAATGAGGTGCCTTTTTTGTATGCTGCGGGGGGACATAAGGTTAGAAATTTGACTTACCAGCCGTAGCAGTAGAGACAAGGTCCGAGAGGCCGTCTCCAAACAACTCCTCCCCCTTGTAAGGCAAGGACTCCATATGCCGCTTTGAATCGGCGTCTCCCGTCCACTGTCGGGTCCACAAGAGCCGCCTAGCAGAAATAGACATAGCGTTTATTCTGGAGTAGTAAACAAATGTCTCTTTGAGCATCTCTCATATACAAGGCAGCCTCCCTGATATGCTCTATGGTCATTAAATTGGCATCCCTATCTAAGGTGTCAAGCTACGTAGATAAGGAATCTGCCCATGCCACGACAGCACTACAAACCCAGGCTGACGCCATAGCCGGTCTAACAATAGTACCGGAATGAGTGTAAATGTGCTTCATGGTAATTTCCTGTCTGCGATCAGCAGGATCCTTGAGGGAAGCCGTATCCTGCGAAGGCAGTGCCACCTTTTTGGATAAGCGTGTCAGCGCCTTGTCTACTTTAGGCAAAGATTCCCATCGTATCCTATCCGTTTGTGGAAAAGGATACGCCATAAGAATCCTTTTGGGAACTTGTGGTCTCCTATCTGGAGATTCCCAAGCCTTTTCGCACAATTCGCTCAGCTCAAATGAGGACGGAAAGGTGACCTCAGGCTTTTTCCCTTTATACATGTGTACCCTCGTGTCAGGGACAGGGGGTTCCTCAGTAATATGCAAAACCTCTTTAATGGCAATAATCATGTACCGAATACCTTTTGCCACCTTCGGCTGTAATTTTGCATCTTCATAGTCGACACTAGAGTCAGTATCCGTATCGGTATCTGTGTCATCGATCTGGAATATGGTGCGCTTCTGAGGCCCCGAAGGTCCTGGCGCCACAGGGACAGGCATGGTCTGGCTACCTGACTGATCCCTAGCTTCAGCCTTGTCTAATCTTTTATGCAATAGATTGACATTTGCATTTAAGACATTCAGCATATCCATCCATTCCTGTGTCGGCGCTGCCGACGGCTTTATAACATTCAAGCGAGCCTTCCTCGTCAAACATGTCGACACACGCGTACCGACACACTTCACACACACACAGGGAAACTCTTTTCTGAAGACAGTATCCCCTTTAAGGCCCTTTGGAGAGACAGAGAGAGAGTATGCCAGCACACACCCCAGCGCAATGACCCTGGAGACCAACACAAAATGTTTTTTCCCCAGCCGCACTGTATAATATGTTATCCGCCAATTATGTGCCCCCCCCCTTCTCTTTTAAACACCCCTTCACCGTGTGTAAGCAGGGGAGAGTCCGGGGAGCTTCCTCTCAGCGGTGCTATGGAGAGAAAATGGCGCTGGTGAGTGCGGAGGGAGAAGCCCCGCCCCCTCGGTGGCGGGCTTCAGTCCCGCTCAAAGTTATAAAAAAATGGCGGGGGCTCTTTTATATACATGTACAGTTTATATACATGTACAGTGCCCACCTGTACATGTATATTGTCTTTTGCCATAAGAGAGGTGTTATATTGCTGCCCGCCCCCCCTGCGCCCTGCACCCTTACAGTGACCGGAGTATGTGAGGTGTATGGGAGCAATGACGCACAGCTGCAGTGCTGTGCGTTACCTCAGTGAAGCTCTGAAGGCTTCTGCCGCCTGAGACGTCTTCTGACTTCGTTTCTTCTGGCTCTGTGAGGAGAACGGCGGTGCGGCTCTGGGGGTGGACGCCCAGGACGAACCTGTGTTCACCCCCTCTGGAGCTAATGGTGTCCAGTAGCCGAGGAAGCAGAGCCTATCAATTAAGAAGGTCTGCCACTCTCTCCTCAGTCCCTCGATGCATGGAGCCTGTTGCCAGCAGTGCTCCCTGTAAAAATGTAGAAAAAATCCAAACAAAAATGCTTCCTAGGCAGAGAACTCGGGGGGGCGCCCTGCAGTGCACCCATCTCGCTCTGGGCACAGTGTAAAACTGAGGTCTGGAGGAGGGACATAGAGGGAGGAGCCAGTGCACACCCAGAATCCAAAGCTTTCTTAAAGTGCCCTATCTCCTGCGGAGCCCGTCTATTCCCCATGGTCCTTACGGAGTCCCCAGCATCCTCTAGGACGTTAGAGAAAATAGGATTTTAATTACCTACCGGTAAATCCTTTTCTTGTAGTACGTAGAGGATACTGGGTGCCCGCACAGTGCTTCTTTTCTTCCTGCACTGTTACTTGGTTAAGTATTGTTGGTTCAGCTGTTGCTGTTCCTGGTTTAATGTTTGGTTAGCTTGGCTTTCCTCTTGTTTGTGTGTGCTGGTTCGGCATCCCACCACTATTCTTTTATATCCTTCTCTCAAAGTATGTTCGTCTCCTCGGGCACAGTTTCCTAGACTGAGTCTGGTAGGAGGGACATAGAGGGAGGATCCAGTGCACACTATTGATTTCTTAAAGTGCCCAAGGCTCCTGTGGACTTGTCTATACCCCATGTTACTAATGTGGATCCCAGTATCCTCTACGGACTACGAGAAAAGGATTTACCGGTAGGTAATTAAAATACTATTTTTTAAAGGGGAAGATGTACTAAGCCTTGGAAAGTGTTAAAGTGGAGATAGATAAAGGGGGACATTTAATAAGCAGTGATAAGAGTGGAGAAGTGAGCCAGTGGAGAAGTTGCCCCATCAACCAATCAGCAGCTCTGTATAATTTTATAGTATGCAAATTATAGATGTTACTTGCCATGGGCACTTCTCCACCGGCTCACTTCTCCGCTCTTATCACTGCTTAGTAAATGTCCCCCAAAGTACCAGACTATCAGTTCTGAAATGCCATGTTACAGGCTGGGTTTGAAAAAATGACAGGAGCTGATTGCTTTTTGGTTTATCTCTCTCCACTTTATCTCTCTCCAAGGCCTAGTACATCTCCTTCCTCCCTCCAGTATGGCCCCCAAGTTCCCCAACTAGCTCTAGACAGTTTGAACTGGTTCTCCTTATGAGCATGGGGTCTGCTGCTTAAGTGGAAACCAGCCGTAGCCTAGACAGTCTAGGTTGTTCCCTTCTATAATAGGAAAAACAGTAGCATCGGATCCTATTGACTTAGTGGGAGCGAGACTGGTCATAGGGGGAACTCACAAAAAACAGTTCTGCCTCTCATAGACCGTCATCCATGCTACTCTTCCTCAGTACCAGGGGCGGATTGGGAACAAAAAGCAGCCCTGGAAAAATTTGTACTAGTGGCCCCACATGGGCAGCACCAGAGGTGTAAGGTCTAGCCATGTGCCATGGCAGCAGCACCCTCCCCCCAAGACTTTCCAGATAGTGGGCATGTCCAGCATCAAGGGGGAAGTTAAAAGGAAATAAAATTAAATATTTTAAGCACATTATATGATACACCTTCAGAATTGAGTAAACTATGTAATTCTTTAGAAAGATATATTTTCTTACTTATTACACCAACCGTATCCCAATCACTATTCACTCAATCTTATATGTCATCCAAGCAGGCAGACAGAGTATACACTAGATTCATCTGCAATCACAGGCTTAATGGCAAAGTAATTTTCATATATGCAAATTATTTTGCATCTTATTCATTATGTCTATAAAAAGGACCACATGTCCTCAAACAAAACAGGCCCCGGGGTGTGCCGGCCTACCGGTAATCTTCCCTGTAGACCCTATGGCCAATCCGCCTCTGCTCAGTACCCATGTGCAATGGCTACTGGAGTACTGATGAGTATATGGACCTTTGGAATGACAATTTTTATATCTTATTGGCTGAAGAATAATGACGTTCTCTGTTTCCCTTCCATTTTATTTTTTTGTACCCGTCTTTTGTTTTGTTTTTCTTACATTTCAATAAAAACTATTGATGACTCCCAAAAAACAAAGTAAAGAAAAATATACGTCTGATAATAAAACTGACTTAAATAAAACCCTCTCAATAATGTCATATACTACTTTAATACATAGGAAAAAGAACTTTAGAATGGCAATTTTGCTATGTCATTGGCTGAAGGGTAATGACATTCTCCCTTTCCCTCCCAATTTATTTTTTGCACCCCTTTCTTTGTTTTCTTTCTCAAATTTCAATAAAAACTATTGATGACCCCCCTTCCCCACAAACCCCCCCCCCCCCCCCCCACAAAAAAATATACTTCTAATGAGGGGCGAATTTAGGGTTCAGGCAGCATTATCGGTTGCCTTCCCTCATGTTACTGCCCTCGTCATGTTGGAGCCACCCAACTGCCAAAGCAGCACCAACCTCACCCCCTCCTACATCACTACAACTTACTGACCATTGCCCCCTCCTCCTATCCAGTTACAAAATAAAAAAGGCTTAATGACAAAATAAAATAAAAAAAAGAATCACCTGGCCTGATCTGGCCATCGGCCTAGCAGGGCTGTTATGCACGTGAGCATGCTGTGCTGCCCCCCACCAAGTGTCAATACAATACACATCAATACAGATTAATTAAATGCGCCATTAATTTCTATGGTGTGTTAACTTCTATTCCTCATTCATTTCAACTGAGTTTTACTCAATCTCTCAACGCCACTAAACTGGATGGTTATGGGAATGAATAGACCATAAAAGTCATTCAGTAAAATACTGCATACCATATTGCTAGTTAAACCAGTTATGTCATGTTCTAGTGGTTATTCATGTTTGTAAGTAAAGCACATTATCAAGCAACTGAGCAAAACCATGGTGCACTGTAGGTGGGGCAAATGTAACATGTAGAGAGAGCTTTGCATTGTGGTAGGTTATATTTTTTCTGTGAATGGTAAATACTAGCTGGTTTTTTTTTTTTTTACACTGCAATTTAGATTTGTTTTTGGACGCACCACACCCAAATCTAATTCTCTCTGCACGTTACATCTGCTCCACCTGCAGTGCAACATGGTTTTGCCCAGTTGCAATGCTTAATAATTTGCTCTACTTACGCACATGAATCAGGGCCAATATGCATTCAAAACACTTTGCCGTAGCACAAATGCATGCAGATGCAGCATAAACACAAATAGGTAAGGATATAGTAGAATAGGCCTTATGTTTAGATATGTTTGCATTCATTGTTGAAACACAATGTTTCTATGGGGGCTGCTGTGCTGCCAGATTTACCAAGCTCTGGAATGCAAAGTTTCTAGAGCTTGTCCCCTATAGCTAATGCATCTCTACAAGCAAGGCATTACCCTAAACTAGCCTATGGGCTACTATTTCGTACATTTACATTTTCGGAGAACGTTCAGTGTATGTGTATGCAGAGGACCCGAGCCAGAAAGCAGTGTTATAACATAAGTTATCGCGCTGCTTCCTGCTCTTCCCCAGGATGCGTTCTTATCGGAGCCTTTCTCCCGGCAAAAGAAGCATAATAAATTCATTTAAAAATATGAATTTTAACATTGTGAATTTCTGCAAAAAATATTTATTACATCCAAATGTGGATTGAGATAAATATGCCTATGTAACGCTAGTGACATCGGCTTGCATCATACTTTCACACTTTCGACCTGGCTGTTCCGGGAGGAAGCAGCTAGGTCGGCTCAACACCGAGCAAGACTCCATAAAGGGAACGGTCCAGGGGCATGGAGACGTGATCACTTCATCATGCCCCCACCCCCGATCTGCAATGCCCGCATTACCGGCATTGTAAAGCGGAGACGGGGCTATAATGACACGATTCAGCGGGAATCACGTCATCGCCCCACCTACTGCACTCCAGCAGCGGGCGGCTCAGGAGATGAGAAGGGGACAGTGGTGGGTGGGTGTAGGGGGGGGGGGGGGGTTGGGGGATGTGCTGGGGTGTAAGCTATATGCAGGAGACTTGCACAATTTTCCAGGAGCCTCCTGGCCATTCCGATAGATTAGGCAAGTATGATCTGCATGTACAATGGATCACAGTTGAAAACGATGGTTGCAGTTTCAAAATGGAAGTTCTGCTAGTCAATATGTATGTACGCTTGTCGCTTATAAGTAGCATCTTCAGAATATGTGTATCTCACACACAAGACACTGAAAATTCAAGTCAGAAATTGCAGTATTGACTATTCAATTTGTTTCGTACTGGTTTTGCTCTAGCCAGACTTTCACCCTTGCAATTCATTTGAGTGCAGGAGCTAGACTATTTTTCCTGCATTGTCCTTCTATGCTCTGCTCTGTCAGTCCTACATTGTTTATCTGTATTTTACTAACATACAGTAAACTCCACTGATAAAACTGCATCCAAGATACAAACATCTCATCCTAACTCATTACCTTCTTCCATTCTCAGTTTTTTTAAGGCTGCACCCTCTCTGTGGAATTCCATCCCTCATACAGCAAGACTTGTCTCTAACGTCCAAACTTTCAAGCACTCTCTGAAAACACAACTCTTCAGTCAAGCTTATCAAATTCTGGAACCATCTTCTTAATCTCTTTAAACTATGACTTGATTACCACCACCCCCCTATAGAGTTCACACAAAACTTGCACTTATTACTAAAACAACTCATGTGTTCTCATTACCCCAGATATACATTTTTTACCTATTGCAATTTGCCTTGACCAATAAGCAACCTATGTCATTTAACTTATCAAATTCCTATGTTACTATAGAATAAAAACTTGAGGGCAAGGCTCTTTATTCTTTCTCTTTTTTCTCAATATGTCTTGGAACTTTATTCACAATTGTACATTGTGAAGCACTGCAGGATATACTAACACTGTATAAATAAATCTTCATAAATGTTAAATACATTAACTGCTAACCAAAAATCTACTATATGTTTACAATTATTGTACCAGTAATCTAGGTTTAGTAATGCTTATATTGGGCTTAAACACATGCCATTTATTTTCATAGATGAATCAATGCATTGCATGCTGTTTTAGTGCCACCTGTTGTATGAAAAAATGAACAACACCCATAAATTGCAAAGTCTATAAAAGCTTATTAAAGAGTAACTATGAAATGATATTTACCCAGTCATATTGCTGGGTCTAAATATTGCAAGTACTACTCTTATTTCAGTGACACAGTTCAACTTTACTATTAGTATATAGATGTCAAAACATGCTTAACATCCATACTTTATATAGCTGTACTATGTTTAACAGCTCATTACCTCACCTTTATACTAAGCATAAAAACCTTATGTAAACAAACATGCCTGCTGTTGTGCCAGCTAAATGGCTGAACTATTAATGCCCCAGGATTTAATCAGTTCAGAAATTGTAGAGGGCCACTGGGACAATGTCACAGACAGGCAGCTGTTATTGGTGTGTCGTTATAGGTAGAACGGTAGAATTAGGCCAACTTTTAGTTATTGATTTCTGCTGGGCTGGTTTGTATCTTCCAATGGGCAAGGGTTTGTGGAAAATATCTAATGTAGTAGAATGGGTCCAGTAGTGGTACCCCGATTAATTTGCTTAAATGAGGTCAGTAGCAAAGGTCTTGCAGTCTCTCCATTATTTTGTACCTTTTTTTTACCCTTTAAAAAAAAAAGAAATATGTTTTCAAATTTTTCAAAAGGAACTTCAACTGTTTGCATCATTCCAAAGCATGGTGAATGTTGGCACTCAGTGACCAATCACATTGGCAGTGAATGATATCCATATTTCACTCAGAAATAACCCATGTTTCCATAATACTTACTGAAGCACATGGAAGCACATGCAAGTCATACAGGGCCGGGTTAAGCCATGGGGGTGCCCGGGGCACTTAAGACAGGGGGCCCCTGATGGAAGGTGGGGGATATATATTAAAATTGTGCATACCTCCCAACATGTCCCATTCCAGGAGGGACAAAATGCCTTCCCACTTAATATATGATTGGCATCACCTGTGTTGAACTATTTAATTGATAAAACAGGTACTTCAACATAGGTGATTGCAATCAAAAATTAAGAAGGAAGTCCAGGTAGAGAGCATTTTGTCCCTCCTGGAATGGTGGGAGGTATAGATTGTGTATATTAAATTTAAACCAATGGTGTATATTAGTTTTAACTAATAGTTTAATAATGCATGGGTACTGGTTATAGCTCCACCTATTTGAAAGACAACTATTTTATAAAGTTTTCTTGTAGTGGAACAAAGACAGCTTAACCTCAAAATACATGCAAGAATAGCAGCAGCCTCTGTACTACTTACAAACTGGGACAGGACTCAGGAGAACTCTGTGTGTGTCTCTATCTCTGGACCCAAATGGTTTAGTTGCATAAGTTTACACAGGACTCTGACACCCAGGCGGGGAGGAGGAGAATTTGGGATCTCTGTGTCACTTACAGCTCTCTCCACTCTCTTATCTCTCCTCTGGACAGAAAGCTCTGTCAGTAGCTCATGAAACATGATATTTCTGTGTCTCTACCTGCACTGCATACTGTCCTGCTCACATTCTGGCAGCTGGTTTTGCTGCTGATTAAGAGGTAAAGCTAGTGATGTCAGTGTGCTCGGCCAGGGGGCCCCCTGCAGTGGCGCACCCAGGGGGGGCTTCCGAGCACCCAGAAACCCCCCTCCACTTTTTTTTTTTAGCTGCATGAGTATTATTAATGGCTGTCTAGCGTCCTCTGCAGCCTGCTGTCTTCCTGGTGGCACTTGTAAGTGCAAAAAAAGTTTACTTTATTTTAATTATAGTACAGGTTGAGTATCCCATATCCAAATATTCCGAAATACGGACTTTTTTGAGTGAGAGTGAGATAGTGAAATCTTTGTTTTTTGATGACTCAATGTACACAAACTTTGTTTAATACACAAAGTTATTAAAAATATTGTATTAAATGGCCTTCAGGCTGTGTGTATAAGGTGTATATGAAACATAAATGAATTGTGTGAATGTACACACACTTTGTTTAATGTACAAAGTTATAAAAAATATTGGCTAAAATGACCTTCAGGCTGTGTGTATAAGGGGTATATGAATCATAAATGCATTCTGTGCTTAGATTTAGGTCCCATCACCATGATATCTCATTATGGTATGCAATTATTCCAAAATACGGAAAAATCCGATATCCAAAATACCTCTGGTCCCACGCATTTTGGATAAGGGATACTCAACCTGTACATATATATCCATGTGCATACATATATATACATGTATATATATACATACATACATACATATAACACACACACACACACACACACACACACACACACACACACACACACACACACACACACACACACACACATGATATATATATACATGTGTATATCATACTTGCCTACCTGACCCTCTCCATGAGGGAGAAAATGCTCTGTTCCTGGACTTTCCTGGTAATGTATGATTGCCATCACCTGTGGTGAAACACCTTTCTTATCAATTACCTAGCTCACCACAGGTGATGGCAATCATACATTACCAGGAAAGTCCAGAAACAGCATTTTCTCCCTCATGGAGAGGGTCAGGTAGGCAAGTATGGTGTATATATATGTGTACTGTATGTGTGTGTACATATATATATATATATATATATATGTATGCATGTTTAATATGCTATGTATATGTGTATATGTATGTGTGTGTATGTATATATATATATATATATATATATATGTGTGTGTAGATATATGTATATATATATACACATACACACACACACACACACACACACACACACACACACACACTAGTTTTACGGACCCAGCATATACTGGGTCACCTCAGTTCGCACCCCTGTGATTGGCTCCGCCCAGTTCTGGAAACCCCCCCATGCAAATCCTGCGTTTGCCACTGCCCTGACAAAGGGGGGCCCGGGGTACAGTGTGCACTGCATCCCCCCTTTAATCTGGCTATAAAGTCATGTAGAGGTTAGGTAAATTCTGGGCACCAGGTAGGGAAATGTATTCATTCCCAGTGGCAGGAAAATGGGCGTTTTGTCCACAATACTCCAATAGAAATATCAGAAATGTGCCCCCATCTGATGACAGGCTTTAGAAAATATAACCCCCATGTAGCCCACAAATGCTGTACAGCTTTTTTCCTTTACACTGCAATTTACATTTTAGTTTGGATATGCCCCTCCCAAATCTAAAACCCTCTACACATTTTAGCCCTTTTGCTGCTAAGGGTTTTCTTACCCTTGTTCTATTGGCTCGCCCTTGGGGAAGCCTATAGGCTTCTATTAGGCAACACCATCTATAGATGGCATTGCCTATTGGAAACAAGCTCCAGAAAGTTTTGCTTTCTGGAGCTTGATGTATATGGGGAATTTCTGAGGTTTGTTTGCATTTTGGCTGTTGATGCATCCCGCCCAAGGTGTCCCCACATGGGCCCCTTGGTTCAGGGTGGCCCACATCAGACACCCTGCACACCATGCTGTTTTAATACTTACCATCCAGAGTCCCACGATGGACGCTGAAGCCGCAGCAACCGTAGCAATAATCAGTCCCAAAATGGCGGATGCCATGTTTCTGGAGACCTTTGCATGCGCAGTAGGCTCTGGCACATTACCGGAGCCTAGGGCACCATGGAGAGGAGGGTGCCCACCTGGAGTCTGCCCACGGGCCCCCTCCTCACTTAAGATGCCCCTGCAGGGCACAATATGCCCTTCCCCCATCTATGGAAAGTATTTTGTTATGTGGTGCAAGGCAATATCGGCTCGTGATCAAAGGTGATCACTAGACAATAGCTGCTAAAGGGGCCAGATTATTTGAAAGAGGGGACTCTTCTCTTCCATGTGTGAGCAATCCAACATTGAAGTGGTAATTATGGGTGTGATAGAGCACGTAGCGCCTTCCCACCCATATATGGAAAATTACTATATTCCATATCGCAGGGTAATATTGTCAGAGATGATCACTAGATAATAGCTGCTAGCGGGCCACGTCATTTGAAGGAGTGCACTCCTCTCTTTCAATATGGATATCCACTATCAGTTTTATATCATTCTATTCTAGAGCCACCTTCCCCTGATCATGAAGCCCACGAACTAGACTGGGAATTGGACTTTTCGACCCCCATCGATGACAAGAGATGGTCAACCATTAGGTCCAGGAATGCTAAGACTATCCCGGAAACATGCCGCAAGGTCTATACCAAATGGCATCAAGTGCCGTCTAAATTGCACAGGATGTTCCCTGCAGTATCAAATACCTGCTGTAGACAGTGTGGGGAGGTGGGAACGTTCTTTCACAAGTGGTGATCTTGTCCCATTATTAGCTTGTTCTGGGACCTAGTTTAGAATTTGATTTCACAGTCATTAAGTATATCAGTACCCCATGTTCTGTAGCTTCTATAGCACTTTCTAATGGATCAGTATGAGATCCCGTCAGTCGGGATCCTGGCGGTCAGTAGACCGATGTCAGGAACCCGACAGCCGGGATCCCGACAGCTGGGATCCTGGCGGTGAGTGCAGCGTGTCCCCTCACGGGCTCGCTGCGCTTGCCACGCTTCGGGCCCGGTGGCAACCTTTGGTCACCACATGGTTCTATTCCCCCTTGGGTGGTGGCGTAGACCACTGCCCAAGTGGGAGAACTAGCCGGCGGTCAGGACTCTGACCGCTGGTATTCCAGCTGGTGTCGGGATTCTGGCATCGGTATCCTGACCGCCGGGATCCCGATCAGCGGTCAGTTGACTGCCTCCCCATTCTAAGCACACAGGTGCCACATATTGATAAACAGCTACACAAACTGGTGGTCCATATTTGTAATGCTGTGAAATCTCTGATATCAAATAACTGGAAGTATCCTATGTCACCATCATTAGCAGCCATTCAGGCCTGTTTATTTTGTGGCCTCAATGGACTATATTGCGTGCTTGCAAAACAACTCTCTGGCCACTTTTCTCAAGGTTTGTTTCCCATGGTATCATTCACAGCCTTCACCTTTCTCTGGTCTCTGCTAACTTCCCCTCTCTCCTCCTTTCTCATTCTTTTTCCTCCCCTCAGTCTCCATTTTTTTTATTTGATTGTGTTTTTACTCCCAATACTGTTGTTGCCCTCTTGTCTTACCCTCCTTTTAATTGCCAACTTCACTTTTTTTTTAATCTATGTTTTTCTTGTTATTCATTAGTGTTTTACACCCTAACTTGTAATTTTTATTATATGTTTACACTGTGTCCGGTGGTTCTTGGGCTGGTTACTTGGGCCACCGGATATATGTAGCTTATTCTTATGGGTTTATTCAATTTTTTTTCTGTTTTGTTATGTTGAAATTATGTTTACCCTTAGTATTATACCTTAGCTTATGTTCAATTAAAAAATAAAAAACATTTGTCTCAAATATGGGTATCCACAAAGTTGCCGGAAAACATAACATTTTCTGTAGCACAGTGTACTACAGTATGCTGATAATAGGTAAGTACCAGTCAATAATAACCAAGGGGACCCATCATTTGAAACCCCCCTTTTTCTAAATTGAGTGCCCCTGATTTCATGAATGCAAGGTTAGGGGAGACCTTCTCCCGACCTTGACTCCATGATTTTTCTGTAGTAGAGGGTTTTTTCTTGGTGATCACACTGATCACTGACTCCCCTCTATCAAAGATGTCCCCACCTCTCAAGGTGTCAGGGTTTGGGAGATAGGCTGACTTAAAGTCACTATTCTCATCTATGGCAATATATTTAGTTTAAAAAGAAAAAAAGTGACATTGGTGAGCATGTCATTGCTCTGAGGCCGTCCCACTGACTCTCGGGATTCCCTGCTAGTGATTAGTGCTGGTAGGGACAAGGTAAGGTAGTGTGGAGAACCCTGTTGTGGATGACAAGTGGGACTCCTCATCCGCAGTTTTAAGGTACATGCAGAGGACAGATCATATTGTGCCTATGTGGTGCTTTTGTTATTGTTGTGCTTCTGCCTCCTCTGTAGTATACTATAAAATACCTGTTTGACCAATGAAAATACCTTATTGCAGTATGGTTTGCCAAATTAATAATATTTTAATAGGTTTACTGGTCGGCGATGCTGAGGTGACGTACCTGGAGGTGACCCCTTTATCCGGAATCGTGGTCCCACATTTTTCATCCACATCTTGGACCACCAGGGTCGATCCTATGCTGTGCAGTGTGCTACTGGGGAATGATTATCATACTTACTTTCTGCTATTTATTTAAGTGCAATGTGTTAATTAAATCATCTGATTTTTAAAGGATCTCTGCACTATTGTTGTCTGCTTCTATGCCCATCTGACCTGTGCTCTGCAAAGTGCACTGTGGGAAGTGGGTACATCTTGTTACAGATCTAATGCAAGAATATGAGGAGGATCTGAGGATTATTACTGCAAATCTCCAGTTCCTGGGACTCTTTATATGGTGATTATGTCAGTTTATCAACACCAATTTGTATGTGCTTTCCAAAGGGTCACTACTGAATTAATAAAGTGCTTTTTGCATGTGTATAACTATGCTTTATTTTACCAGATTAGTAGTAAATAATGAATGATTTGCTAGTTTGGTAGTCAAGTAAAGCAATGACCCTATAAATAAAAATTATTTTAATTCATTTGTTATGTTATTCTGTGTGTGTAAAATAACTATCGCTGTTATAGAATAAGCAGGACTGTAAGAGAGTATTTCATAGTTATAGTAATTAGTTTGCCTAGCACTATACGGTGGAATGCTAGCACATAATTAAAAGAATGCAAAGTATCTTCCTGTCTGGTTTTAATTATCTTGGGAATTTTAAAGGAAAGTATCAAGCACATATTTATTTTGTTACCATAAAACACTGTTATAGACAAATGTCTACGTTGTATTTAGAGCACAGATGCATTTTTATATTGATTTAACTTCATGCTTAGAAGTCATAATGTCTGACAATATACACAAAAGTGCATTTATTAATGTATGTTCAGTATGTTTTAGAAAATCTTTTAAAGAGCAGATCTGTAATTCTTGCAACACTTAACAGTCTTTTTGGTTAATTTTTGGAAGAGAGTATGAAATTGGCGAGATCGGTATGTAAATCAGCCTATGGAAAACTTTGAATATTTTAAAACAAATTTTGCAAGGATTCTGGTGTACGGTAGCTTTTTAAGAGATTAAGGGAGAGAGGTATCAATGCTTGGAGACAGATAAAGTGGAGAGAGATAAAGGGCCTGATTCAGAGCTGTATGATATGCCAATGTTTTTGCGATTGTGTGATTATCGGCAGACTGCGCATGCATACGATCACACTTCGCATGCGTAAAGGTGCCTTTGCGAGTCCGCTTGTAGTGAGGATTTCTTTGTAGAGTGATTGACAGGGAATTACTGTTTAGTAGAGTTAACAGGAAGTGGTGGTAAAAACACAGGTGTGTCATGTTTGTTTTTGTGGTGTTCAGAGCCGACCTTAGGCATAGGCAAACTAGGCAAATGCCTAGGGCATTTGGAATGCCTAGGGGCACAAACAGATTCTGCTGATTAAAATGATATGCAGCATGCCTATATTCTGCATGTGACTGCGGCTCTATCTGCATATGAAATGCTACATTACAGTGTATTCCTGGAAATCACTGTAACGTAGCATTTCGTATGCAGATACAGCCACAGTGGCACACAGAATATAGGCATTCTACATATCATTTTAATCAATAGAAGCTGCTTGTGCGTTCTAGTCACATAGCAATGAAAATTAGATGCATTTTCTGCAAAAAAAGGTGACCAACGTTAGCAATCTGGACGGGAGCTGCATGGCATATTGAGGCAAGATGTATAAGGACACATCTGTATCTAAGAAGAGGAAGAAGTCACAGTGTTAGAGGCCATGTTAGTGCTGTGTGTGAGTGGGTTCGTTGTGCAAAAGTGTTTGGCATATGTGTAAGAGGCATTATGTGTGTCATGTGTATAAATGCATTAATGTGTGAGATATGTGTAAGGGGCATTATGTGTGGTATTATGTGTATAAAGGCATTACTAATGTGTGGCATTATGTGTATAAGGTGCTCTACTGTGCGGTGTAATGTATAGAAAAGGCACTACTGTGAAGTCTAATGTGAATAAAGAGCAATATGGTGTGACGTAATTTGAATTGGTGGAACTATTGTGTGGCCATGCCCCTTCCAAAAAGAACACGCCCCCTTTTTGGGTTGCACGCTGAATGTGCGCACTGTTTCTATTTAAAATATAGGGGGTAGGAGCATCAAAATGAGGACTGCTATGACTAAGGGGTGATGGGAAAAGGGTGCAGGGTCAGAGGCTGAACTGGCAGCGGTGCTAGGGGGCACCAGACAAAATCTTGCCTAGGGCAACATATTGAGTAGGGCCGGCTCTGATGGTGTTTATATTCTGTCAGCTGTGGGCATAATGTACACTGGGCAATTATACACATGGGGGACACGGGGGGCATTATAAACACAGGGAGACATAATGTACATTGGGCATTATATATATGGAGGGACATAATGTGTGTGTGTGTGTGTGTGTGTGTGTGTGTGTGTGTGTGTGTGTATATATATAAATCTTTAAAGAATGCACTCACCAGTCTTGTCCATAGTGAAAAAGTGGTTTTTAATCCAACCTCCAACATTAAACAGGGTCAAGGTCAACGTTTCGGTCTCTGCCAGGACCTTTTTCAAGACCAAAGCTTCAGGCTGCTAACTCCCGTGCACAAGTCTAACGCAGTGTTACTATAAGTAGTGTAAATGTCAAATTGCTTTCTAACAAATATTTAAAATGCCAGCTCTAATGTATACTAGGGACGCCTGCGCATCTTATTACCATGTGCTATGAATGTGCGCTATACTTCGCAAAACACTACATCCCATAAGAGAAAACAATACACCCACACATTATCTGAGTTCCAAAGCTCATTGATATATATATTTGTTATTAAAGGATATGTATTCAATATATCACAATGTACAGTATATATATAGTTACATGGTTACAATTTACACAGTAGGCAGTTATTACAAACTAATTCAAATACATACATGGCAGGCAAACATCACCATATTTTGCTCAAATAAAGTATCCACTCCATATCACTCTCTCTCTCTGTAAAATCATGCAGCCACTGGACAGTCAGCATCTCCATCATCATCTGGGACAAACAGGAAAAAGCAGTCGGCTCTGTGTGTGATCACCTATACACTGCGTCTCTTGTTACTAGTCTAGGGGAGGGAACTTTCTCATTCATGAGAGTCATTGGTCAGTTCATATGCAAGCCTTGAAGACATCAAAAGCGCTGGCCTGAGTTTCCTGCCCATCACATGCTTTAAATGGAATCCTTTTGTTCTCATCAGAATTGTGGCTTTATATTCCTACATTCAACCATAACTACTTTGTGCAATGAGCTACTACTTAATAACAAGCATCAAATTGATATACACATTAATCTGGTTGCTTTGATACCAAGCACAACATGTCCATCTTGCTTCGTTCCAATAATACACATACATGTCGTTACTCCATTATATAATTTAAAACATTATGATGTCTGGCACTTCAAATTATGTGCTGTATGAAATATGTGTAGAATATATCTTTGTGGCATATCTGTGTAAATGCGTATGTTACCATATAACTACTTTGTGCAATGAGCTACAACTTAATAACAAGCATCAAATTGATATACACATTAATCTGGTTGCTTTGATACCAAGCACGACATGTCCATCTTGCTTCGTTCCAATAATACACATACATGATGTTACTCCATTATATAATTTAAAACATTATGATGTCTGGCACTTCAAATTATGTGCTGTATGAAATATGTGTAGAATATATCTTTGTGGCATGTCTGTGTAAATGCGTAGGTTACCATATATTGCTGTGCTCGCTGCGCGTATTTGCAAGCTTAGCGACTCATAATGTGTGGAGTCTGTATGTTCTCGCTATGTAATATTTTTTACTTTGACAGTCCACCCTTTGGCAGTAAACAATAACTGCCATAAATTATTAACATAAGAAAAAAATATTTCAGACAATAATCAGTGACCTAGACATACGTATGTATTCATTTCGCCAATCAGACACTTGACTATATTTGGGGAAGACAGGGAGGAGGATGAGACATCCTCTATATGCACTCGGCAGTCACGGGACCACTGGTTGGGTGTGGGACAACATTCAACCTATAGAGTATGCTGGGACAGTGCTTTGGCCTATAATGTCTGATTTGAATGAACATTTCACACATACCTGTACCTACGTCTTCGTACACTAATGTTCGGATACGATTGAGGTTCTGCTGGGTAGAGGGAGAAAACACAAACAAATCATGAAAGTGACATATAAAATTTTCATGATTTACATATTCCTATCATTTTCTGAACATTGTTTCCATTTCTGGAACGTATGTTAGGTCTGTTTCATCATTGAACAAGGGTTATAAGTAGAGATGTGCACCGGAAATTTTGCGGGTTTTGTGTTTTGGTTTTGGATTCGGTTCCGCGGGCGTGTTTTGGATTTGGACGCGTTTTGGCAAAACCTCCCTGAAATTTTTTTGTTGGATTCGGGTGTGTTTTTTTAAAAACCCCTCAAAAACGGCTTAAATCATAGAATTTGGGGCTAATTTTGATCCTATAGTATTATTAACTTCAAAAACCATAATTTCCACTCATTTCCAGTCTATTCTGAACACCTCACACCTCACAATATTATTTTTAGTCCTAAAATTTGCACCAAGGTCGCTGGATGACTAAGCTAAGCAATCCAAGTGGGCAGCACAAACACCTGGCCCATCTAGGAGTGGCACTGCAGTGTCAGACAGGATGGCACTTAAAAAAATAGTCCCCAAACAGCACATGATGCAAAGAAAAGAGAAAAAGAGGTGCACTGTGGTCGCTGGATGGCTAACCTAAGCGACACAAACACCTCAATATCACAGGAATTATTCGTTCAAATCAATGGTATTATTGGTCCAAATCACTGGAAGAAAATGACAAAATCACAGGAATTATTCGTTCTAATCAATGGTATTATTGGTTCAAATCACTGGAAGAAAATGACAAAATCACTGGAATTATTTGGCAAGATCACTGTAATTAATAATTATAAATCACTGATATTATTTGGTAAAATCTCGCTATCGCCTGCCTAGTGAAGTGGAACCTAGATGGGATTTTGTACCGGGGACACAATAACTTCATCAATTGTCTAAATCCCAATGCACTAATTGCGGAAAATGGGCGCACGTCTAACAGCGCACTGATTATATTGAGAACTGATTATACTGATCACTGATTATACTGAGCACTGATTTTACTGAGCACTGGTTATACTGAGCACTGATCATACTGAGCACTGATTTTACTGAGCACTGATTATACTGAGCACTGATTTTACTGAGCACTGATTATACTGATCACTGATTTTACTGAGCACTGATTTTACTGAGCACTGATTTTACTGATTACTGATTTGACTGAGCACTGATTTTACTGAGCACTGATTATACTGATCACTGATGATACTACGGAGAACTGACACTGAGCAGCGAGAACAGCACTGGACTATTGTACTATAGTATACTGGTCACCACAATGCAGCACTGACACTGAGCACAGATATTAAGCACTGATCAGGATACTAGAAGTGACACGGTGCAGCAAGATAACGCTATGGCCTACTGTACTGTACAACTATATACTGTTGGTCACCAAAATGCTGCACTGTACTACTTTATATACTGCTCACAAAAATGCAGCACAGATATGGAATGGATACTTGCAGTGACACAGAGCTGCAAGATACAGCAATGGCCTACTGTACTGTACAACTATATACTGTTGGTCACCAAAATGCTGCACTGTACTACTATATATACTGCTCACAAAAATGCAGCACAGATATGGAATGGATACTTGCAGTGACACGGAGCTGCAAGATACAGCAATGGCCTACTGTATTGTACAACTATATATTGTTGGTCACCAAAATGCAGCACACTGAGCACAGATATTTGCAGCACACTGAGCACAGATATGGAGCTTTTCAGGCAGGGAACGTAGATATTTGCAGCACACTGAGCACAGATATTTGTAGGACACTGAGCACAGATATTTGCAGCACACTGAGCACAGATATGGAGCTTTTCAGGCAGAGAACGTAGCCACATCCTCTCCGTTCAATCTCCAATGCACAAGTGAAAATGGCGGCGACGCGTGGCTTTTTATATAGAATACGAATCTCGCGAGAATCCGATAGCGGGATGATGATGTTTGGCCTCGTTCGGGTTAACCGAGCAAGGCGGGAAGATCCGAGGCTTCCTCGGACCCGTGTAAAATAGGTGAAGTTCGGGGGGGTTCGGATCTCGACGAACCGAACCCGCTCATCTCTAGTTATAAGTAGTGTCCTTCCTAAATAACATAAACTTTCGGAGTTCGGGGAGAGCCACTCATAAACCTTTCTTCCACACATATTAATGAGCTCTTTATCTGCTATGTGTGAATAGCCATTGTCTGATTGTTCCTGATTACCTCCCAGTTTCCTGAAATTGGTGAGATTTAAACATACCAAGGATTTATCTATAGTACTGGTGGATCTTAAGACTAGGGGGTCTAGTTATATTATACTCTTTGTCCACCGGTCCCCTCCCCCTTCCGTGTAATTCAAGTACCTCAGCTAACTCTAAAAAAAATATGGCACTAATCCTGCATCTTTTCATCTTAGAGGTATCTGTGAGCACATCCAACATTCCGTTTGGTTTAAGACCTTACCCACTAGTGAGTGGTAATCACTCAAGGGATGTCTGTCACCTTATTGCTAGACTGACATCTCTGGATGATCTCATCTTCAAATATGGGGTCACAATAACTACAAAATACAGCATTCCTCAGACAATAGCCTATCACGTTACCTCCGAACTCCGTAACTACTAGACCTTTGATTTTCTCTGGCTTTAACAAACTGATCGGCTAATCCAGGGATCCTATAAGGAAATCACTCATTCCTCCAGAACCAGTTACAGTCCCACACTCGACTCCTCATGAAAAACCTCGCAAAAATAGAATGTCCTGAAAAAAATGTTTGTCAGCGGGAAAGAGAGAAAAGAGAAATAGAACAAAACTACTCTTGTTCATAGCAAATCAATTACAACGACTGGTCTTTCTGTGATCCTTTAGCACGCTCAGCTAGTGTTCAACAGTGCCGCCTCTCAGTCTTCACGGAACAGACCCTCTGGTGATACTTTTGCGATCTCACTCCATTTACGAGTTCCTTCCGGACTACCGACTTTCCTGCGATGGGAATCGTGGACCCAAGTCTCTCTCTCGGCTACTTTCACTGGGATAGTGCTGTCAATAAAACTTGGTACGGTCCTTCCCACCTGTCTATTAGGCAACCTGAGCGTAAGAACTATCACACAGTCTCTTGGTTCACAATCAAGACAGTTAGTATTTGGCATACCAGGAATCAACAGGTTCAAGTTCTTTTGTCAAGTGCTGGCTCATATCGATAAGGTACTGTACTGTCACCTCATCGGTGTATTTCTGATCGTTGTGCGGATCAATCATGACAAGAGGTTGTCTTCCAAAAAAAAAAAAAGACACAAAAACAAAACAATTTTTTTTTAGAAGAGGGTGACTCGTTAAGTGAAGATCTGGGAGTGGTTCCGATGCTACATAATACTAGTGGCAGAGTCTATGACCACAATAGTCCAGTATCACTTTGCTCCTACTTCTAGGGGTACCATATCTACACACGAATTTCTGCACAATTTTTATTTGCGGTAAACACAGCAGCATCCGTGGCGGCAGGAAATACCTCTACCCAGTTTGAGAAAACATCAGTGCACACCAATACATAACAATAATTCCTAAAGGGTGTTAACTGTACGAAGTCGATTTGTATTACCTGAAAAGGTCCTTCTGCAGGAGGGATATGGGATGGCTCTGTTAGTACTACCTTACCAAATGTTCTTCCTCATGCAAGTAAGACAGGTCATTGCTTTCTTACCTGCATGAGAAGAGAATCCTGGTGCACTCCAGTAGGCTCTTACCAGCTTGCACATATCTTCTTTACCTAGATGAGTGAGACCGTGTGCCGCCTCAGCTAGGCTTGGGAGATATGCTCTGGGGGCCACTGGCTTATCTTGTCCATCTCTCCAGAGTCCTGGGGACTCCTAACCATACTCCTTCGACTTCCAGACCTCCTTTTCCTGTAGGGAACACAAATTTGTCTCTTAATTTAACTGTTGTGTGTTTGCAATGTAGAGTACCATGAGCATACTGCAAAAAATAATAATATATATATATCTCTAGAGGAGAGAAAGAAGAAGAAAATATCAGGTCTGAAACATCTCTAGAGTAGAGAAAGAAGAAGAAAATATCATGTCTGAAAATTCTCTAGAGGAGAGAAAGAAGAAGAAAATATCAGGTCTGAAACATCTCTAGAGGAGAGAAAGAAGAAGAAAATGGCATATCAGTGTCTATACAAAATTTCCCTTCACCAGTATTCCCATTCTCCACCTTTTGTGCATGACAAGGCACACTGCAGTAATACTGGTGTTATCGTGCTGGTGAGATATACTGGGTTCGGGCAGAACTCTGAAGGACCAATTAGGCATGTAGTATTTGAACTGTAATCGGGTCCATGTATTGTACCACCCTATGTGAACGCAAAAAGATGAAGAGGAAACTGTGGAGAAACAGAAGAGAGGTTGGTGACAGATAAGTTTGTAGAGGTGGAGAGGATTTTATTAAAATGACAACTGGATTGGGCACTACGGGGAATTGATTACCTACTTTGTGCATGCTGTGTCACTACTGGGACTACCTCAGCCATCAATCCAGTGTCCTGTCTATCCTAAGTTCATAGGGAACCCAGTATCTGTGAGATAATTTCCTCTACCTGTGATCAGGGCCGGCAACAGAAATCTTGGGGCCCGGTACACGGCTATCTCTGGGTCCCCCATCCCCCATATATGGCCATTATGTAATACATAGGATACAGTATAATACTGTATATGCTTCTGACATCTATTTGACTTATGCTATAAACCTCACCACTACATCAGGGTCGAAACTAGTGTTTTTGTTATCTTGACATGCCCCCCCCCCCCATATAAAATTACTACACACATTATTACACCGCACAGTAGTACACCTTATTAACATTACCCCACACAGTAGTGTCCGTTATTCACGCTACACCACACAATTCTACCCCTTATACACGTTATGCCACAGTAGGTGTATTACTGACTCCAAGTATATGGGAGGAGGAGGCGGAGTGCAAAGGTAACAGCATCACACGCACACACTACCGTAAACACAGTGTACCAGCTGCATACACACTCCTCTTGTCATACAATATAAACTAGCGCTCTCCCTAGAATATGAAGCAGTTTTAATATCAATATGAAGTGGTGCTAATATAAGGTATATCTAAACAGCAGCATGAAACAGACACATAAAATATCATAAATCACACACACACACACACACACACACACACACACACACACACACACTATGTATAGGTACTTTAGGAAGAGTTGGCAGGTGCTTCACTGTCAATATGCGGGGAAAATACCATGTGCTGCAGGCAGCTTTCCCTACCTTTCCCTACTAGCAGTGCCCGGATCCATAGAGCACAGGGCAGCGCTCACAGAGATCTAAAGCTGCTGATTGCAGAGTGTGGAGAGCCCCAAATGCACAGCGCTGGTCTGCTGTGTGGAAGCGCGGATCTCCTATAGAGCTTTTCCCCCCTGGTGTCCTTCCGTGACAGGTGCTGTAAGCCCGCACTACAGCACTGGCTTGCTCAGTCAGCGTGCCGCTCAGGTTTCTCCTGCCTTCCTTCCTTCCGGATATGGCGGACACCATGCAGTCAGTGAAAGCGGCTGCGCCAGATTCTTGGGGCCCCTCTTAACCTCGAGGCCCGGTACGGGAGTCCCCTTTGACCCCCCCTGTCGCCGGGCCTGCCTGTGATGGACATGAATCTAGAACAGTGTAAGGCAACATTAGTCTTTGAGGGGTGTCTAACATACCTTGTACTTCCTGCGCGGGAGTACAATATATGTATTTCACATTTAACAAAATCCCTGTCGATTAAGTTAGTCAGGGGCCATTTCTGTTAGGAAAAAGAAGGAAAAGAAAGAGTTTAGCATTGTAGGGGCCCAGTCGTAACTTCAGCAGGTTTTTGTCAAAGGGTAATGTTGCACTTCTTTCGTTCCTCCCATTTGCCGAATTAGTGTTTACCAGTGATCTTATCCAGACGGAGAATTTTCTATTACTGCAAAAGACAAAAAAAAATAATTAACAAGCTTCTAAGTCATGCGAAGTATTCATTCAATCCTTCTCATCCTGTATTAAGGGTCTGTACATGGTCCAATAAACATTTCCGAGCTTATCTTGACTAGGGGCATTACTAGGAATGAATACTTCTTATATGGTAACTAAAAGAAATACCCGGTGGTTACCCTGTCTCTGTCCGCTTTCCTACTAGCAAATACTAATGTGCGGACAGGTTTTTTTTTCTCCATTTCTGACGTTACTTTCTTGTTTTTTTTTTGTTTTTTTTTGGGGGGGGGGGGTTTACTATATATGTACACGAATGACACCATACTTACCAGTTCCACTGGTCTCAGCCACTTCCCCCGCAGGCTACTGCTCTTCTTTTACCGGTTGGATACTCCTCTGAGTGCATGAGAAATGGCGGAAACCAGTCAGGTCGCCTTCTCCTCCTAGATAAAACTTCGACATTCATTAGTACATATATAGGTTACATTCATATTTTTCATATTTTTATTTTATTATTTTCTATAGTTTGTATGCTGGCCGTGACTGCTTCCACATCTACATATAGCGGTGTACTTGCTTTCTCTTTTTTTTTTGTTCCTACTTGTTTATTGTTGCTACAAGTTCAAACAGTTCTTATATTTCCGTTCTTGTCTTATATGACTTTGGTTAGATATACCTCCTGCAATACCTCAGGATCAAACTCACCAACCCCAGGGATTGATGCCCTATCTTCAGCAGTCATACACATCCATTCATTGCAATAAGCCTCTGTGTGTGGACCATATTTCCCACACATAATAAACCCTGCTGACCCCCTGGGCCACAATTCTCCTGCTTGAACCCTGGCTAAACGTCTCTCGCTTGAGCAACTGGCTCCCATATTTGTGGGCCTTTTCCCACAAACACCAAAATACACAATACAAACAGACGGTGAAAGTTCTCTGAGCGCTCTTCACCTGCTCTCACCCACGCTGGCCAGTACTACGATACACTGTCGATAGTGGATCGCGATGTACCCAACTTAGGGCTCCTATTAGACCTTACAACACCGTAATTTCTTTCGGTGGAAGTTTTGTTGGAATATTCTCCTGAGAGAGGCAGCGAAAAATTCCTTTTCGGTATCTTTCCACTGGAATTTTTTGTAGGGAGAGAAACAGACTATCGATCCCCCTTTCCAGTGGAAGCCCACCAGGGATATTTCCTGACGTTATCAAAGAAAGACCCCTTGTTTACACAATCACGCCTGCGTATACTTTCCACAGCACCTATGACACAATAGTATCACGTTGTGCTGTGTAAAACACACAGGCGTGCGGTTCAGTCGCACAGCCTATAGATACTAGTTATCTATCCGCCCTACGATCACTGTTACCTGAAATACCTAGACCACTCTAGACCACCTAGATTTGGGACACCTAGATCACCTAGACCACTTCAGACCACCTAGACAATACGTAGTGATGGGAACCCTAACGCCACTGAGCCTCTACTAACCCAGTGTTTCCACGGGATCCCGATTTCTCTTCGGGGTTCAATACACTCACTCCTGCTTTCACTCACTCAGATACACCTCGTTTTTCTTTTCTGTACAGAAAATACCACTCTTCCAGGTTGGTTACTTTACCCCAGAGGTACTTACAGTTTTAAACAAAATATTTAAGGTAACCTGCTTTTGAAATCGGATAGTTATGTGCTATTGTATTAAATGTATACTATCCTGCCTTTACTTGAACAACTATCGTGTGACTTGTACTTAGCGTCCGTAATCCTAAGCAACCTTGCTTAAACACGCGACCGTGCATGCCTTTTACGCCACGTGCGCGCTCCTGTACTTTGTCCAGACCACATGTACAAACGTGCGTCCACAATAAAACAAACCACACAATCTCTATAAATGTGAGCAATAAAAGCTACTATCGTTCACAAACACAACCCACACTTGTTCTGTATAAACCTAAAACGACTAGGCCAGAACTGCGTTTTGTGTTTTATAATTACACCCTTAATACATTTATTTCAAATTTATCTATATAGCAAACAAATGTATCCGATTTCACACAGATCTATAATGACTAATAACCTATCATTTAAATGCTATGATTCAGATTGGATAGCTATCTTGCAGAACATACACTGCTATAAATATTAGAGATGTGCACTTGAAATTTTTCGGGTTTTGTGTTTTGGTTTTGGGTTCGGTTCCGCGGCCGTGTTTTGGGTTCGACCGCGTTTTGGCAAAACCTCACCGAATTTTTTTTGTCGGATTCGGGTGTGTTTTGGATTCGGGTGTTTTTTTTCAAAAAACACTAAAAAACAGCTTAAATCATAGAATTTGGGGGTCATTTTGATCCCAAAGTATTATTAACCTCAAAAACCATAATTTCCACTCATTTTCAGTCTATTCTGAATACCTCACACCTCACAATATTATTTTTAGTCCTAAAATTTGCACCGAGGTCGCTGGATGACTAAGCTAAGCGACCCTAGTGGCCGACACAAACACCTGGCCCATCTAGGAGTGGCACTGCAGTGTCACGCAGGATGGCCCTTCCAAAAAACACTCCCCAAACAGCACATGATGCAAAGAAAAAAAGAGGCGCAATGAGGTAGCTGTGTGAGTAAGCTAAGCGACCCTAGTGGCCGACACAAACACCTGGCCCATCTAGGAGTGTCACTGTAGTGTCACGCAGGATGGCCCTTCCAAAAAACACTCCCCAAACAGCACATGACGCAAAGAAAAAAAGAGGCGCAATGAGGTAGCTGTGTGAGTAAGCTAAGCGACCCTAGTGGCCGACACAAACACCTGGCCCATCTAGGAGTGGCACTGCAGTGTCACGCAGGATGGCCCTTCCAAAAAACACTCCCCAAACAGCACATGACGCAAAGAAAAAAAGAGGCGCAATGAGGTAGCTGTGTGAGTAAGCTAAGCGACCCTAGTGGCCGACACAAACACCTGGCCCATCTAGGAGTGGCACTGCAGTGTCACGCAGGATGGCCCTTCCAAAAAACACTCCCCAAACAGCACATGACGCAAAGAAAAATTAAAGAAAAAAGAGGTGCAAGATGGAATTGTCCTTGGGCCCTCCCACCCACCCTTATGTTGTATAAACAGGACATGCACACTTTAACCAACCCATCATTTCAGTGACAGGGTCTGCCACACGACTGTGACTGAAATGACGGGTTGGTTTGGACCCCCACCAAAAAAGAAGCAATTAATCTCTCCTTGCACAAACTGGCTCTACAGAGGCAAGATGTCCACCTCATCATCATCCTCCGATATATCACCGTGTACATCCCCCTCCTCACAGATTATCAATTCGTCCCCACTGGAATCCACCATCTCAGCTCCCTGTGTACTTTGTGGAGGCAATTGCTGCTGGTCAATGTCTCCACGGAGGAATTGATTATAATTCATTTTAATGAACATCATCTTCTCCACATTTTCTGGAAGTAACCTCGTACGCCGATTGCTGACAAGGTGAGCGGCGGCACTAAACACTCTTTCGGAGTACACACTTGTGGGAGGGCAACTTAGGTAGAATAAAGCCAGTTTGTGCAAGGGCCTCCAAATTGCCTCTTTTTCCTGCCAGTATAAGTACGGACTGTCTGACGTGCCTACTTGGATGCGGTCACTCATATAATCCTCCACCATTCTTTCAATGGGGAGAGAATCATATGCAGTGACAGTAGACGACATGTCCGTAATCGTTGTCAGGTCCTTCAGTCCGGACCAGATGTCAGCATCAGCAGTCGCTCCAGACTGCCCTGCATCACCGCCAGCAGGTGGGCTCGGAATTCTGAGCCTTTTCCTCGCACCCCCAGTTGCGGGAAAATGTGAAGACTTGACAATTTGACTTGACAATTTTCTCACCAGCAGGTCTTTGAACCCCAGCAGACTTGTGTCTGCCGGAAAGAGAGATCCAAGGTAGGTTTTAAATCTAGGATCGAGCACGGTGGCCAAAATGTAGTGATCTGATTTCAACAGATTGACCACCCGTGAATCCTTGTTAAGCGAATTAAGGGCTCCATCCACAAGTCCCACATGCCTAGCGGAATCGCTCCATGTTAGCTCCTCCTTCAATGTCTCCAGCTTCTTCTGCAAAAGCCTGATGAGGGGAATGACCTGACTCAGGCTGGCAGTGTCTGAACTGACTTCACGTGTGGCAAGTTCAAAGGGCAGCAGAACCTTGCACAACGTTGAAATCATTCTCCACTGCGCTTGAGACAGGTGCATTCCACCTCCTATATCGTGCTGAATTGTATAGGCTTGAATGGCCTTTTGCTGCTCCTCCAACCTCTGAAGCATATATAGGGTTGAATTCCACCTCGTTGCCACTTCTTGCTTCAGATGATGGCAGGGCAGGTTCAGGCGTTTTTGGTGTTGCTCCAGTCTTCTGTACGTGGTGCCTGTACGCCGAAAGTGTCCCGCAATTCTTCTGGCCACCGACAGCATCTCTTGCACGCCCCTGTCGTTTTTTAAAAAATTCTGCACCACCAAATTCAAGGTATGTGCAAAACATGGGACGTGCTGGAATTTGCCCATATTTAATGCACACACAATATTGCTGGCGTTGTCCGATGCCACAAATCCACAGGAGAGTCCAATTGGGGTAAGCCATTCCGCGATGATCTTCCTCAGTTGCCGTAAGAGGTTTTCAGCTGTGTGCGTATTTGGAAACCGGTGATACAAAGCGTAGCCTGCCTAGGAAAGAGTTGGCGTTTGCGAGATGCTGCTACTGGTGCCGCCGCTGCTGTTCTTGCGGCGGGAGTCCATACATCTACCCAGTGGGCTGTCACAGTCATATAGTCCTGACCCTGCCCTGCTCTACTTGTCCACATGTCCGTGGTTAAGTGGACATTGGGTACAACTGCATTTTTTAGGACACTGGTGAGTCTTTTTCTGACGTCCGTGTACATTCTCGGTATCGCCTGCCTAGAGAAGTGGAACCTAGATGGTATTTGGTAACGGGGGCACACTACCTCAAGAAATTGTCTAGTTCCCTGTGAACTAACGGCGGATACCGGACGCACGTCTAACACCAACATAGTTGTCAAGGCCTCAGTTATCCGCTTTGCAACAGGATGACTGCTGTGATATTTCATCTTCCTCGCAAAGGACTGTTGGACAGTCAATTGCTTAGTGGAAGTAGTAAAAGTGGGCTTACGACTTCCCCTCTGGGATGACCATCGACTCCCAGCAGCAACAACAGCAGCGCCAGCAGCAGTAGGCGTTACACGCAAGGATGCATCGGAGGAATCCCAGGCAGGAGAGGACTCGTCAGAATTGCCAGTGACATGGCCTGCAGGACTGTTGGCATTCCTGGGGAAGGAGGAAATTGACACTGAGGGAGTTGGTGGGGTGGTTTGCGTGAGCTTGGTTACAAGAGGAAGGGATTTACTGGTCAGTGGACTGCTTCCGCTGTCGCCCAAAGTTTTTGAACTTGTCACTGACTTATTATGAATGCGCTGCAGGTGACGTATAAGGGAGGATGTTCCGAGGTGGTTAACGTCCTTACCCCTACTTATTACAGCTTGACAAAGGCAACACACGGCTTGACAAATGTTGTCCGCATTTCTGTTAAAATACTTCCACACCGAAGAGCTGATTTTTTTGGTATTTTCCCCAGGCATGTCAACGGCTATATTCCTCCCACGGACAACAGGTGTCTCCCCGGGTGCCTGACTTAAACAAACCACCTCACCATCAGAATCCTCCTTGTCAATTTCCTCCCCAGCGCCAGCAACACCCATATCCTACTCATCCTGGTGTACTTCAACACTGACATCTTCAATCTGACTATCAGGAACTGGACTGCGGGTGCTCCTTCCAGCACTTGCAGGGGGCGTGCAAATGGTGGAAGGCGCATGCTCTTCACGTCCAGTGTTGGGAAGGTCAGGCATCGCAACCGACACAATTGGACTCTCCTTGTGGATTTGTGATTTCGAAGAACGCACAGTTCTTTGCGGTGCTTTTGCCAGCTTGAGTCTTTTCATTTTTCTAGCGAGAGGCTGAGTGCTTCCATCCTCATGTGAAGCTGAACCACTAGCCATGAACATAGGCCAGGGCCTCAGCCATTCCTTGCCACTCCGTGTGGTAAATGGCATATTGGCAAGTTTACGCTTCTCCTCCGACAATTTCATTTTAGATTTTTGAGTCCTTTTTTTACTGATATTTGGTGTTTTGGATTTTACATGCTCTGTACTATGACATTGGGCATCGGCCTTGGCAGACGACGTTGCTGGCATTTCATCGTCTCGGCCATGACTAGTGGCAGCAGCTTCAGCACGAGGTGGAAGTCGATCTTGATCTTTCCCTAATTTTGGAACCTCAACATTTTTGTTCTCCATATTTTAATAGGCACAACTAAAAGGCACCTTAGGTAAACAATGGAGATGGATGGATACTAGTATACTTATGGATGGACGAGCGACTGCCGACACAGAGGTAGCTACAGCCGTGGACTACCGTACTGTGTCTGCTGCTAATATAGACTGGATGATAATGAGATAAAATTAAAATATATATATATATATATATCACACTAGTACTGCAGCCGGACAGGTATATATTATGTAATGACGGACCTGCTGGACACTGTCTGTCAGCACTGCAGACTCCTAAAGTAAGCTACTAGTATCAAGAAGATAGAAAAAAAAAATAAACCACGGGTAGGTGGTATACAATTATGGATGGACGAGCGACTGCCGACACAGAGGTAGCTACAGCCGTGGACTACCGTACTGTGTCTGCTGCTAATATAGACTGGATGATAATGAGATAAAATTAAAATATATATATATATATATATCACACTAGTACTGCAGCCGGACAGGTATATATTATGTAATGACGGACCTGCTGGACACTGTCTGTCAGACTCAGCACTGCAGACTCCTAAAGTAAGCTACTAGTATCAAGTAGATAGAAAAAAAAATAAACCACGGGTAGGTGGTATACAATTATGGATGGACGAGCGACTGCCGACACATAGGTAGCTACAGCCGTGGACTACCGTACTGTGTCTGCTGCTAATATAGACTGGATGATAATGAGATAAAATTAAAATATATATATATCACACTAGTACTGCAGCCGGACAGGTATATATTATGTAATGATGGACCTGCTGGACACTGTCTGTCAGCACTGCAGACTCCTAAAGTAAGCTACTAGTATCAAGAAGATAGAAAAAAAAATAAACCACGGGTAGGTGGTATACAATTATGGATGGACGAGCGACTGCCGACACAGAGGTAGCTACAGCCGTGGACTACCATAATGTGTCTGCTGCTAATATAGACTGGATGATAATGAGATAAAATTAAAATATATATATATCACACTAGTACTGCAGCCGGACAGGTATATTATATTATGTAATGACAGACCTGCTGGACACTGTCTGTCAGCACTGCAGACTCCTAAAGTAAGCTACTAGTATCAAGAAGATAGAAAAAAAAAAAAACCACGGGTAGGTGGTATACAATTATGGATGGATGAGCGACTGCCGACACAGAGGTAGCTACAGCCGTGGACTACCGTACTGTGTCTGCTGCTAATATAGACTGGATGATAATGAGATAAAATTAAAATATATATATATATATCACACTAGTACTGCAGCCGGACAGGTATATATTATGTAATGACGGACCTGCTGGACACTGTCTGTCATACTCAGCACTGCAGACTCCTAATGTAAGCTACTAGTATCAAGAAGATAGAAAATAAAAATAAACCACGGGTAGGTGGTATACAATTATGGATGGACGAGCGACTGCCGACACAGAGGTAGTATGTAATGACGGACCTGCTGGACACTGTCTGCAGAATGCGTTTATAAAAACACCACACGACGAGTGTTTAACTTTTTCAGGCAGACAATCACAATATACTGGTGGTCAGCAGACAATCACAATACTGGTGGTCAGTGGTCACTGGTCAGTCACACTGGCAGTGGCACTCTGGCAGCAAAAGTGTGCACTGTACTTAAAATATGTACTCCTGCTATAACTGCTCCCCAGTCTCCCCCACAATTAAGCTGTGTGAGCAGTGAGCACTCAGCAGTCAGATAATGATATACAGTATATGATGCAGCACACTGGGCTGAGCACAGATATGGTATGTGTGACTGTGTCACACTGTGTATCGTTTTTTTTCAGGCAGAGAACGGATTCATTAAACTGGTGGCACTGGTCACTGCCACTGGTCACACTATCAGCAGCAAGTAGTACTCCTCCTATATTATGCTCCCCAAAATTTGTGTCTCTCTCTCTCTAGTACTATTAGTCACTCTAAACGGAGAGGACGCCAGCCACGTCCTCTCCCTATCAATCTCAATGCACGTGTGAAAAATGGCGGCAACGCGCGGCTCCTTATATAGAATCCGAGTCTCGCGATAGAATCCGAGCCTCGCGAGAATCCGACAGCGGGATGATGACGTTCGGGCGCGCTCGGGTTAACCGAGCAAGGCGGGAGGATCCGAGCCTGCTCGGCCCCGTGTAAAAAAAGCTGAAGTTCGGCGGGTTCGGATTCAGAGAAACCGAACCCGCTCATCTCTAATAAATATACACATAATTATAATAATATTATATACATATATAACATTTACTGCACTCCTATGAGACACCTCACCTCTTCACTGCCTCTAATTTGCATATCAAAGATATTTGCCTTGCACTACTACAAGAAAGTAGTTACACAGGTTAATTTGCATTTCAATGGCTATCCTACCCTGGTAAATAGACTCCACAAATCTTGGAAGAAAAGAAAGAAAGAAAAACAAAACCTCTCTTTCCTTTTTCTATCTGTGTGCAACCCCCCACTTGATGAAAGGTAATTACACACAGACAAGAAAAAAAAAGCACTCACCATTTACTCTCACTAGGGACAATTGAAACTATTTGTAATTGATTATGGCATGGGTTAAATTAATTGGTAACTCATAAATGGTGCTGGATTTGTAGATATGTGGAAACTTTGTGACAAAGATACTGATTGTTCTAACCAGACTGAAAATCAGCTATTTAGAAAGTGACCTTCCTAAAATGGCCACTGCTCCTCCCCCTTCCACATCCATGAGGCTTACACAAGATGGTGGACAGGCCATGTGGCTAGGCCAATATGGAGGACAGACCATGCGGCTCTTTTGTCACAAAGATATCACGCTCTATACAGGCACCAAAGGTTACTTTAGGCCTGAGTTTAAAAGTATACACATTTTCTCAGCATGCTAACACAGCTATATTATGGCTATGCAGCAACTTTTAAATGTACTTTAAATCTACTTAACAGATAAACAATCCAATCTGAATCAAACACAATATGACTTATTTGAACTTTGTTTTGCAACAATAAAAATATGCTGTAGCATCTTAAATATTATGAGAAACACATTGTCCCTTGAATTTCATATCAGTGCCTTACTAATAACACAACAAAACA